>NC_142878.1:40913333-41274166 GCF_051225735.1 Oryctolagus cuniculus
CACCTTCCCCGTGTTCTGGTTTTTAGAGTGAATCTGAGGGTAATCTGAGAGTGACCCAGTGAAGGTGTTGTGTGTGTTAGCATAAAAAAAAGCTCTTGAGAGAGTTACTTGTATGACTGTTCTTTTTTTTTTCTTTTGAAGAATAATTAATTAATTTGAGAGACAGAGCTTCATTTGCCAGCTCACTTCCAAATGCCCATGACAGCTAGGGCCAGAGCTGAATTCAGGAGCCAGAAACAATCCAGGTCTCTTGTATAGATGACAAGGATCCAACCATTCAGCTGCTGCCTCCCAAGGTCTGCATTAGTAGGTAGCTAGAGTCAAGAGCTGGAGGCATGCACTCTAAAATTTGGGACACCAACCCCTTAACCACTAGACCAAATGTCCACCCCCCAGCTATTCTTCACTTTATGCTGATGTTTCACTTTAATCTAAGAGTAGTTAATTTTAGTTGTTGCTGTAATCTTATTTAAACTTTTTATTGAAAAATATTCAAGCATATTTTATTTGGGAAAGCTATTTTCAAAGTTTTTGTCTTTCTCCAAACAACATCTTTGAACTTTTCTCTAGTATATCCTATCTCAGTAGACATTAAAGAGCCAAACTTTCAGTGAAACAAGGTTAATTATTTAAAAAAAAAAATTTTTATTTATTTGAAAGGGAGAGACAGAGATCTTTCATGTACTAGTTCATTCTCCAAATGGCTACAATATCCACTTCTGGGCCAGTTTGAAGCCAGGAGCAAGGAATTCCATCCTGGTTTTCCCCATGAATGGCAGGACCCAAATACTTGGGTCATGTTTTGCTGCCTTCCTGGGTGCATTAGTTGGTAGCTGAATGGGAAGTAGAGCACCTAGGACCCAATCCATTACTCTGATATTGGGATACTGGAATCACCAGTGATAGCTTAACCTGGTGTACTACACCAGCCCTGCAAGGTTATTCTGTTATAATGCAGCTGTATTTTTTTTTAAAGATTTATTTATTTGAAAGGCAGAGTTACAGAGGCAGAGAGAGAGAGATCTTCATCTGCTGGTTCATTCCACAAATGGCCACAACAGCCAGAACTGGGCCAGGCCAAAGCTAGGAGCCAAGAGCTTCATCTGGGTCTCCCATGTGGATGCAGGAACCCAAGCACTGGGGCCATTCTGCTGTTTTTCCCAGGCCATTAGCAGGGAGCTGGATCAGACATGGAGCAGTCAGGACTTGAACCGGGGTCTATATGGAATGCCGGCATTGCAGACAGCAGCCAGCCCCCTTAGAAAACTTGTAAGAACTATTCCAACTTCAGTGTATTCCTGTTAAATTAGCCTTCTCTTTCATTGTGATTACTTTCTAATTTTTCTGTAACTTTGAAGGTGTAGGATTTGTTTAGTATTACACAGTGTATTACTACAGAATGTCAACATTAATGTTTAAAGTGTAGTTTAGACTGTCCTCTGGAAATGAAATGGGTGGATTTTTCTATAACAGATTTTTTTTGTTTAAGGTATACAATTTTGTGTATTTCCTATATACAGATTCTCTATAACAGATTCCAAGTAATCTGTTTTATTAGTGGAAGCACAAGGAGAATTTTGTTGAACTAAAAGAAGTCTTCAGTTATCAAGACCATTAAATATTACTGTAATGAGACAAGAATATTTGTTATTAATATGATTTGTGTGCATATTCTGTGAACAGTGGAATGGAAAATTGTTTCAAGTTTAGCTCCTCATGAAAATATTCTTACCTTTCAGATTTTTCCTCAAAGTTTCAGAACTGTTTGATAAAACAAGAGTAAGTACTAAATCCTAGAGATCTGCCATATAGCATTGTGCCTATTATGTTGTATGTTTAAAAATCTATTAAAAGGATGGATTTCATGTTAAGTGTCCTTACCCTGATAAATTTATTCCTTCCTTCCTTCCTTCCTTCCTTCTTTCCATTCTTCCTTTTTTCCTTTCTTCCTTTTTTAAAAATTTATTTGTGGGGCCAGCACTGTGGCATAACAGGTAAAGCCACCACCTGCAGTGGTGGGCACCAGTTTGAGTTCTGGCTGCCCCACTTGCAATCCAGCTCTCTGCTATGGCCTGGGAAAACAGTAGAAGATGGCCCAAGTCCTTGGGACCCGGCACCCATGTGGGAGACCTAGAAGAAGCTCCTGGCTTCAGATTGGTACAGCTGCAGCCATTGTGGCCAACTGGGGAGTGAACCAGAGGATGGAAGACCCCTCTCTCTCTGCCTCTGCCTCTCCTTCTGTGTGTAACTTTGACTTTCAAATAAATAAATAAATCTTTAAAACAAAAAAAGATTTATTTAAAAGGCAGAGTTACAGAGAAGCAGAGAGAGAGAGAGAGAGAGGTCTTCCATCTGCTGGTTCAGTCCCCAAATGGCCTCAGTAGCCGGATCTGAGCTGATCCAAAGCCAGGAACCAGGAGTTTCTTCCAGGTCTCCCATGTAGGTACAGGGCTCCAAGGACTTGGGCCATATTCTACTTCTTTCCCAGGCCATATCAGAGAGCTGGATGGGAAATAGAGCATCTGGGACTCAAGCCAATGCCCTTATGGGATACTGGTACTGTAGGCGGTAGTTTTAACCACTGTGCCACAGCTCTGGCCCCGACAGACTGGTTTAAAAGTAGATAATGTTGGCCGGCGCCGCGGCTCAATAGGCTAATCCTCTGCCTAGCGGCGCCGGCACACCAAGTTCTAGTCCCGGTCGGGGCACCGGATTCTGTCCCGGTTGCCCCTCTTCCAGGCCAGCTCTCTGCTGTGGCCAGGGAGTGCAGTGGAGGATGGCCCAAGTGCTTGGGCCCTGTACCCCATGGGAGACCAGGAGAAGCACCTGGCTCCTGCCATCAGATCAGCACAGTGCGCTGGCCACGGCGGCCATTGGAGGGTGAACCAAAGGCAAAGGAAGACCTTTCTCTCTGTCTCTCTCTCTCACTGTCCACTCTGTCAAAAAAAAAAAAGTGGATAATGTCAGTATGAGTCAAGTGTACACCTATAAGAAGGTTGCACTCATGATAGTAATAGTTTCATATTATCAGTGTTCACTTGGGAGCATCAGCCATAGATGTATTAATATATAACATTTTTATCAGTTGATAAAACAGAGGAAATATTTATTAGATATTTAATGGTAGTCAACTGAAAGCTGTCAGTCTAGTATAGAAATTGGACTTCTGCATGACCTTTGGCAATTGAGTGATGTGTAGTGGAGACAATAAAAGGGAGACATTGTCTCACAAAAAAAATCATATAAATGTCAACACTGTGGAATCCAGATGGCCTGTTAGTCTACCTTTAGCACTTGCTTGTATCAGTGACATTTTCTGGGAAGATAGAGTTTCTCTGTTCATACACATCACAAGAATAGAGACCCATCATAAAATAGCCTTATATCTATTCAGGTCCCCTGAGAAAGATATATTAAGATAGGGTTTAAAAAAAAAGAACAAAACATAGGGTTGGTTGTACAAAGGATTTTTTGTGATGAACAAAGAGGAAGGAAGAACCTTCAGACTGCAGTGCAGGCTTGACACCACAAAAGATGGAGGAAGAGGCTCAGACTGTAATGCAATTCTAGGGTGCATTCAGGTAGGTCAAAGGGGCATCCCCAAGCCAGAGTAGCCTGTTTGAGGAGTACCACATCAGCCAAGAATGGGCAGGCCCTCCTAGTTCCTGAGTTCTTTTGATCGTGTACTGCCAGGGCAGGTGAGGTGAGTGTGCTGGAGCCTAGCCTAGGGATGAACATGGTTCTGCATCTGTAGGGGTTGCAGTGGGGTCAGTGGATCAGCTGTGCTCCTTTCAGCAAGCAGTTTCTCTTGAAGGAGATTTTGGTAAAATTTTTCCATGGCTGCTACAGTCCTGAAGGTGCTCTTTTGTTTTTTGGTTATTTTACTCTTTAACAGACCATCCAGAAACTAGTAGCGGAAAAATCACTTATTTTGTTATGTTAATGAATTCTCTGGGTCAGGAATTCACAAAGACCAGAGATGGCTTTCCTCTGTTCCTTGTTTGGGGCCTCTAAAGGGAAGATAGGAAGGCTGGGTCTAGAATTATCTGAAGGCTCTTTTACTCCTGTGTCTGAGAGTTGGGGGTGGAGGGGGTGGGAGGGTTGTCATGCTGGCTATTAATTGAGTTATTGTACCAATTAAGATTCCCGCTAAAATGAATATGAGCATTCAGGTTCCTGTACTAGCTTGCTAATACTTGGTTTTCCCATTTTTGCTATTCTGATGGGTGTATTGTTATTGTTTTAACTTTTATCTTGACAGTAATTTCAGGCTTTAAAAAAAGATGAGGGGCAGACGTTTTGGTGCAGTGAGCTAAACTGCCACCTGCAATGCTGGCATTCCATAGAGGAGCACGAGTTCAAGTCCCAGGTGCTCTGCTTATCTACCTCCCTGCCTGAGCCTCTGCCACCCATGTGGCAGACCTGGATGGAGCTCCTGGCTTTGTCTTGGACTAACTGCAGCTGTTACAGCCATGTAGGGAGTGAACCAGCAGATGAAAGGTCTCTGTCACTTTGCCTTTCAAATAAATAAATCTTTAAAAAAAGATGAAAGAGTAGCGAAAAAGAATTAATATATGTACATCACCCAGATTTTCCACGTTGTATAGTTATTCCATAAAGTCTATATTCATCTGTTTTGCAGCCTTTGTTCATCTCTGTTTTTAAAAGATTTATTTTATTTATTTGAAAAGTAGAGTGGGGCCAGCGCCGTGGCATAGCAGGTAAAGCGGCTGCCTGCAGTGCTGGCATCCCATATGGGCACCAGTTCAAGTCCTGGCTGCTCCACTTCCCATCCAGCTCTCTGCTATGGCCTGGGAAAACAGTAGAAGATGGCCCAAGTCCTTGGGCCCCGGCACCCATGTGGGAGACCCAGAAGAAGCTCCTAGCTTCAGATTGGCGCAGCTCCAGCCATTGTGGCCAATTGGGGAGTGAACCAGAGGATGGAAGACCTCTGTCTCTGCCTGTCCTTCTCTAACTCTTGACTTTCAAACAAATAAATAAAGAAATCTTTAAAAAGAGAGAGAGAAAGTAGAGTGGCACAGAAAGAGACTTTCTATCTGCTGGTTCACTCTCCGGATGGCCATAATGGCTGGAGCTGGGCCAGGCTAAAGCCGGAAGACAACTCGATCTAGGTGGCTGTGCTGCTTTTCCCAGGTGCATTATAGCAAAGAGCTGGATCAGAAGCTGAGCAGCTGAGACTTGAACTGGAGCTCCAGCATAGGATCTTGGCATTGTAGGCAATGGCTTAACCACGCATCACAATGCCATCCCCTCTGTCTTTAAGAATTTTTTTTTGAGATCATGTATTTATTACTTGAAAGACAGAGTTATAGAGGGAGGCGGGAAGACAGGGAAAGCGGTCTTCCACCCACTGATTCACTCCCAAGGTGGCTGCAATGACCAGGGCTGGAATAGGGGGAACCTAGGAGCCAGGAGCTTCATTTGGGTCTCAAGTGGGTGCAGTCACCCAAGTACTTGAACCATCTTCCACTGCTTTCCCAGGTGGGTTAGCAGGGAGCTGGAAGTGTAGTTGCTGGGACTCAAACCAGCACTCACTGTAGGTGGTGGCTTCACTTGCTATACCACATTGCTGGCTTATCTTTTTTTAAGGTTAAGAATTAATTTTTAATATAGCCAGTATTGTTATGAGCGATTATGTTAATGTCATCAAGTATCTAATGTACCCATTTCCCCAGTTATCTCATAAATGGCTTTTTATTGTGTAGTCTGAGTTACGCTCCAGACAAGTTCTCATTTTGCATTGGTGACAAGGTACCTCTTTGTCCTTTGTCTCTATGCTGAAGATTTCTCCTCTGATATATCAATTTCACTTTCTATTCTAGCTCAGGTTTACCACATCTGTTAATTGCACTTTGGTATTGTCAGATGCAATCTGCTAATGCTTTGGCTGAGTTTTTTTGTTTGTTTATTTGTTTGTTTTTAATTTGTACTTATGGGGCCGGCACTGTGGCGCAGTGGGTTAAAGCCCTGGCCTGAAGTGCCAGCATCCCATATGGGTGCCAGTTCAAGACCCAGCTGCTCCACTTCCCATCCAGCTCTCTGCTATGGCCTGGGAAAGCAGTAGAAGATGGCCCAAGTCTTGGGGCCCCTGCACCCACGTGGGAGACCCAGAAGAAGCTCTTGGCTCAGCTCCGGCTGTTGCGGCCTTCTGGGGAGTGAACCAGCGGATAGAAGACCTCTTCTGCCTCTCCTTCTCTCTCTATGTGTAACTCTGACTTTCAAATAAATAAATAAATCTTTTAAAAAAAAAAAAGATTGTATTTATTTATTTGAGAGGTAGGATTACAGACAGAGAGGAAAAGACAGAAAGAAAGGTCTTCCATCCTCTGGTTTACTCGCCAGATGGCTGCAACGGCTGGAGATAGGCTGATCTGAAGCTAGGAGCCACACAACTGCAGGAGCCCAAGTACATGGGCCATTTTCTACTCATATACCAGGCTATAGCAGAAAGCTAGATCAGGCCGGCGCCGTGGCTCAATAGGCTAATCCTCCACCTTGCGGCGCCGGCACACCGGGTTCTAGTCCCGGTTGGGGCGCCGGATTCTGTCCCGGTTGCCCCTCTTCCAGGCCAGCTCTCTGCTATGGCCAGGGAGTGCAGTGGAGGATGGCCCAGGTGCTTGGGCCCTGCACCCCATGGGAGACCAGGAAAAGCACCTGGATCCTGGCTCCTGCCATCGGATCAGCGCGGTGCGCCGACTGCAGCGGCGGCCATTGGAGGGTGATCCAACGGCAAAGGAAGACCTTTCTCTCTCTGTCTCTCTCTCTCACTGTCCACTCTGCCTGTCAAAAAAAAAAAAAAAAAAAAAAAAGAAAGCTAGATCAGAAAAGGAGCAACTGGAACACGAACTGGCACCCATGTGGGATGCCAGTGCCACGGGTGGAGGCTTAGCCCACTATGCTCCAGCGCTGGACCTTTGCCCCAGTTTTTAATACTTGATGTTTCTTTCTTTTACAGAAAATAGAAGCACGAGTATCTGCTGATGAGGATCTCAAACTTTCTGACCTTTTAAAATATTACTTGAGAGAATCTCAAGCAGCTAAGGTAATTTTCATTGTTTTTTAAAAATGAGCTACTTTACAAAAATTCATTTCTTCAGAGGTCCTTGGACTTTAACATTGTTAAAGACAATATACTAGGGCCCATGCTGTGGTATAGCAGGTAAAGCCACTGCTTACACTGCCAGCATCCCATATGGGCACTGGTTTGAGTCCCGGCTACTACACTTCCAATCCAGCTCTCTACTAAGGCCTGGGAAAGCAATAGAAGATGGCCCAAATCTTTGGACCCCTGCACCCAGGTGGGAGACCGGGAGGAAGCTCCAGGCTCCTGGCTTCTGATCAGCACAGCTCTGGCCATTGCAGCCATCTGGGGCATGAACCAGCAAATGGAAGACCTCTCTCTCTCTTTCTCTGCCTTTCAAATAAATTAATTTTACACTTGATCTTAGCCAAAAGGCTGAGAAGCAATCAAATAAATTAATTAAAAAAAAAGACAGTATACTTCCTGATTTTGCATATTATTTTCTTTTAAATTTTTACTTATTTTTTATTTCTTTGAAAGGTAGAGAAAGATCTTCCATCTACTAATTGACTCCACAGATGCTCATCAAAGCAAGGAGCTAGGAACTCAGTCTGTTTCTCCTACATGAATGGCAGGGACTCAAGTACGTAGGCCATTACCTGCCACCTCCCAGAATGTGTGTTAGCAGGAAACTGGAATTGGCAATGGAGTCGGAATATAAACTCAGGCACTCTGGTGAGGGCCGGGGGGATGGAGGCACTCCCAAGCAGTGCCTTAACCACTGCACAAAATGCCTGCTCCTGTATTTTATTTTCACTATGAGGGTTTTTTCCCTCCTTTTAGGTAGATCAAGAAAGCCCACAAAAAATTTCCCCTACAAAGGTTGTGATTTGATACAGTCTAGAACTTTTTTTTTAGATTTAGTTTTTTATTTATTTGAAAGGCAGAGTTAGAAGGAGAGAGAGATCTTCCATCCACTGGTTCACTCCCTAAGTAGCCACAACAGCCAGAGCTGTGCCGGGCCAAAGCCAGGAGTCCAGAGCTTCTTCTGGGTCTCCTACGTAGGTGCAGGGGCCCAAGTACTTGGGCCGTCCTCCACTGCTTTCCCAGGCACATTAGCAGGGAGCCGGATCAGAAGTAGAGCATCCAGGTCTGGAAATGGCACCCATATGGCATCACAGACATCGGCTTTACCTGCTATACCACAATGCTGGCCCCTCCATAAACTTTTTTTTTTTTTTTTTTTTTTTTTTGACAGGCAGAGTGGACAGTGAGAGAGACAGAGAAAGGTCTTCCTTTGCCGTTGGTTCACCCTCCAATGGCCGCCGCGGCCGGCGCGCTGCGGCCGGCGCACCGTGCTGATCCGATGGCAGGAGCCAGGAGCCAGGTGCTTTTCCTGGTCTCCCATGGGGTGCAGGGCCCAAGCACCTGGGCCATCCTCCACTGCACTCCCTGGCCACAGCAGAGGGCTGGCCTGGAAGAGGGGCAACCGGGACAGAATCCGGCGCCCCGACCGGGACTAGAACCCGGTGTGCCGGCGCCACTAGGCGGAGGATTAGCCTATTGAGCCGCGGCGCCGGCTCATAAACTTTTGAAGACTCCTTCATATATGGGATTTCAAAGTTTTTGCAGCAAAGTGAATATATATTTTAATTCTATTTTAAGAGCTATTTATTTATTGAAAGGCGGAGTTGCAGAGAGAGATCTTCCTTCCACTGGTTCACTCTCCAGATGGCTGCAATGGCCAGGACTGAGCCAGGCTACAACCAGGAACCAGGAACTTCATCCAGATCTCCCATGTGTGTGTAAGGGCCCAAACGCTTTGGTGGTCGTCTTCTGCTTTTCATAGGCTGCTAGCAGGGAGCTGGGTCAGAAGTGGAGCAGCTGGGACACAAACTGGTGCCCATATGGGATGCCAGTGTTCACAGATGGCAGCTTTACCCACCATACCACACACTGGCCCCTTAATTCTATTTCCTGTGAACTTTTTAAGTTCGTAATGTTCTAAAACTGATTGTGGTGCTGGTTACACAAGTGTCTGATCACAGTAAAAACTGTTGAGATTGGAGCTGGTGTTGTGGCATCGCAGGTAAAGCCGCCACCTGCAGTACTAGCATCCCATATGGGCGCTGGTTCGAGTCCTGGCTGTTCCACTTCTGATCCAACTCTCTGCTATGGCCTGGGAAAGCAGTAGAAGATGGCCCAAGTCCTTGGGACCCTGCACCCTCGTTGGAGACCCAGAAGCAGCTCATGGTTCCTGGCTTCAGATCGGCTTGGTTCTGGCTGTTGCGGCCAACTGGGGAGTAAACCAGTGGATGGAAGATTTTCTCTCTCTGCCTCTCCTCTCTGTGTAACTCTGACCTTTAAATAGCAATAGATAAATCTTTAAAAAAAAAAACTGTTGAGGTATATATTTTAAATGTATGAGTTTTATATGTAGATTTCTATCAGTAAAGCTATTACTTAAGAAAAAAAGTAGAATTATGCCTGGCATCTGGTATTCCCCATGTGTTGGCTCTGATAGTGGTGGTAGAGGATGTGGTGATGATGGTTAATTGTGACTACCAGGAATGTGCAGCTTAATCATACATTATTGTGAGGCATTCTGTTTTACAGGATCTCCTCTATCGAAGATCACGGTCACTAGTGGATTATGAAAATGCTAATAAAGCACTGGATAAAGCAAGGGCGAAAAATAAAGATGTTCTTCAAGCTGAAACTTCCCAACAATTATGTTGTCAGAAATTTGAAAAAATATCTGAATCTGCAAAACAAGGTACTCTTATATTAATCTTTAATCACAAGTCATACTTTATGAGCATTATGTAAACTAAATAGTTAATCCTGATTTGTTCCCAGAACTTATAGATTTTAAGACAAGAAGAGTTGCTGCATTCAGGAAAAATTTAGTGGAACTGGCAGAATTGGAACTGAAGCATGCAAAGGTAGAGTCATATTAAAGATTTAATGATTTAAGTGATGTATAGTTTATAATTGAGTAGTTATATAATTGGTAATGATCCTTTATTGACAGTTGCCTCCTACCAGTGAACTTAAGGACTATTCCTGAGCTGGAATTCAATTTTCTTTTATTTCACTGCTTCAAAAAAAAAATTACAGTAGATGTCATCTCTGTATTCTTTTTTTAACAGTATTTCTTTGCTTCCTTATTTAATATAAAGACAAGGCTTGAGTGGCCATTGTGGTGCAGCCACTTATCCGAAGGCCTGCATCTTATTTTTGGGTGCTGGTTCAAGTCCCAGAAGCTCTGCTGCTGATCCAGCTTTCTGCTAATGCATCCTGGGAGGCAACAAGTGATCCTTCAAGTGCTTGGGACCCTGCCACCCACATGGGAGACCCGAATGGAGTTCTGGGCTCTTGGCTTTAGCCTGGCCTAGTGCTGGCTGTTGGAAGCATCTGGGGAGTGAACCAATAGATGGAAGGGCTCTCTCCTGCTGTCAGTCTGCCTTTCAAATAAGATAGATTTTTTTATAAAGATTGTTTTATTTATTTGAAAGAGTTACAGAGAGGTAGAGACACAGAGAGGTCTTCCATCTGCTGGTTCACTCCCCAAATGGCCACAACAGCCAGAGCTGAGCTGATCCAGAGCCAGGAGCCAGGTGCTTCTTCTGAGTCTCCCACACAGGTGCAGGGACCCAAGGACTTCGGCCATCTTCTTCTGCTTTCCCAGGCTATAGAAGAGAGCCGGATTGGAAGTGGAACAGCCAAGGCTTGAACCAGCGCCCACTTGGGGTGCTGGCACTATAGGCTGGGGCTTTAACCCACTGCACCACAGCGCTGGCCCCATAAAGAAATATTTTAAAAGTAAATAAAATGAAAAGCCTGGTGGAAGCAGGCATTTGACCTAGCAGTTAAGGTGCCAATTGAGATGCCCCATGTCCTCTATCAGATCCCTGAGTTTGATGCCTTGCTCAGGCCCCAGCTCCAGCTCCTAATTCCAGTTTCCTGGTGGCTTATGACTGGGATCCTGCTACCCATGTGGGAAGCCAGAATTGAATTCCTAGCTCCTGGCCCAGCCCTAGCTGTTGGCAACCATTTTGGGAGTGAACCAGTAGATTGGAGCTCGTTTTCTTCCTGCAGTCACACCCCTCTATCTCTCCCCCTCCTTCTCATCAAATATATAAAAATTAAGAGAAAGGAAGCCTTGGTCCAAACCTTACAAACAGAATCTTAGAATTGAGGAATTTTAGCAATTGTGATTCAAAGAGTAATAATATCTGTAGTGTCTCTGTTGGTCAGCTCTGAAAGAATCTAGTACTTAATATGAGAGTTAGTATTTTTTTTAGTATAAAATTGTTCAATTGCTTTGTCACTTTTTTTTAAGATTTATTTATTTATTTGAAAGGCAGAGTTACAGAGAGGTAGAGGCAGAGAGAGAGAGAGGTCTTCCATCTGCTAGTTCAGTCCCCAGATGACTGCAATGGCTGGAGCTGGGGTGATGCGAAGCCAGGAGCCAGGAGCTTCCTCTGGTCTCCCACAGGGGTGCAGGGGCCCAAGGACTTGGGCCATCTTCTACTGCTTTCCCAGGCCATAGCAGAGAGCTGGATTGGAAGTGGAGCAGCCGGGACTGGAACCAGTGCCTCTTGTCCACTTTTAACAAACATGTCTTCAGGCTGAATTTGTTTCTTTTGCACTCCTAAAGGAGTAATGTATTTCATTACCATGCTTCAAGCTCATTTCTCTTCCGGTCCTGATGATTCAGCCCAAATGGTAAAACTGTTTGCAAAGCTCTAGGCCTTTGGGTGTTTGTTTGTTTGTTTTAAGGATTTATTTATTAGAAAGTCAGAGTTACACACAGAGAGGAGAGGCAGAGAGAGAAAGAGAGAGAGAGAAGTCTTCCATCCGACGGTTCACTCCCCAGATGGCTGCAACGGCTAGAGCTATGCCTATCCAAAGCCAGGAGCCAGGAGCTTCTTCCGGGTCTCCCACACTGGTGCAGGGGCCCAAGGACTTGGGCCATCTTCCACTGCTTTCCCAGGCCACAGCGGAGAGCTGGATCGGAAGTGGAGCAGCCGGGACTGGAACTGGCGCCCATATGGGATGCCAGTGCTCCAGGCCAGGGCGTTAACCCGCTGCACCACAGCACCGGTCCCTGGATGTTTCTTGACCTGTGTGCAGCACCTCCTGGGAACAACGGTCTCTGGAGCAGAGAGGCCAGACATAGCATGGATAAGCAGGACCCTCGGCCTTCAGTCCAGGGCTTTATGTTCAACACTTCTGCGCTAATCACTAATATCATTTTTTGACTAGTTGCTGGGTGGGAAAAGTGTCTTCCTTCATGAAAACAGCATTTAAAAATTTGTTTAAATAGTCAGGTGTTTAACTTAGCAGTTAAGACCCTACTTTGGACCCTTGGCATCCTGTGTTAGAGTCCTGGGTTTGAGTCCCACCTCTGCTCCCAGTTTCAGCTTCCTGTTGGTGCACACATTGGGAGGCAGTAGGTGATGGCTGCAGTAGTTGGGTCACTGCTGCTTGCATGGGAGACCCAAATCGAGTTCCCGGTTCCTGACTTTGTCCTGGCCCAGCTCTTCCTTTGCAGGCATTTGGGGAGTAGATGGACAAATGAGCCATCTCTCTTGAGATGTCTCTCTCGCTCTCTCTGTCTCTCTGCCTTTCAAATAAATTTAAAAACTTGAAAAATTATTCTTTCTCTGTCTCTACCTTTCAAATAAATTAAAAATTTGAAAAACTTATTTTAATGTTTTTTATCTTCAGTCATAGAGCATGAACAATTAAAAATGTATTCAAATTTCTCCAAATTAAATAAAAGAAATTAAGCTTTCCCATGTTATTTGAATACATTATAATTTAGCCCGTAAGATATTTGAATTCTTTTTTCTTTTTTGTTTTTGTTTTTGTTTTTTTGTTTGAAAGGCAGAGAGAGAGTTTCCATCCATTGGTTCACTCCCCATATTCCCACAAGAGCTAGAACTGGGCCAAGCCAAAGCCAGAGGCCGGGAACTCTGTTCGAATCTCCCATGTGGGTAGCAGGGTCCAAAATGCTATAACCCAGGTTGTGCATAAGGAGGAAGCTGGAATCAGGAACAGAGACAGAACTTGATCCCTGGCACTCCAGTACGGATGTGGGCATCCCAAGCAGCACACCCCAAACCATGGCTTAACCTGTCTGCCACAGTGCCTGACCCACCATCTTATACAGCTCAATAGTGTTAAGTATATTCACATTGTAATGCAACAGATCTCTAGAACTTTTATTATTCATTCATTTAATTCTTAAAATGTAGTGGCACAGCCGGCGCTGCAGCTCACTAGGCTAATCCTCCGCCTGCGGTACCAGCACCCCGAGTTCTAGTCCCAGTTGGGGCGCCGGGTACTACTCCGGTTGCTCCTCTTCCAGTCCAGCTCTCTGCTGTGGCCCGGGAAGGCAGTGGAGGATGGCCAGGTGGTTGAGCCCTGCACCTGCATGGGAGACCAGGAGGAAGCACCTGGCTCCTGGCTTCAGATCGGCGCAGCGCTGGCCATAGCAGCCATATGGGGGGTGAATCAATGGAAGGAAGACCTTTCTCTCTCTCTCTCTCTCTCTCTCTCACTCTCTCACTGTCTAACTCTGCCTGTCCAAAAAAAAAAAAAAAAGTATTGGCACAGTTTGCATGTCTGTAAAATTTTAGCTTGCTAATTTTTGGTAAGCTCAGCATGATTTTTTTTTTTTTTTTTTTTTTTTTTTTTTGAAAGACTGAGTTACAGAAAGACAAGAGAAAGAGGTCTTCAGTATGATGGGTCACTCCACAGATGTCTATACTTGCTCAGGCTGGGGCTAGGCTGAAGCTAGGAGCCCAGAATTCCAGCCAGCTCTCCCACATGGGTGGCAGGGGCCCAAGACTGGGACCATCTTCTGTTGCCTTCCCAGGTCATCTGGGAGCCAGATTGGAAGTGGAGCAGTCAGGAGTAACTTGCACTTATATAGAATGCTGGCATTGTAGGTGGCAGCTTAACGCACTGCGCCACAGTGCTGGTTCCAAGTTCATCCAAGATCTTTGAAAGTTGGATTTGGTCATATAGGACTTAATTATCATAATATTTATTCCTCCCAGGTGATGGACATTTGTGATTCGTGTGAACTTCCCTTTTGCCTTCTTCAAAGTTTTGATTTAAAAAAAATGATTAAAAGAAGGACCACAAGAACCAACATTCATTAATCTAATTGTAAATATGTAGAAGTACCTGGCTCCAAAAAAGGCTGAAGTTTAGTTCCTTTTTTTCTATACTGATTTGTATTGAATTATTTTTTTTTTTTGACAGGTAGAGTTATAGACAGTGAGAGAGAGAGACAGAGAGAAAGGTCTTCCTTCTGTTGGTTCACTCCCCAAATGGCCGCTACGGCCGGCACTGTGCCAGTCCGAAGCCAGGAGTCAGGTGCTTCTTCCCAGTCTCCCATGTGGGTGCCGGCACCCAAGCACTTGGGCCATCCTCCACTGCCCTCCCAGGCCACAGCAGAGAGCTGGACTGGAAGAGGAACAATCGGGACTAGAATCTAGTACCCATATGGGATGCCGGCGCTGCAGGCAGAGGATTAACCAAGTGAGCCGCGGCGCCAGCCCCTTGTATTGAATTATTAATATTCATTGGCTCGGGCCGGCGCCGCGGCTCAATAGGATAATCCTCTGCCTAGCGGTGCCGGCACACCAGATTCTAGTCCTGGTCGGGGCACCGGATTCCGTCCTGGTTGCCCCTCTTCCAGGCCAGCTCTCTGCTGTGGCCTGGGAGTGCAGTGGAGGATGGCCCAAGTCCTTGGGCCCTTCACCCCTTGGAAGACCAGGATAAGCACCTGGCTCCTGCCATCGGATCAGCGTGGTGCGCCGGCCGCAGCAGCCATTGGAGGGTGAACCAATGGCAAAAGGAAGACCTTTCTCTCTGTCTCTCTCTCTCTCGCTGTCCACTCTGCCTGTCCAAAAAACAAACAAACAAACAAACAAACAAAAATTCATTGGCTCTAGTTATTCAGTTATAAATTGACCTATAATCAACCATTATTTCTGTTTTATGCATGAATGATATAATTAAGATATGTTATCTGGTCTGGTAATTGTGTCCACAGAAAATGTCTTAATAAGCTTGGCATGACTGCTTGGCATGTTTTCTGTTACCTAGCCTGTGTGGGTTTCTAATGTTCATTGTTTTCTTTTTGAAGAAGTCATAAACTAACCAAGAATTTTGCTATAATTTAGGAGTCGGCAAACTATACCCTTTTTTTTTTTTTTTTAAGATTTATTTATTTGAAAGGCAGAGGTATAGATAGAGAGGAAAGAAACATCTTCCATCTGCTGGTTCACTCCCCAAATGGCTGCAAGAGCCGGGACTGGGCCAGGCCAGAGCCAGAAGTGTCTTCCAGGTCTCCCATGTGGGTGCAGGGGCCCATGGACTTGGGTCTTCTGCTGGTTTCCCAGGAGCATTAGCAGGGAGCTAGATCAGAAGTGGAGCATCTGGGACTCTTAACTGGTGCCCATATGGTAAAATGGCTTAAAGGCAGTAGAAGGATATTTCATGAGATGTATTAACCACATAAAATTTAAATTTAAGTATCTGTAAGATTTTACTGGAATGCAGCCAAGCTTGTTCATTGATGCTTTGCCTTTAGCTGTTTCATACCACCCCAACCAAATACAATAGTTGAAACAGGTGCCATATGTCTCTCAAAGTCCAAAATATTTGTTTTAACGTTTTACAGAAAAAGTTTGCTGATTTCTGTGATAAATTGATGTCATCCTCTGAGTTCCAAATTCTATACTTTTTCAAATCCTTTCTCTCTTTTTTTTTTTTTTTAACATTTATTTATTTGAAAGTCAGAGTTACACAGAGAGCAGAGGCAGAGAGAGAGAGAGGTCTTCCATCTGATGATTCACTCCCCAGTTGTCCTCGGCCAGAGCTATGCCAATCTGAAGCCAGGAGTCAGGAGCTTCTTCCGGGTCTCCCACACAAGTGTAGGGGCTGAAGCACTTAAGCCATCTTCTACTGCTTTCCCAGGCCATAGCAGAGAGCTGGATTGGAAGTGGAGCAGCCGGGTCTTGAACCGTCACCCATATGGGGATGCCGCCACTCCAGGCCAGGGCATTAACCTGCTGTACCACAGTGCGGGCCCCTCAAATCCTTTCTGAAATGAGTTCTCTGTATCAGGGTTCTGTTAGCTCTGTTCCAATGGTCCACAATAGAGGTTATTTTGCCTCCTGATGAACAGTTTACAATGTCTTGAGACCTTTAGGGAGAGGGTGTTTATACTGGTATATGAGGGCTAGATAGGCCAAGGATGCCACTAAATATTCTAATTCTCAGGATAGTCCTCAGCAACCAAGGGCTATTCAGCAGAAAATGTCAGTAGTGCCGGGGTTGGCGCTGTGGCACAGTAGGTTAATCCTCCACCTGTGGCACAGACATCCCATATGGGTACTGGTTCTAGTCCCGGCTGCTCCTCTTCTGATCCAGCACTCTACTGATGGCCTGGGAAAGCAGTAGAAGATGGCCTGACCACTTGGGTGTGGCTGTGCACCCAGGTGGGAGACCCAGAAGAAGCTTCTGGCTTCAGATCGGCCCAGCTCTGGCCGTTGTGGCCATTTGGGGAGTGAACCAGCAGATGGAAGATCTCTCTTGTCTCTCCCTCTCACTGTCTGTAACTCTACCTTTCAAATAAATAAATAAATAAATTCTTAAAGAGTACCTGGTAAAAGAATTTAAAAAAAAAAAAAAAAAAAAAAAAGAAGTGTCAGTAGTGCTGTAGTTGAGAAACCCAGAGCCTGATGTTTTTTAGTGGTTTTGTAAATGAACGTAGAAATTTTTATTTTTGGGGCCAGAGCCGTGGCTCACTTGGTTAATCCTCTGCCTGTGGCACCGGCATCCCATATGGGCACCGGGTTCTAGTCCTGGTTGCTCCTCTTCCAGTCCAGCTCTCTGCTGTGGCCTGGGAGGGCAGTGGAGGATGGCCCAAGTGCTTGGGCCTCTGCACCCACGTGGGAGACCAGGAGGAAGCGCTTGGCTCCTGGCTTCGGATTGGGGCAGTGCCGGCCATGGCGGCCATTTGGGGAGTGAACCAGCAGAGGGAAGACCTTTCTCTCTGTCTCTCTCTCTCACTGTCTAAAACTCTACCTGTCAAATAAATTTTAAAAACAAACAAAAAAAAAGAAATTTTTATTTTACGGCTGGTGTTGTAGATAGTTAAGCTGCCACCTGCAATGCCAGCATCCCATTTGGGCTCCAGTCCAAGTCCCAGCTGCTCTACTTCTAATCCAGCTCCATGCCAATGTGCCTGGGAAAGCAGTACGTAATGGCCCAAGTGCGTGGGTCCCTGGTACCCATGTGGGAGACCCAGAAGAAGCTCCTGGCTCCTCGCATTAGCTTGGCCAGCCCCAGCCATTGCAGCCATGTAGGGGGATTTGGAGATTGAATCAGTGGATGGAAGATTGGTGTGTCTGTCTGTCTCTCTCTCCCTCCCTCTCCCTCCCTCCCTGTGACTGTCTTTTAAATGAAAGTAAATAAATTTTTTGTAAAATTTTTAATTTCATATTCCCCCCCCCTTTTTTTTTTAGGGTAACCTACAGTTGCTGCAGAACTGCCTGGCAGTGTTAAATGGAGATACATAAGGCTTTTTCCACCTTCCTGCTAAAAAGGGCTGCCTTCCTTCCAATTTTACTTTTGTTTTCTTAATGATGTTAGCCATTTATGCTCACTGGAAACAACAACAAAAAAGCAGCTGAAAGTGCATATACTCTTCTTTCTCTGAAAAAGTCCATAAGGGAGCGACACCACCGTGCACAGGTGATGTCAGTCTGTGGTGTGTCCCTGCACTGTCTTCCCAGGGACAGTCATCCATCTTTGTGCGCTTGTCCTACTCAGAAGTCCAAAGTTCAGTCTTTTTAAAGTAGTTTCTATAACTGTGTTTATTTTATAAATAGTATTCCTTATGGCTGCCAATCTTATTTACCTTTAAGTGATTTCTGAAGTTTAACCCTTCCAAAATACATTGTCCAAACAAGACAGAGATTGCCTTTCTTGAGTTTTTTTTAAATTTTGTTTTAAAACACATTGTATACCACCTTGGTTCGTTCATGTATCCTGGCAAAGCATTGTAATCATACTTATTTTTAATTAACGTTTCTTAGAAGTTTTGAGACAAACTTTACGTATCCTTATAAGTATGATTTCTGAAGAAAAGCAAATGCATTAGTATGTTTGCCTTAAACTTGTAGACTAAACCAATTATAATGTAAAATAACCAGCGATAACAGTGATATTTTTAACTCTGTGGTCACGGTATCACTCTGAAATCTGGAGTAGCTGTAATAAATCTACTCCTGTATTATGCTTTACAGTGCAGGTTTTAGTTTTTCTTTTTCTTACCTCTTTTAAAATGGCATATTGAACCAAGTTCACCATTCGCTCCACAAAAGAAGGAACTGCTCCTCTGTGTGCACTCCACAGAAGTAGGAACTGGGCAGGTGCAGGTGAGAGGTGGCTGTTTCTGAAACAAGGAGCAGACAACAGTCTATTTGGGTTTCCTGGATTCCGTCCCTGGCTCGGTCAGTTAGATATGAGACATAGGCCGTCAGTCCACTTGGTAGTTACCATGTCGGTGTGTAAATTGGTACGTAGAGGGAAAGAGGTCTAATGAATACACTTACCTGTAAGGGAAAAAGTAGAATATTTTGGATAAAATTTGGTATATGATAGGATACCATTTGCCAGTAGTTATATTAAAAATGTTATTGGCCTTTCTAATGTGAATGAACATTATTGTCATTCCTAGTTTTAAGTTAGATTGAGTGCTTGGGTTTTTTCACTCTTTTCTAACTTTTCTCCCGTTTGGAAACCACAGGCATGTGGGCTGGTCACCCCTTGGATGGGTTCCTAATTCGTTTACATTGTCCCAAGCCGTTCTGAAGAAGGCCTGGTCTCGGTCTCATCGCCAGTCGTGGTGATCCCAGCCTTTCTCAGCAGCATGTGCTCTTCATGTCCTCTCGTGTGCTGGTCTCTAACTGACATGTTCCCCAGTGCTGTTTGAACTGTTGGTTTTTCTCTTGGCTGAGAGATCTGTGTGTTTTGTCCTTCATGTAATCTTCACTGGTAAAAATACGCTCCTGCGAAGTCCAGCAGTGGGTGACCCAGGACTGAGGCCTGACTTCAGGATTCAGACCCAGCCCCTTTGCCTACTGCCCTTGTGGCCTCAAGCCAGATTTGAGCAGGTTCGCTTGACTTCTGCCTCAGTTCGCTACTACAAAGGACATGTTGACCTACCTCACAGGGATGTTGTGAGGATTAATAAATGTTGGTAACCATGCTTTGGAAAAGTGAAGAGACGCTGTGTAAATGCAAACAAATAGCAAGTGCAGGGCGACAGGTTCCCTGGTGTTCACTTGCCCATTGGCAAGTGGTCTTTTGTGGAGGCGGTTGAATGGAAGATGCCTATGGTTTGCATTTTTTAAGTGCTTGTTGTGAGGTTGGGAGTGTGCTGGAAGCAGCGTGTGTGTGTGTGTGTGTGTGTGTGTGTGTGTTGGAGGGGGTGCTTCATATACACACTGAGTTGACAGTTGCACTAAGGAAGGCCTTCTAACAAAACTTACAAATAAGGTAAAGAATGTATATGACTCCCTGAAGGGCAAACTAAGGAAATATTAAACAACTGAAATACTCATAACATAGCTGTCAGGAAAGAAGAGGCAGAGCATGAAGTCAAAGCCAGACCTTTATTCTGAAGAATAAAGCTTGGGGGGTGGGGGTCAGTCCCAGTGAATGCATGGCAGAGAGTTATCAGCGAACACACAGCGGAGAGCGAGCACCTTCCCTTATAGACAAGTGGTTTATATGGTACAAAGGGGCTGGGGGGTGTGAGCTAAAGCTGGGCTGCCAGGATAGAGGGAGAGCTTGGGCTCATTCTAGAGGTCCTACGAGATCCAGTGTGAACGGGGAGGGGTTTGGCTGAGGCTGTGGCTGAACTCGGGCTGAGTTGGGAGGAGACTACTCAAGCTGATAGCTGAACTCTTCAGATAGTGGTAGCGCAGGGCTGGTCAATACAGGCTGGGGCTGTATCTAGGGCAGAGAATGGGGGGCCTTCTTGCTGTTACGTATGTGAGGAGTCAGTAGGATCTAAGGCTTTTTGTCCTTGTACCATCAGTAGCTCACTGTTAGTCCCTGATAAAAACAGCCAGCCCTAGATTCATTGCTGAAGCATTTGCTTAATATTTGACCATCTGGACCCTGGGAGGCACAAAATTGAAACGAGAAGACACCTAGTGGTACAGAAAAAGCTCTGCATGAAGGGTTTCTCTGCCTTCAGTCCAAGAGAGTCCTTGGAGACCAGAAGCAGAGTTGACTTTGTGGGAGGTGATGCCCATGCCCTGTGGGATGAGAGGATGAGTGGTCCAGGCAGTGGGAGTAGCCTGGAGAGTCAGCTATGGGTAGAAACAATTCAGGGAGAGGAGTTTATGCAGGGAAGGTGAAGGGGTGGAGATGAAATTGCACGGGAAAGTACTCTGTAGACATGTGAGGTGTACTTAGTTTGGAAAATCTTCAGTTTATTTTTTTTAAATATTTTATTTATTTGAAAGGCAGAATTACAGAGGTAGAAACAGAGTTTCCATCCGCTGGTTCACTCCCCAAATGGCTGCAACAGCCAGAGCAAGCTGAACTGGAGCTAGGGGTCAGGAGCTGCTTTTCCCTGCTTTCCCACATGGGTGCAGGGTCCCAAGGACTTGGGCCATCTTCCACTTATTTCCCAGGCCACAGCAGAGAACTGGACCGGAAGTGGAGCAGCTGGGTCTCAAACCAGCACCCATGTGGGATGCCAGCACTGCAGACAATGGCTTTACCTGCTATGCCATGGAGCCAGCCCCAAATCTTATTAAATACTTATTATTAATACTTATTAAAATATTATAGAAGGCCGGCGCCGCGGCTCACTAGGCTAATCCTCCACCTTGCGTTGCCGGCACACCGGGTTCTAGTCCCGGTCGGGGCGCCGGATTCTGTCCCGGTTGCCCCTCTTCCAGCCCAGCTCTCTGCTGTGGCCCGGGAGTGCAGTGGAGGATGGCCCAAGTGCTTGGGCCCTGCACCCCATGGGAGACCAGGAGAAGTTCCTGGCTCCTGGCTTTGGATCAGCGCGGTGCACTGGCCGCAGTGCGCCGGCCGCGGCGGCCATTGGAGGGTGAACCAACGGCAAAGGAAGACCTTTCTCTCTGTCTCTCTCACTGTCCACTCTGCCTGTCCAAAAAAAAAAAAATCTTATAGTAAAGCTCTTGAGCTCAAATTGATATTTTTGAAATGGGGTACAGTACAACAAATAGCATGAGTAAGGAGGAGGGAGCATGGGAAGTTGGCTTAGAAAGAAAAAAAGCGAAGAGGGAACATTTCAGTGATTTAAAACAATTTAGAACATATGTACCACCACCATTCCCCATCTGTAGCTCATACAGGTGGCTGAACAAGGAGCTTGGACAGGGCTGACTGCTCATCCAGGATGCCGCAGAAGCAGTTTGGGTGGTGCAGCTGTTACCAGTTCTTTACCTTGCGGCTCCTCTGCTCTTCCTACCCAGGTGTAAACTCTCCCTGGCCTGCCTGTTGCTTCAGAGTATGTCTTGGCTGCTACAGCTCCAGGCCTCAGTCACTTCCAGGTAGCAAAACAGAGGGAAAATATTTTTATTTATTTACTGTGATAGGGAAAGAGAAAGGTCTTCCATCCACTGTTTCACTCCACCTTAGCTACAATGGCCAAGGCTGGTCAAGGCCAAAGCCAGGTGCCCAAAACTCCATCTCCCATGTGGGTGACGGGCCAGGGCCGGCGCTGTGGCATAGGCTGAGCCACCACCTGTGATGCCAGCATCCCATATGGGTGCCGGTTTGTGTCCCAGCTGCCCCTTTTCCCATCCAGCTCTCTGCTATGGCCTGGGAAAGCAGTGGAAGATGGCCCAAGTGTTTGGGCCCCTGCCCCCACGTGGGAGACCCGGAAGAAGCTCCTGGCTTCTGGCTCCTGGCTTTGGCTCAGCGCAGCTCTGGGCCATTGCAGCCATTTGGGGGAGTGAACCAGCCGATGGAAGACCTTTCTCCCTCTGTGACTGCCTCTCATAAATCTTTTAAAAACACACACACACACATATATATATATATATATTTAAGCAAATACTCAGGCCATCTCCTGCCTTCCTGGCGCATTAGCAAGGAGCTGAATTGCAAGCAGAGCAGCCAGGACTCCCAACAAGCGCTCCAGTACAGGATGCTGGCATTGCAACAGCCGGGGCTGAGCCAGGCCGAAGCTGGGATTCATGCGCCTTTCACGTAGCTGGCAGGAGCAACTGCATGAACCATCAACGTTGCCTGCCACAGCCTCAGCCTGGGTGAAAGCAGCAGCTACCTCGTGCCAAATGTAATAACAGTACTCCCGCCCCCCATCAGTGAGACACGGGCAGTGTCTCAGATTAGCTACAAAACAGAGCTCTGGTTGCTAAGGGAGACAGTGGTCGGAACTCCACAAGGGGCCTTTTCTCCGTGTCGCCCCTGTCCCGGCCCTTGCTCCGGCCTCCTGCAGCTGCAGGGGATGCGCGAGCAGAGGAGACGGATGGCCCCGTCGGGCGTGAGACTGTTTCCTCCCGTTGTGCTCAGCCTGAACCCCACTCGGGAGCCATCCGACGCCCGCCCGCGTCAGCCTCTGCCCTGCACGCCGCCCGTGACACTGCCCATCACCCGCCGGAGCCCTCCAGCTGCCGTACCACCGGCAACCCAGACTCGGTGCGGCCCAAACCCAACCCAAGATCGCGGCTGCACCTCAGCCACGACCTGCTTGGACTCCTGGTTTCTGCTCCTGCCATCGCCTCCGTCCTTGGGCCTGCAGGAGGCTGGACGTCGGGGAACCGCGACTCCTCTCTCTGTCCCCGCAGGAGCGCTCGGCTCCGGGTCCCGCAGGAGGCCTCCGCCGCCGCCCGCCTTCCCGCCTCTCGGCTTGGACCGCCGGCGACAGGCTCCTGAAAGTCTTGCTGTTTTTCCTCTCCTGCAGAAAGCGCTTTAGCCGCGGGCTGTCTCACCGGAGCTCTGAAGCTTTGTGAGATGGCCCCTAGACCGGGAACGCGGCTCCGCCCTTAGACCGCTTCCGGTGTGCTGTGCCATCGCGTGCCTCCTGCGTCTCTGGTTTTCAACTAGGGTTGCACCCAGCCGCCTGGCGAGGTGTCAGGGGGTCTTCAGAAACGGGCGCAGGAGCAGCAGGGATCACGGAGCAGGCAGAGCCGGCGCCTGGGACGCCCCCTCCCGGATCGCGGCGCCTGGACCCGGCGGGGCCGCTCCACAGTTCGTGCAGCGTCCCGCTAAGGCGCCAGCCAGGCAGCGGGTGGGTGAGGGGTTCCTGCCAAGCGTAGGGGAGGCCCAGATGGAATTCCGGGCTCCTGGCTGCAGCAGGCGCTCGAGGAGCGAAGCAGCCCACGCAACAGAGGTCTCAGGGGTCTCAGAGCGTAGGCGTCTCCAGTTCCCCCACTGCCACCTCTCTGGCACTCCGCCTTTCAAATAAGTGTTTTAAAGGGGCGTTTATGTATTTGAAAGGCAGAGTTACCTAAGGAAAGAGAGGGATCTTGCAACCGGTGGTTCAACTCCCCCAGAAGGCCACGAAGGTTGGGGCCGAGCGAAGCCGAAGCCGGGACCCCGGGACCCCAGCCGAGTCTCCCCGAGGGTGGCAGGGCGTCTTCCGCTGCTCTCGGGCCCAGCAGCAGGGAGCTGGATCTGAAGCGGAGCAGCCGGGGCGCCAGCCCGTGCCCCATGCGGGATGCTGGCGTCTCAGGCGGGGGCTGAACCCGCCGTGCCACCGTGCCGGCCCCTCAGATCAGATTGTTTTCCTGCTCCGTAGAAGCAGCGTATTACGGAAGAAACGAAGCACAGATTTCACGACTTTTCCCCAAAATAGAAGCCTCTGAGCAAAGCTGCTCTGACCACCCCACCCCCCACCCCCGTCCCCGTGTCTCCCGTTCCCCTCGCCCCACCGCTCGCTCGCGGCAAGACACAGAAACTGGGATTTCTCTCCCCAGGGGGCATCCTAGCACCTTTTCCCCAAAGCAAGACGCAAAGCCTAAAAGTGTAGCCCCAGTCTCCCCAGGCCTCTCGGTCTGCGAGCCGGCCAGGACGCCTGGGACCCGGGCGCAGGAAGAGGTCCGGCCGCACCGCACCGCGGCGCGGAGGGGCAGGGAGGAGCCCTGGCAGGCCTGGCTGGGTTTCCCCGCGCGGTTACCAGCCTCGGCTCGGCCCGGCCCCTGCGGGTGCAACCCTGCCTCCCCGTGCCCGCGCACGCGTTCCTGAAGCTGTCGGCTCAGCGTCGTCAGCCTCCGGTTCTCAGCCTGTGGGCCTGGCGCCGTGTAAAGGCGGGATCAGATGGGTGCGGCTTTTCTCGTGTCAACCGGGATTCTGGCACGCGGGTCTCAGCCGAGCCCTTACGGCGGGTAGGAAGGGGTCGCCCCTCTCCCACGGTCCACAGTGACGCGAAGGAGAGGCCTTTTGGGGCACTGAAGGAGGCAGGCATACAGGTTAAAATCTTCCCCGGGGAAGCGTGATCCCGCTCATGGATAGGCGACTACGTTCCTTTATTTACAAAACCGTATTTATAAGAAAGGCAGAGTGATGGAAAGAGAGAGAGGAGAGAGAGAGAGAGAGAACCAACTGCCAGTTCACTCCCTAAATGGCAACGACAGTGAGGGCCGGGCCAGGCCCAAGCCAGGAGCCGGCCGGGAACGCCGCAGCGCAGGCAGGTGTCCCCCGTTGAGTGGCAGGGACCCGCGCGTACTTGGGCTACCTTCACCTCCCAGGGACACCGGTAGGATCGGAAGTGGAGCGGCTGGGACGCAAACCGGCCGCTCAGAGCCAACCACACCCTCCGTTCCGAACGCGGATGGACAATGAAGAGGTAGACGGAGGCCGGCCCGCGACCCCGGCGTCCCGGCGCGGTCCCGGCTCCCTGCTAACCGGCTGGGAGAAGCAGCGGAAGACGGCCCAGGCGCTCGGGCCCGGCCACCCACGCGGGACGGCCGGGTGGAGCTCCTGGCTTCGGCCTTGCCCCAGCCCTGGCCGCTGCGGCTGCCTGGGAAGGGAAGCAGTGGCTGGGGGACCTCTGCCCGTCCCCCCTCTCTCTCTGGAACTCCTGCGTTTCCGAGATGGCCGCGGGCCTCCCCGCAGCGGGGCCGGCCTGGGAAGCCCCGGGCGCCCACGCACGCCCCCCGGGTGCTGCAAACGCGCTGTTGGCCGCTCGTGGACACGCAGCCACCCGCGCGCGCTCACAGGAAACCAGGCCGTCCCTCTCCCGCCTCCCTGTCTTCCGGGTCGGAGTGCGGAGGAGGAGGGGGATTTTACCCCAGTTTACGGGTTGCTGGGCGTGGGCGCTGTGCTTGCTGAAACGACACGGGCGGCCTGGCGTGGAGGTGCCGGGCACCACCGACTTCCCAGTGAGCGGGACGGAGAAGGCGCCTCGGTTGACTGAGGGCCGGAGGCGAGCTCCTGTGCGAACGGCGCCCCGCGAGGACGAGTTCTGTCGGGCAGCTCACAACCACACGGGCTGTGGTGTTCCTTTGTTTTCCAGGAGAGGAGGGGTCAGAGCGAAGCCGCGTCGTGACCTGTCCGTGGGGAGGGAGGGCCCGCCCAACACTGGGCGGCGAGGACCTCGCGGAGGTCCCCTCCAGGCGCCCCCAGGCGCGGCTGCGCGCGGTCCCGGGCCAGCCCCGCGCGCGCCAGAGCCGCCAGTCCCGAGCTCGGCTCCAGAGGACGGGCGCGGGCCCAGGGCAGGGACGCGAGCGGTGGGGACGTCACCGCCCGGGGCGTGGCGCATGCAGATGAGCAGGGCGCGCAGAGGCTGCCGGGCGCGTGGGATTCGGGCCTCCGAGTCCCGCGTGGGCACCAGGCCGGGGCCGATCGCTGGGTTTCGGAGCGGCGAGATGCCGGGAAGGGCCCGGGAGAGCGTGGATTCCGCGTGCGTGAAGTGACCGTGCGCTGAGAGTGGGGCGGGTGGCAGGGTGTGGGCTGGGCCGGGCCGAGCAACTCATACTTACCTGGCAGGGGAGATACCATGATCACGAAGGTGGTTTTCCCAGGGCGAGGCTTATCCATTGCACTCCGGATGTGCTGACCTCTGCGATTTCCCCAAATGCGGGAAACTCGACTGCATAATTTGTGGTAGTGGGGGACTGCGTTCGCGCTCTCCCCTGATTTCTTCGGTTCCAAAGTCAGACTCTTATGCTCTCTTCTTACTGCGTTTGCGTTCTCTAGTTGTGGTTGCAGTAACATCGCATCTCAAGATAACTGAGGGCTGTTGGTTTTTTACTTCTCACGTTGTTCTGCGGGAGGAGTTTTTCCGATGTGGGTGCTGCGCTGGCTGCCTCTCGAGCCACGTGACTCTCGAGCAGAAAGCTGTATTGCCGTTCTTGTTAGCACGCGGAAGCGGGATTAGAGCTGCGTTCCGGGGTGATTCCTTGCCGCTGATCACTGATAGGTCGGCCTTCCAAATAGGGGCTACTTGAGCTCGGACCCTTGGGCCCCACCCTTGCGAGATTTCCTGGGACGGAGTGTCGACGGCCCCAGGGAGCGCCGTGACCCTTGAACCCACAGCGCCGGCCTCTCTACCTGTTTTCCAACGTCTCCCAGGGATTCTTGTTCGTTTCGTTGAGGGTCCCGCCCATAGTTATAACGTTGGCTAAAATGACACCTGGCTGTCCTAGGCGACCAAATGTGCATTACCGGACAAGGTTCCCAGCTGTGTAGCTCTGAGCCCACGCAAGAATCCCACTGTCTCACAGAGAAATTGCAGTTAGAAATACTCTTGTGAGGGCCTAGTAGGTTGGCGCCTCCGCCTGCCACACCGGCCTCCGGAGCATAGGGGCGTCGGGGAGGAGTCTCGGCTGCTAAACTTCAGTGCAGCTCCGCGCTGCAGTGGAAGTCATGGCCCGAGTGTCTGGGCCCCTGACCCGCGTGGGAGACCCAGAGGGAGCTCCTGGCTCCTGGCTTCGGGCCGGCCCAGCTCTGGCCATTTGGGGAGTGTGACCCAGGGGGATGGACGTCTTTCTCTCTGTGTCTCCCTCTCTCCATAGCTCTGCCGCTCAAATAAATAAAATAACCCTTGGAAAAGGGAGGGAGGGAGGAAACACACTGTCTGTGTGGGAGGGGACAGCAAGGACACCCCTGCGGCAGGGGGAGAGAGCTGCTGCAGTGACAGGCAGGGACCGAGCCTCCGACCCGTGGTCTGCTCGTCAGCGAGCCTGGAAGGCGATGGAGTTCCCCATGGCAGCCGCCGCGGCCTGGGAAGCACGGATGAGAAACTGAGGCAGACCTCTTCGCCGAGGTCGTCGGCCACCACTAGCAAGCAGATGCGTTTCCCGGGTCCCCTCAGCCAGCCGCCGCAGTGAGAACAAATGTTGCACCCGAAATGTCCGATTCCCACCAATTAACACCACCAGGAGCCGAGGCTGATGCAAGCTCAAGTTTTATTTCAAACTCGAGTTTGGTCCGATGTCCACACCAGGTGCAGCTGGGCTGGATCGGCAGCCCTACAGTAAGGTCGTTAGGGTTTTTATACAGTTGAACAAGCAAGTTTGGCTATACAGCACCTGGGTGGGGGCAAGAGGCGCGGAGGCACCACACAGACCCCAGGAGTTGGGTGAAAGCGGGCCAGAAGGGAGCAGCCGGCAGAGTCGCTTATTTCCCTTGGTACAGCAGCTTCAATAGCCAAGGCAGCCAATCCGGTCAAGGGGCGGTGTATGTCTAACCAATCACAGCCTGTTGCCGGGCAGGCTCCGTTGCCAGGTGGGTTTCGAAGCCATCCCCGAGTAACTGGCACTGGCTTGCCAGCGGCCATCTTGGCATGGCCTTCGCATTCCACCACATTTCCCCCTTTTCGTTTATTTTTGAGCAACGGGAGGCGTGATTCTTGGCCACACCATTGTTGACCCGTTTCCGTGTGGTCTCTGTACGCGGCTGTGCCTGTCTTAGGTTGTCCCCCAGGGGTCTTACCTGTCGTTGACTAACCAGTGCTCAAAACGGGAGACCACAGGAGTGCTTGCTCAGATAGGGGTAGGAATGAGGAACAATGGTAATCAGGAACGGCATGACCGCACACAGGCTGTGGGCCGTTTGAGTAGCTGACCAGAGCTGTTGGGGTATAAGACAGTAGCGGATGTGGCTATGGGCAGTTCCTCAGGGTAGGATGATAGGGCAGGTGCGTCCTCTAACAATGCGGACTCCCAGTCTTGTTCAGCTGGTTCTGGTTGGCTGTCAGTTGCAGGCTTGATGTTTCTGGCTGGTACCCAAATGGGCTGTCCCGCATTCTCTGGAAAGACACAAGCATATCCTCGACCCTTGGTTAGCAGAGGGTGTGGTCCCTTCCACTCTCCTGTCAGGGGGTCTTTCCACCTAACCATAGGGGCAGGGGTCTGGGATGGAAAGGATCCCCAGTGTTTATAAGCTGGGCTGATCCCTTGGGAATCAAAAGTAAGAAAATTGATAGTGAAAAGGACCTCAGTCAAAGCAAGCTGTGGGTCTGGGGGCATAAGATTGTTTTTCTGTCTTTGTAAGAGATCTTTAATTGTCCCATGAGTTCTTTCAATGATTGCCTGTCCCTGTGGGTTGTGTGGGATACCTGTGGGTGGCAGACTGTATGTTCCAGGATTTCAGGAAGGAATTCAATTCCTGTGACGTGTGTGCCGGCCCGTTATCCGTCTTTATGGTCCAGGGGACACCAAGGACCAGCATGGCTGATTTAACCGCCTTTATCGCATTACTAGCCTTTTCTGGTAATTGGATAGGGCTGCTGCAAATACAGCCTTTGAGTAGCGTCTACCACCACGTGGACAAACTTAAGTTTACCAAAGGAGTTCATGTGGGTGACGTCCACGTGCCAGAGCTTATTAGAAGCAAGGCCTCGTGGGTTCCCTCCTGCTTGTTGCAGTGGGCCCAACGGGGCGAGGGGTGCACAATTCTTGCAAGAGTGCACTAGGTGTTTGCATTGGCTCATTGTTAGCTCCGGGAAAAGCAATTTTATGTTGCTTGCTAACATATGAAATTGTTGGTGTAGAATACGGGCTTGTTCTAGGTGTCCGTTGGAAGCCGTATCGCAGGAGATAAGACGACCAACCTTTCTGTCGCCTTGGAAAATAAAGCCAGGTAACCCAGTAGGTGATCTTACGTGTGAGATATACCATGGGTGTTTTCTATTCTCAGTTATCTCTTTAAGTGTTGTGAACATCTGGTCAGCTGGCTTATTGGTCAGGTTAAAGACTGCAAAAGGGATCGTCTTTGCTACCTGTACTGAGCATTTGCTGTCCGAAAAAATATATTTACCGGCCCATCCTGGCGAAGTAGTAGAACCTTGACTATTGCCCTTATTTCTCCCAACTGTACTGATCCCCCCGTGGGGCTCTACATGGATCTTATTTTTTTTCTGTTGACAATTTGATCACTATTCCAAACAGTGACTTGTTGGCGTCCATAAATGCACAACGTGCCATGGGTACAGGTCGATTAGCAGGGAAAGCATGTTTTGGATAGTCTATGTCTAAGGTTTGTAACGTCTGGAGTAGCCTGTCCGCTGGCAGGTGATCGTCAACCTGTCCTGGGAAATTTATCATTAACGTTTGAAAGAGCGTGCTATTCTGCATCGATGTGTGGACAGTTCTAATTGTGATAGGGGTAGGGCCACTATGGCTCCGTGCTAAATTTCTTATTGGCATAATATCTTAATTTAAGTCCCATCATAAGGATGGCATCTACTTTGGTATCTATTTTACGACACTCGCTCCAGGCTATGCTCGCCCAAAAAAGTGGTCCGTGTTGTTGCCAAATAACTCCTAAGGGGGCCTTGAGGGTAGATATGGCTATGGCAAACAGAGGCACCTGAGAGTCACATCTAAAGGTTTTCAATGACACCTGGGTGTCGATCTTTTCTATAGTGAATTTGGCTGCTGGTGTCAATGTGATTTTTGAAGAAGGGCTGTTCCCCTTAGCCAGTAAATCGAACAGCAGTCTAAGCTCTGCAGGTGTTAAGGGAAGGAAGGGCTTCAGTCAATCGATTTGGCCGCACAGCTGCTGAAGTTGATTGAGTATTTATGCTTGACTTTTAGGTTCGGGCCCACTGGAGATATATGGGAGGAGATCTGATAACCCAAGAATTGAAAGGGAGGAAAATGTTGTACCTTTTCTGTGGCAATAGACAAATCCAGGAATTGTAAATTTCTTACTGTCTCACTTAGTAGCCTATATGTTCCCTGTTTCTTTGGTATCACAAGCAATGGGCGTGTTGTGAGGGCTAGTGGAGGGCTCTATGTGTCCCTTTTCCGATTGTTCCTGTACCAGTTCTCTAAGGACGCCAAGTTTGGGTTGTACTATTGGCCACTGCTCTACCCAGATGTGTCCTGTTTTTTCCCATTCGATGGGGATTGGCAAATTGGCTTTTGTATGAGGTGAGCAGTGGCCCCTAGAATCGGGGGTGAATCTTACTTGTAGGCACTCCATTAAAGCTGCTGGCTCGTGGAGACTTGTGATCCGTAGTAAGGACCGCTTGCATTTGTGAGAGCACGTCTCTCCCCCATAAGGCCATGGAAACCTCAGCAATCAGCGGAAAGATAGTTCCCATATCTCCACTGTCCTCTCGCCACGTTACAGGCGTGATGACCTGATCAGCCAATTTTAATCCTCCAACACCAATGTTGCATTTTTCTTGCGTCCCTAGCTTTCAAGACAGTGGCATCTGCCCCCGTATCAATTAAACCCACAAAGGCAATGTCATCTAAGTATAGGGTCAATTTTGGCCTCAGATTGAAGATAGGCATCGGCCAGTTAATGGTGGTGGGACTCCCTCTTACTTGCTGGGCTGAGGGCCGCCCCGCTGGGAGGTTAAAGGCTCGGTCTTGTAATCTTTGGCCCAATGAAAACCTTTTTTACATCTGGGACACAGCGTTTTGGGCTGGCCTCGTCTGTCAGCGTTTGGGCAGTTTCGCCGTAGGTGCCCTATTTCCTGACATCCCCAGCAAACTGGAGGGTCATTGGACTTCCTTGTGTTCAGTTTGTCAATGGCTGCAGTTAGGGCCTGTGTGGGTGTATCGGCAGGGTTTCCCTCCTGTGTGGCTACCACCTATTTAGAAATGTCTTCATTACGGACTGGGGCGATTGCAGCTTTTGCCTCTTTGGTAGCACCTTCCCAAGCTAATTGTTCGACCAGATTGTCTTGATCGGGGCCAAGCGGTCATCTTTTCTCTACTGCCTCCGAGACTCTGGCAAGGAGATCGGGGAACCATTCGCCTGGGCCTTGAACTAGGTTTCTACAGAGCTGGCTATAATTAGGAGGATTTATATTTTTTAAGGCTCTAAGTGCCTCTGACCTGATCAAAATAGACAGCTACCCCAATGCGGGCCTGTTCATGAGGATCTACGTAGGTGCCGCGGCCTGTAAGCATAGCAAAGGTGACTGCAATTCCATAGGCAGCATTAGTCCTTGCCACGGTTTCAGCCTCCTCCTCATCGGAGGCTCTCCACTGTAAACATTGCTTTGAGCAGTGTAACCCAGTCAAGATGAGTTTGAAGGTTCGCTGCCCGTTGTGTGAGCACCTGTTCAAAGTAGGGAGAGCCAGGGCCTGACTCTTGAGAAGCCTTTTTTAGCATAGCAGGGTCATTTACGGGCGTTGGAGTCCAGGGCCTGAATTCTGCCTCCGCTCCTACATTAACGGGAAACGTGCGGGTGGGACGGGGTCTAGCGGCTGCCCTGAGAGCCTGCGGTGCCCGGGGACTGCCACCAATGTGGGGATCCTCACTGGGTGTGGATGGGATGACCTCGCGTGGGTTACTGCCTCCAGGTCGGCTGACCAGGCATTGCTACATTGTTTGCTACATTGTCATTTTCACTGTGGGCGCTCTCTCTCCCTAAGTCATCAACTGTTGCCTGTGAAGCAGAGGCCTGGAGTGACAGGCTCTCATCACTCACAGGTTCACTATGTCTGGTAATCTGTGTGCGCTTCTGAGAGGGGGGTATGTTTCCCATGTTTGAGCGCTTAAGAGCGGCGCGCCACGCCAACTCTAGCCAAAGGAAAGACACGCACAGCACTGCTGCCCTAACAAAGCAAATTCCTAGCACCTCAGCGGCTGATGGCTTCCTGCAGGGGGTTCCCTACGTTAGACTGACAGCGGTGTATCAGATCGTACGTATGCCCTGTGCGTAGCGGGGGACTTCCTTGATTCGTTAGGCAAGGCCGTATGCCCACACGGTGTCTCCGGAGCGTCACCTCTCTCGAGTGAGGGAAGGTGACTTGGTTCCGAATTCTGGGATGATCAGTCCCTTATGTGAATTCGCCGGGCGAACCGAAAGTAAAAGGAGGAGCCGAGAAGCGAGAGAAGCGACAAACACCGAGGGGCCCACTTACCTCGCCGACTCGACTCTCTCTCTCAGTCACGTTGGGGCGCCAGATGTTGCTGGAGGAGAGGAGGAGTGTGGTGAGGGCAAGAGGCGCGGCGTCACCACACAGACCCCGGGACTCGGGTGACAGTGGGCCCGAGGGGAGCAGCCCACAGACTCCTTTCTTTCAGTTGGTACAGCGGCTTAAATAGCCAAGGCAGCCAGTCCGGTCAAGGGGTGGCCTATGCCCTAGCCAATCACAGCCTGTTGCCAGGGGGGTTTCGAAGCCATTCCTGAGTAACTGAGCTTGCTTGCCAGCGGCCATCTTGGCATGGCCTTCTCATTTCACCACAGCCGCAATGGCCAGAGCTGCGCTGATCCGAAGCCGGGAGCCAGGAGCTCTTTCTGGGTCTCCCACGCGGGTGCAGGGGCCCAAGGACCTGAGCCATCTTCTGCCGCTTTCCCAGGCCATAGCGGAGAGCTGGATCAGAAGAGGAGCAGCCGGGACTGGAACCGGCGCCCATATGGGATGCCGGCCCCTGATAGGCTTATGCTTTAAATTTATATTTGCCCTTCTATGATTGGTTAAAGTATAGGGTCCGAGCCGCTAGGGTGTAGGAGCCACACTGCAGGGTTTCAGGATGTTATCAGTCACCTTCACTGCCTGATAAGACACCTGGAACTAACTTTGGGTATTGCCCTACTACCTGCTCATTGGCCGTTGCTAGCGGACTTTATCGCAAGGGGAGCTTATTATGTTGTTGGGGTTTTTGTTTGTTTGTTTGTTTGAACAGGCAGAGTGGACAGTGAGAGAGAGAAACGTCTTCCTTTGCCGTTGGTTCACCCTCCAATGGCCGCCAGGTACTTCTCCTGGTCTCCCATGGGGTGCAGGGCCCAAGCACTTGGGCCATCCTCCACTGCACTTCCCCGGCCACAGCAGAGAGCTGGCCTGGAAGAGGGGCAACCGGGACAGAATCCGGCGCCCCGACCGGGACTAGAACCCGGTGTGCCGGCGCCGCAAGGTGGAGGATTAGCCTAGTGAGCCGCGGCGCCGGCAAGCTTATTGTTCTTTTAGGCGCTTTTGGCTTAGGGTTCCGGGCCCGGTCAGGCCCAAGTTACGAGATGGAGGCCTGGTCTAAAACAGCGGCGCCTTGATGCAGGCTCAGGTCTCTCACAGAGAGGCAGGAATCCCCGAGAAGCTCCTTGAGCGTCCTTGAGCCTGTCCGAGCCAGCGCGTGAGTTGTCGAGGCGCTGGCGGAGGAGAGCGTGTCCCACCCACCTCCCGCCCCGCGCGCCCACGCCGGGACGGCCGAGCTGGGCTCCTACACACCGCCGCGTCCGCGTCCGCGGCGATTACTCTGAACACCATGGGCCTGAAGCCCCGCGTGCGCGCTCCCGCCGCAGTCCCCCACCCTCCGCCCTGGCCTCCCGCCCGGCTCCTGCTCTCCCCGTAGAGGAACCCGACCGTTTACAGGCGCCAGGAGAAGGCGAGACGAGGCGAGGACCCTGCTTTTCTCAGCCCGGCTCCTCTGCCTATTTCCGTCCTCAGCCTAGCTTCAACCCGCATCATGCTGCCCGGAAGCTGCAAGCCCCCTGACTGGCCTCCCTGCTTTCACCCTTGCAGCCAGGTGATGACGGGGGTGGCGGTGCGTGCTGGCGTGCTGTCGTCAAAACCCGGCTGACTCGGGTTTAGGGCCGTGCGATGGTCTACAAGACCCTGGGGATCGTCCCCCAACCCCACCGCCTCGCGGACTTGAGTTTCGTGCACCTGTCCTGGATGTCGAGGCCGGGGCAGGGTGGGGCTGTCTCACCTGGGCCTCCGCTGCAGCAGGCTTTGCTCTGAGCCGGGGGCGGGATGCCCCACGCAGGACCAAGCCCCTGGCCGCTGCAGGTCTCTCCCCACACGATTTTCTCACGGCGGCCCCCCGATGTAGCACCTCGGCCGGCCTTTTCGGGGACTCCCCAGCCCCCTCTCCCGCGCCCCGCCCCACTAGGAAGTGACCCCAAGAGGCCTTTTCGCCCCCAGACGCCCCAGCGCTGGGCACGGGGGACGTCGGCGCCCCCGAGCTCGGAACCGGCCGAAAGGGCGCGGGGCTCACCCCGGCGCGGCGCGGGCTGCGGTGTCCGGGGCTCTCCCTCTCCCCTTTCCAACTCGGGGTCCGCGCGCCTTCGGGCGTTCGTAGCGGCCGAGGAGGCCCCCGGTCCTGCGCCGCGGTGTCCCCGTCCCCGGCTCTCGCGGACGCGGCCCGGCCTGAACGTCCCCCGGGACCAGGCTTTCTCGGAGGGTTCGGGTCCTGGGAGCCGAGCCGGCACCGGCGAGCACAGAGCGCGGGCGCAGGTTTCCTTTCTACCCCCTGCGTCCCCGTGCCCGCCCGGCGGCGGGGTCCCCGTCTTCGCGGGTCTGCGCTTCAGGCCCCAGATGCCGGGCCCAAGGGCTCCCCGCTAGCGCCTTAGCAGGTGGCCAGGCGGGTGGGCGGGGACGTCACCACACGGGGCGTGGCGCATGCAGATGAGAGGCGCGCGCAGAGGCTGCCGGTCGTGCGGGGTCCGGGCCTCCGAGCCCCGCGTGGGCAGCACGGCGGGGGCGTTCGTGGGGTTCCCGAGGGGCAGGGGGGCGGGCGGGGCCGGGAGGGGCCGAGGGCCGCGTGCGGAAAGTGACCGTGCGCTGAGAGTGGGGCGGGCGCGAGGGTGTGTGGCGGGTGGGGGGGCGGCAACTCATACTTACCTGGCAGGGGAGATACCATGATCACGAAGGTGGTTTTCCCAGGGCGAGGCTTATCCATTGCACTCCGGATGTGCTGACCCCTGCGATTTCCCCAAATGTGGGAAACTCGACTGCATAATTTGTGGTAGTGGGGGACTGCGTTCGCGCTCTCCCCTGGCAATTGTTGTTCCAGAAACAGGTTCTTTTCTTGGTTTCGCCGGGGTGTTTCAGCACCTCTGTGGACCTGGGCTGTGCGTGTACTGTTCGGCGGCCGTGTCTGCGTTCAACGTGTCGCGGCGTGGGGTGGGTGTGGCGCGTGGAATTCCGCGTTCAGGGACATCTGCTTTGCAAAAACAGCGGTTCCGGAGAAGCCTCACTCACGTCGCAGGCGCGGTAGCACGGAACCTGCACAGGCGCTTTACCCGGCTGTCTCCGCGTTTGAAAGGCCACGCCTCCCGCGCTGTGTGAACTGTCCAGTGCACTGGACGCGCACAGTGGGACTGCTACACGGAGTCACCCGCGTAACAAGGTAGAGGGCAGGACAGCTCTGGATCGCTCTAAGGGGCGCCGGGGGTGTGCTGGTGTGGCACAGCGGGTTACACCTGTTGCCTGGGCTTCTGTCAGCTGAACTGCGCCCTGAGACGGCACAAGTGGTCATAGGACACGCGGGAGGCCTGGATGGAGTCCCTGGATCCTGGCTCTGGCCTGGCACAACCCTGGCAGTTGCAGGTGTCTGGTCTAACGGGCCTCTCCCTCTCAGCCCACAGACCCCCCCCCCCCCACACACACACTGGTTTCACATGAGAGGCATAAATCCAACTTTTTTTTTTCTTTCTTCCCCTTTCCTTTTTGTTGCCGTGATAACAAAATAAATCGGGGGAGAAGTTTAAGCCTTTGAAGGACCCAGGTACTTGTCGGGGCCCACGGCACCCATAACTGAGAAATATGCTATTTGGTCTGCAGCCTAATAGCAATTTTATCTATTTTAGTGACGGAGAGAGGTCTTCTATCCACTGGTTCGCTGCACATGTCCACAATGGCGGTGGGCCAAGCCAGGCCGAAGCCAGGAGCTTCTTCCCGGTCTCCCACGTGGGCTGCAGGAGCCCAAGTACTTGGGTCATCCTCCACTGCCTTTCCCAGGTGCGCCGGCAGGGGGCCGCATGGGAAGGGGAGCTGCCGGGACTTGAACTGTCGCCCATATGGGACGCAGGCTCTCCCCTCAACGCCACAACACCGGGCCCCTGATCGCAGCTTTCGAGGTAGACTTCCACTAGTGGCTCATTTAATTTTTATGATACTGATACAACAAGCAGAAAGATTTTTCCAATTTTGGAATCCCCACGGTGGAGGAAATGACGATAGCTGAGTGACTTGAAAAACTTACTCTTTAAGAGCTGGGGACCCAACCAGAGGATCTGCCCAGCCATCACCGTGCAGACTGTCTCCTCTCTGCAAAAGCTGGATCCCACTATCCAACACTACCCTCCCCCAAACCGTCGACCCTGATTTTGGATTTCCTCATTTCGGTTTTCTCGTTCTGTGCGGTAGGTAGACAAGTTCATCTGCAAAATCAAGGTGATGCCCACACTGTGCGCTTTGTAACACTTTTCCTGCAGCTGACACAGCAAGCCCTCCCTCAGCAGTTCACTCCAGTTTGGCAGTATTGCAGTTATGTCCCGGGAAGCCTTGAATCCCTGTGAAACCAGGCGGCGGCACATCGTGCTCTGGAGTTCAGAGGCTAGCAACTAATCCTCTGTGTTTTGCATGATGATGGGCCCCTCTGGTTGGACTGAGTTCTCTTAACTTTTCCGGTACACGATAAGAAAACAGGAGAGTTCCCACACCCTTGGCCCCAAGTATGGAATTTTGCCACAAACGCTGGACATGAAGTGGAAACAAGAAGGAATTTGGATGCAGCCGCTAGAGGGACAGAAGAGCAAGCAGAACCGGAGAGCAGAGCTTTGCGAATTCAGTCGGGAACGTTTATGTACTTCCCTGTCATCCTCGTTATAAGTCTGTTTAGTGGTCAACTGTGTCTCGGATTCACATGGCTCCCAGAATGAGTACCCTTCTGAAAAACCACCTCCCGGGGTCGGCACTATGGTGTAGTGGGTTTAAGCTCTGCCTGCAGCGCCGGCATCCCATATGGGCGCCAGCTCGAGTCCCGGCTGCTCCACTTCCGAGCCTGGGAAAGTAGTAGAAGATGGCCCAAGTCCTCGGGCCCCCGCAGCGCACGGTGGGAGACCCGGAAGAAGCTCCTGGCTCCGGATCAGCCTAGCTCCGGCCCTGCGGCCATTTGGGGAGTGGACCGGTGGATGGAAGACCTCTAGCCCCCCTCGCCCCTCCTCGCTTCACTCTGCACTTAAAATAAGAAATTTAAAATACACACATCCTCCCTTATATTTATTTCAAAAAATTAGTAGCGGAAAATTTTCCTCGCTTCTGTAAGCATTTTTCCCGGGGGTGGTGAGCTCCGGGGAAGCAGGCCTGCGCACAAAAAAGATTTTAGTTAAGCATCGCTGGAGGGAAGCTGTGTCGTGAGATCGACCTCACACAATCCGTAGGCTGCGCCTCTTTCCTAGGAACACCATAAAAACTGCAGTCATGAACGACGTTGTTCCCACGAGAGTGCTGGTGCCACAACTCAGTTAATACCTACAACCGCAGCACTCGTCTTGACCCTCCGCGCATCCTGTAGAAGCAGGATGCTTTGGCGTCAACCCAATCATTTCCCAGCGCAGCACTATTTTTAGCAACCGCAGAAAACCAGGGGAGAGCGCGAACGCAGTCCCCCACTACCACAAATTATGCAGTCGAGTTTCCCACATTTGGGGAAATCGCAGGGGTCAGCACATCCGGAGTGCAATGGATAAGCCTCGCCCTGGGAAAACCACCTTCGTGATCATGGTATCTCCCCTGCCAGGTAAGTATGAGTTGCTCGGCCCGGCCCAGCCCACACCCTCGCGCCCGCCCCACTCTCAGCGCACGGTCACTTCACGCACGCGGCCCTCGGCCCCTCCCGGCCCCGCCCGCCCCCCTGCCCCTCGGGAACCCCACGAACGCCCCCGCCGTGCTGCCCACGCGGGGCTCGGAGGCCCGGACCCCGCACGACCGGCAGCCTCTGCGCGCGCCTCTCATCTGCATACGCCCCGCCTTCTCTCCGCGGCCCCGCCCCGCTCTCCCCAGCCGGAGGGGCGCGGGGCGGGCTGGAGCCCGCCGAGCGCGTCCCCTCTCGTCCCTCTCGTCCCTCTCGTCCCTCTCGTCCCTCTCGTCCCCCTCCTCCCCTCTCCTCCCCTCTCGGAGCCCGAGGCTCGAAAGTAGAAGCGGCTGGATTTCCTCGCCGGCTCCGTCCGACTTCGCCCCCGGGGAAGGAGCCGCAGCCCCGCGCGGCGGCCCTCCCGACGCTGCCCCGGGTGGCCTCTCCCTCGGCTGCCCTCTGGCCGGCGGAGCGCGGTCTGTCCGCGGAAACGAGGGTCGGACCGAGAGACCCGCGAGGCCGGGCGGGAGCAGGGTGCCGCGCCAGTGCCGGGCACCCACGGCTTCTCTGAGAAGCCGTGGGAGAAAGCAGATCCCAGCTAGCAGCGCTCGGTGTGTGCTCCTGTGTCTCTCTTGTCTGGTCTGCGTATGTTTTGGAGAGGCGGGGTGAAGGTGTCTTGTCTCCCTTAGGACAAGGCCCTTGCCTTCCATAATTCAGCCAAAAGTTTGCCATGTTCTGTACTTGCTGTTCCGAATATAACACCATGTGCCCTAGCAGCAAGCTGCATGGTAAGCATTGCAGCAGGGACTCGAACTGGCATCCGGATTTGGGATGCTGCGGTAACCCACTGCACCACAGGGGCCACCCACCTGCCAAACCCCTCCCCCCACTTCACAGTCTGGGCTCACCCTTTTGTTTTTAAATTTTTCATTTATTTGAAAGGCAGAGCATCAGAGTGACACACACACACAGATCTGCCATCTGCTGTTCACTGCCCAGTGGCTACCAACGGTAGGATGTGCCATGTCGAAGCCAGGCTCCTGAAACTCCATCTGGATCTCCTTTGTGGGAGCAGGAGCCCAAACACTACATCGTTTGCCGATGCCTCCCATGTGCGTTAGCCGACGTTTGATGGGCAGTGGAGCAGCCGGACTTTAACCAGCACTCAGGTGGGATGTGGGCATCTCAGGCAGCCACTTAAACCTGTTGTGCCACAATGCCAACCCCTAAATATTGCTTTTCTAATTCCCTCACTCATACATTTTGATTAGCCCTCTACTGTGTTACCAAAACCTTGGTCCCTTGGGGCCAGTGCTGTGGCAGCAGCAGGTTAACGCCCTGGCCTGAAGCGCCGGCATCCCATATGGGCGCAGGTTCGAGACCCGGCTGCTCTACTTCCGATCCAGCTCTCTGCTATAGCCTAGGAAAGCAGTGGAAGATGGCCCAAGTCCTTGGGCCCCTGCACCCGGGTGGGAGACCTGGAAGAAGTTCCTGGATCCTGGCCTCAGATCGGCACAAGGATCGGCACAAACCGAGTCTTCCAACTTTGAGGCTTCCAGGATCCCTGGAACTCTCAAAGGATGAGACTCTGAACTTGTTAAAATAACAGCTGTTTGAGTCAATTCAAATTATGTAAAGTGCATTACAATGTTGTAAATGATGTCAGACCTATGTTGTATTCATGTTTTTGCTTTCCAGCTAAAGTGGTCTTATAAAAATGAGAGTAAATTCTGTGTATACAAGCCTTTATGTTCTTAACTAAAGTAAGTCAATACAGATTGGTTCAGAAAATTGGGTTAATCCAAACGCCCTTCAGTTTGTTTGGGTCCCTTGCTCAGTTTTACGTGTCTTTTATATGCATTAAACTTGTTTCTTTTAAAGATGAAGATTTTTTCAAAGTTGTGAACATGCACTAGTGCACACGTTTGCTGTTCAGGAGGTGTCATCCTTATTAGTTACTTAAAAGCGTGGAAATGTAATTTTGATTTTTAATTCAGATAACAGTGTGCTATTTATTCATTAATATCTCAGTGTTTTAAGTCATCTAGACATTGGTGCTAAGTAAAACATGGGAAAATGAGACTGAGCTTGTTAGCATGCGTTCTCATAGGCTGTCCATACATGACAATTCAAGACTATGTAAAAGGAACTACGGGTGTAAGTTTCAGAAGGTGTGAGCAAATCACAAAAAGTTTTAAAAAGTTTACGATTTTAAAATATTGTTTACAGGGTTTTCTATAAGTTCAGTGTTAATACCAAAATTACACTGACCTAAAGTTGAAGTCTGATCTTCTGTTACAACAATGTTTTGTTTTGTTTTTAAGTGTACTAATGTTAGTAAATATCTGGAAATGGTCTCAATCGCAAATCTTAAAATCTGTTTTTGCAAAAACTGCAACGTCTCTTTTTGACAGTGTCTGCCCAATTGGTTACTCTGCCATTTCTAGAGTTAGGTCCTGTAAGCTCTTTTCGACTCTGTTAAATAGTTCTGAGTTATGTGATGATTTCGTGTGCTAATTCATATGTTCAAGGTTTTTATTTCTGGTTTATTCGAAAACAAGAGACATAGAATTCATGTTCTGCCAAAGTAATCTATTGTGTACTGTTTCTGTTAAGTTCAGATTGATGAAAAGCATTAAGTCTTAAAAAGTTGCGTTAAATATCGTTATGACTAGATCTGGTCTAAAAGTGTCAGCCGGTGCTGCGGCTCACTTGGCTAATCCTCCGCCTGCAGTGCCGGCACCCCAGGTTCTAGTCCCGGTTGGGACTCTGGATTCTGTCCCGGTTGCTCCTCTTCCAGGCCAGCTCTCTGCTGTGGCCAGGGAAGTGCAGTGGAGGATGGCCCAAGTGCTTGGGCCCTCACCCCATGGGAGACCAGGAGAGGCACCTGGCTCCTGGCTTCAGATCGGCACAGTGCACTGGCTGCAGCAGCCATTTGGGGGGTGAACCAACAGAAAAAGGAAGACCTTTCTCTCTGTCTGTCTCTCTCTCACCGTCTAACTCTGCCTGTCCAAAAAACAAAACAAACAAAAAAACTATAAGATAGTGTTACAGCTAGATTGATTTTTTCTGTGTACATGGTAAATGGGCAGAACTCCCCTTTTAAACCAAATTGCGGGGGAAGATAGGAAGTTGTACTGATGACCTCGAAGTATGGAAACAGGTCACCACAGTTGATCTTACCTAAAAGGTCATTTTTCTCCTCATCGACATGGTCTTAACATGGTTTTTTAACTTTTAACTTTGTGCTCGCTTCGGCAGCACATATACTAAAATTGGAACGATACAGAGAAGATTAGCATGGCCCCTGCGCAAGGATGACATGCAAATTCGTGAAGCATTCCATATTAAAAAAAAATTTTTTTTAACTTTTACTAAGTGTCAGAATTTGCCCATGACCATAGTTTTCTTTTCTTTTCTTTTCTTTCTTCTTCTTCTTCTTCTTCTTCTTCTTCTTCTTCTTTTTTTTTTTTTTTTTGACAGGCAGAGTGGACAGTGAGAGAGAGTAGACAGAGAGAAAAGTCTTCCTTTACCGTTGGTTCACCCTCCAATGGCCGCCGTGGCTGGCGCACTCAGCCGGGGCACCGCGCTGATCTGATGGCAGGAGCCAGGTACTTATCCTGGTCTCCCATGGGGTGCAGGGCCCAAGCACTTGGGCCATCCTCCACTGCACTTCCCTGGCCACAGCAGAGAGCTGGCCTGGAAGAGGAGCAACCGGGACAGAATCCAGAGTCCCAACCGGGACTAGAACCTGGGGTGCCGGCACTGCAGGCGGAGGATTAGCCAAGTGAGCCATGGCACCGGCCCCATGACCATAGTTTTCTATGCCACTCTGATGATATTAAAGAAATTTTCAAAAATCAAGGTTGGGGCCACACCAGCGCACTGCACTGGCCACAGCGGCCATTGGGGTGTGAACTCACAGAAAAAGGAAGACCTTTCTCTCTATCTCTCTCTCTCTCTCACTGTCCACTTTGCCTGTCAAAAAAAAAAAAAAATCAAGGTTGGGTTCAGCACCCCCTTGACTGACTTCATAGAGGCTGCCTCCATGGTCTACTTCATTAGAGACCAGAACATGGAGCAAGCTAGCAGCAGGAGTGATGTAGGGATAGGCAACAGGCCAATCAATGGCTGTTCTGCACGGTGATCTGCCATCAAGGAGACCCTCAAGGCCAGTGCACCCCAAACGGCACCTGTTGCTGATATGAGGAGCCGGGGCATTGGGCAAGCAGCTGTCGTGACAGAAACCGCCTTCTGTCAGCTCTGCCAAGAGCAAGGCCACTGGACACGGAACTGCCCTGGGGGTCGAAGAACTCCTGGTTCGGAACCGCAGACGCTGTGGCCCTGAGCTAAAAAGCTTTTGGCTCTGCCCAGCCTCTGCCCAGCTTCCAACTCTAGCCACTGCTATTGAGGGGATGGCTGAGGGTCAGTGAAACGTAAGTTGCCTATTTGTACCAGCCTCCTATTCAGCTCTCCTCCTAGTCCAGCCATGTAATGCAAGTCAACAGGGTGCCTCCCTTAAGGAGATTCACATCTCTTGAAATTCTCCTCCAGCACCCGATGGATAGGTCTGGGACTCACATACCCAGCCAGGCCTTAAAAGTCTATCCAAATAGTATTAAGCTTAGAAAGCCCTTCCTGCCAGTTACTAAAAAACAAAAAAACAAACAAAACAAAAACAAAAACAAACAAAAAAAAACAGCTAACTTATAGTCCTGCACCTATTTGGACAGCTCCTCACTTAATGGGCCTATCTCTTGAGGGGGGTGCACAATAATCTAAAATGTAGATGATTAAATGTAAATGATTTGCTAGTCTGTTTTCTTCCCCAGCCTGAGACTCTAGTCTTGTACATTGGCTTAACTTCCTAGCAAAACTAGCTACTAGATATCCAAAGGAAAAAAAAGAGCATAGCCAGTCCATTAGAGTGTTGATTATTTAACCCTTATCCTCATCCCTGGGGAGAAAAAACCTGCCCCAGAGAGGATATGGGCCATGCAGCAAACTCCTACTTCTGCAAACTTCAGGCAGTCCCAGCTTTTCCCTAACATGTAACAGATAGCACAGTTCCTAAACCAGGTTCTCGACAGGGAGCCAAAGCAGAGCCCCCTCCTTTGGAAGAAAGAGCAAACCACAGCCTCTGCTCAGCTAACGGATGCTATGACTAAAGCCCCCAGGACTGCCAAACCCAGAGAAACCCTACCAGCTGTATATCACTGGGAATCAGGGAGTCACCTTAGGAGTGCTAACTCAGGATCTGGGACCTGTTAAGCAACCCATGGCCTACTTTTCTAAAACCTTAGACATGGTTGCACAAGGATGGCCTTACTGCCTAAGGATAATAGCAGCAGCTGCCTTGCTGACAGAGGAGGCATGTAAAATTACATTGGGACAAGATATCGTCCTTTATACCTCACATCAAATAAATTCTCTATTAGAGAAAAAGGGCTCTCACTGGCTCACAGATAGTAGAATATTAAAATATCAGGTCCTCCTTCTAGAAAACCCTCAGGTAAAAATAATGCATTGCTCCACTTTAAATCCAGCTACCTTGATGCCAGTTCCAGGGGAAAGTAGTCCCCTCCACTCCTGTACTGAGGCTATAGACTTGATCTATGTCAGCAGAAGGACCCAAAAGACAGCCCCCTGACTAACGCAGATGGAGTTTGGTTCACAGATGGAAGCAGCGTTGTCAGATGGGACCGGCTTCTCAGGGTATGCAATAGTTACAGCATGGCACGCTACTGAAGCTCTGCTCTGCCCCCAGGAATTTCTGCTCAGTTAGCAGAACTGATTGCCTTAACTAGAGCTCTAGAACTAGGTAAGGACAAGAGAAAATAACTCCCAGGGGTCTCAACCTCCACTTTTAATTAACCCTATGCAGTGAAAGGGATCTTACCTGGGGAAGGCTGGCAAATAGATAGGTACCTGTTTGTACTTATAGACACCTTTACTGGATGGGTAGAAGCCACCCAACCGAACTGAAAGAGCTCAGGAAGTGACCAAAATTCTCCTGAACTTCTGAAGGAAGTTATTCCACGCTTTGGTCTCCCAAAATCTTTACAAAGTGACAGTGGGCCTTCCTTCATCTCTCAGATTACACAAGGGATTTGTAAGGCCCTAGGAATAACTGGGCACCTTCACTCTGCATGGAGACCTCTGTCTTCCGGTAAGGTAGAAAGAGCCAACCAGACTCTATGGAAAACAACACAAGTACAGAAATGTGCACTTGGTAAGAAAGGTTAAGAAGGAAAGAGTGTTCTTGGTAAGGAAGGTTAAGAAGGAAAGAGTTCTTTTGAATAAAGAAAGGACATGGCTTGTAGGAATGACTTCATCCTGACGTCTAGTTTACTCTAGACTGGAATGGAAATGATGGAATGTTTCAGGTAAGTTGAAGAGGGTGTATGGAACTCACAAAAGGTTATGAAATAAAAAATATTGGATATGCTAACTGCCACTCAGGGAGATATCTGTGCCATGTTCCAGGAAGATGTTGTTTCTGGGTAAATCAGACTGGACAGGTACAAACCCAAATTCGTACTTTCCTGGACAAAGCCAAAGAGCTCCAGGAGCAGGCCAAGCAGGGCTGGGATTTCTGGCCTGACATCTGGTCATGGAAATCCTGGCTATTTCCTCTCCTTGGCCCTCTAACTTCTGTAATCTTGATGCTTCTCTTTGGACTGTGTGTTTTCAATGCCCTTGTTCATTTTATCTCCAACAGAATAAAAGCTGCTGAACTCCAAATGGTTGTCAGACAAGGCTTCTAGCCCATTCCATTGGATGACCTGAGCAGCCCTCTGGACCAAGCAGGACAGTCATTCCAAGGCCACTGTTGCAACCATAGGACAGACAGCGAGAGGAAATACCCATTTCCTTCTCAACACCCACGTGTCAGCTTTGAAGAAGCTACAGAAGACAGAACTCCACCCATTACCCCAAAAATAATTTTGGGTATTCCTCTTGAGGGGGGAATGTTAGGTAGGAAGTCAGATATGAGCTTATGTGTGTGTGACAAAGGCATAAGGAGACATCTAGGTCCAGCATATGCATCTCAGAATTATCCTGATAACCTTCCAGGTGCAGCCCAGGATCTGCACTTCAAACATCCTGCCCCAGATCCTGATCTTCCAGGGGGTCCTGCTCATCCTTCCCCTAACCCAGGGAGACGCCAGCCAGGCTTCCTCCTGTCTGATAACTTCAGGGGGAAAACTCAGAAAGGAATTTTTAGTACTTACATCCAAAAAGTCCTTTGTTCCAGGAGAAGAAGATGTGGGAAGACAAGACCCATCCCCTTAAAAAACCCCAGCCTCAACCAGACTGCGTGCTCAGCCCTCTGCTTTCTGCTGAGCTGCCCGCCTGGCCTGCCCAGGTGTATTCTCTCCACTCAACCATGTAACCCCTCTCACCCCCAGTCTGAGTGACTGGGCACTCTCTCTCACGTTCTGTCTGGAGAGGTGCCCACCTGTTCTTATGGATGTTCCTGCCCTAATAAACTTTGCTATTTCCTTTCCACTTACTCTCTGTCTCATGCCTGAATTCTTTCTTTCTTTTTTTTTTTAAATTTTTAAAAATTTTTTTATTTTTTTATTTTTATTTTTTGACAGGCAGAGTGGACAGTGAGAGAGAGAGAGAGAGAGAGAGAGAGAAAGGTCTTCCTTTGCTGTTGGTTCACCCTCCAATGGCTGCCACGGCTGGTGCGCTGCGGCCGGCACACCGCGCTGATCCAATGGCAGGAGCCAGGTACTTATCCTGGTATCCCATGGGGTGCAGGGCCCAAGCACTTGGGCCATCCTCCACTGCACTCCCTGGCCATAGCAGAGAGCTGGCCTGGAAGAGGGGCAACTGGGACAGAATCCGGCACCCTGACCGGGACTAGAACCCGGTGTACCGGTGCCGCAAGACGGAGGATTAGCCTAGTTAGCCGTGGCGCCAGCCCTGAATTCTTTCTTGTGCAAAGACAAGAACTCTGCAGTTCTCCAGTAACACTTGGGCCCCTGAACCCACGTGGGAAACCTGGAAGAAGCTCCTGGCTCTTGGCTTCCAATCAGCACGGCTCCGGCGTTGTGGTCAACAGGGGAGTGAACCATCAGATGGAAGACCTCTCTCTTTCTCTCTCTCTGCCTCTCCTCTCTCTGTGTAACTCTGACTTACAAATAAATAAATAAATATTAAAAAACAAAAAAACAAACAAAAAACAAACAAAAAAAACCAAAACCAAAAACAAAACCTTGGTCCCTACACCTGGTACCAAATCAAAGAACAAAGTTTGATAGTGGCCAGCGCTGCTGCTCAATAGGCTAATCCTCCACATGTGGCGCCGGCACACCGGGTTCTAGTCCTGGTTGGGGTGCCAGATTTTTGTCCCGGTTGCTCCTCTTCCAGGCCAACTCTCTGCTGTGGCCAGGGAGTGCAGTGGAGGATGGCCAAGTGCTTGGGCCCTGCACCCCATGGGAGACCAGGAGAAGCACCTTGCTCCTGCCATCTGATCAGCGCGGTGCGCCAGCCGCGGCAGCCATTGGAGGGTGATCCAACGGCAAAGGAAGACCCTTCTCTCTGTCTCTCTCTCACTGTCCACTCTGCCTGTCAAAAATAAAAAAGTTTGATGGTAAAAGGACAGAATAAAGTTATTAATATATCAATACACGAGGAGGCAGCAGACATCTGAATCTCAAGACTAGTGTCCCTTTCACTGAGGCAGGTCTGCTTTTTTGTTTTTGGTCTGGGGCTTTCTATTTTTTTCTTTTTTCTTTCTTTCTTTTTCCTTTATTCTTTTTTTTTTTTTCACCAGGCAGAGTTAGACGGTGAGAGAGAGACAGACAGAGAGAAAGGTCTTCCTTTTTCTGTTGGTTCACCCCCCAAATGGCTGCTGCAGCCAGTGCACTGTGCCGATCTGAAGCCAGGAGCCAGGTGCCTCTCCTGGTCTCCCATGGGGTGAGGGCCCAAGCACTTGGGCCATCCTCCACTGCACTTCCCTGGCCACAGCAGAGAGCTGGCCTGGAAGAGGAGCAACCGGGACAGAATCCAGAGTCCCAACCGGGACTAGAACCTGGGGTGCCGGCACTGCAGGCGGAGGATTAGCCAAGTGAGCCGCAGCACCGGCTGACACTTTTAGACCAGATCTAGTCATAACGATATTTAACGCAACTTTTTAAGACTTAATGCTTTTCATCAATCTGAACTTAACAGAAACAGTACACAATAGATTACTTTGGCAGAACATGAATTCTATGTCTCTTGTTTTCGAATAAACCAGAAATAAAAACCTTGAACATATGAATTAGCACACGAAATCATCACATAACTCAGAACTATTTAACAGAGTCGAAAAGAGCTTACAGGACCTAACTCTAGAAATGGCAGAGTAACCAATTGGGCAGACACTGTCAAAAAGAGACGTTGCAGTTTTTGCAAAAACAGATTTTAAGATTTGCGATTGAGACCATTTCCAGATATTTACTAACATTAGTACACTTAAAAACAAAACAAAACATTGTTGTAACAGAAGATCAGACTTCAACTTTAGGTCAGTGTAATTTTGGTATTAACACTGAACTTATAGAAAACCCTGTAAACAATATTTTAAAATCGTAAACTTTTTAAAACTTTTTGTGATTTGCTCACACCTTCTGAAACTTACACCCGTAGTTCCTTTTACATAGTCTTGAATTGTCATGTATGGACAGCCTATGAGAACGCATGCTAACAAGCTCAGTCTCATTTTCCCATGTTTTACTTAGCACCAATGTCTAGATGACTTAAAACACTGAGATATTAATGAATAAATAGCACACTGTTATCTGAATTAAAAATCAAAATTACATTTCCACGCTTTTAAGTAACTAATAAGGATGACACCTCCTGAACAGCAAACGTGTGCACTAGTGCATGTTCACAACTTTGAAAAAATCTTCATCTTTAAAAGAAACAAGTTTAATGCATATAAAAGACACGTAAAACTGAGCAAGGGACCCAAACAAACTGAAGGGCGTTTGGATTAACCCAATTTTCTGAACCAATCTGTATTGACTTACTTTAGTTAAGAACATAAAGGCTTGTATACACAGAATTTACTCTCATTTTTATAAGACCACTTTAGCTGGAAAGCAAAAACATGAATACAACATAGGTCTGACATCATTTACAACATTGTAATGCACTTTACATAATTTGAATTGACTCAAACAGCTGTTATTTTAACAAGTTCAGAGTCTCATCCTTTGAGAGTTCCAGGGATCCTGGAAGCCTCAAAGTTGGAAGACTCGGTTTGTGCCGATCCTTGTGCCGATCTGAGGCCAGGATCCAGGAACTTCTTCCAGGTCTCCCACCCGGGTGCAGGGGCCCAAGGACTTGGGCCATCTTCCACTGCTTTCCTAGGCTATAGCAGAGAGCTGGATCGGAAGTAGAGCAGCCGGGTCTCGAACCTGCGCCCATATGGGATGCCGGCGCTTCAGGCCAGGGCGTTAACCTGCTGCTGCCACAGCACTGGCCCCAAGGGACCAAGGTTTTGGTAACACAGTAGAGGGCTAATCAAAATGTATGAGTGAGGGAATTAGAAAAGCAATATTTAGGGGTTGGCATTGTGGCACAACAGGTTTAAGTGGCTGCCTGAGATGCCCACATCCCACCTGAGTGCTGGTTAAAGTCCGGCTGCTCCACTGCCCATCAAACGTCGGCTAACGCACATGGGAGGCATCGGCAAACGATGTAGTGTTTGGGCTCCTGCTCCCACAAAGGAGATCCAGATGGAGTTTCAGGAGCCTGGCTTCGACATGGCACATCCTACCGTTGGTAGCCACTGGGCAGTGAACAGCAGATGGCAGATCTGTGTGTGTGTGTCACTCTGATGCTCTGCCTTTCAAATAAATGAAAAATTTAAAAACAAAAGGGTGAGCCCAGACTGTGAAGTGGGGGGAGGGGTTTGGCAGGTGGGTGGCCCCTGTGGTGCAGTGGGTTACCGCAGCATCCCAAATCCGGATGCCAGTTCGAGTCCCTGCTGCAATGCTTACCATGCAGCTTGCTGCTAGGGCACATGGTGTTATATTCGGAACAGCAAGTACAGAACATGGCAAACTTTTGGCTGAATTATGGAAGGCAAGGGCCTTGTCCTAAGGGAGACAAGACACCTTCACCCCGCCTCTCCAAAACATACGCAGACCAGACAAGAGAGACACAGGAGCACACACCGAGCGCTGCTAGCTGGGATCTGCTTTCTCCCACGGCTTCTCAGAGAAGCCGTGGGTGCCCGGCACTGGCGCGGCACCCTGCTCCCGCCCGGCCTCGCGGGTCTCTCGGTCCGACCCTCGTTTCCGCGGACAGACCGCGCTCCGCCGGCCAGAGGGCAGCCGAGGGAGAGGCCACCCGGGGCAGCGTCGGGAGGGCCGCCGCGCGGGGCTGCGGCTCCTTCCCCGGGGGCGAAGTCGGACGGAGCCGGCGAGGAAATCCAGCCGCTTCTACTTTCGAGCCTCGGGCTCCGAGAGGGGAGGAGAGGGGAGGAGGGGGACGAGAGGGACGAGAGGGACGAGAGGGACGAGAGGGACGAGAGGGGACGCGCTCGGCGGGCTCCAGCCCGCCCCGCGCCCCTCCGGCTGGGGAGAGCGGGGCGGGGCCGCGGAGAGAAGGCGGGGCGTATGCAGATGAGAGGCGCGCGCAGAGGCTGCCGGTCGTGCGGGGTCCGGGCCTCCGAGCCCCGCGTGGGCAGCACGGCGGGGGCGTTCGTGGGGTTCCCGAGGGGCAGGGGGGCGGGCGGGGCCGGGAGGGGCCGAGGGCCGCGTGCGTGAAGTGACCGTGCGCTGAGAGTGGGGCGGGCGCGAGGGTGTGGGCTGGGCCGGGCCGAGCAACTCATACTTACCTGGCAGGGGAGATACCATGATCACGAAGGTGGTTTTCCCAGGGCGAGGCTTATCCATTGCACTCCGGATGTGCTGACCCCTGCGATTTCCCCAAATGTGGGAAACTCGACTGCATAATTTGTGGTAGTGGGGGACTGCGTTCGCGCTCTCCCCTGGTTTTCTGCGGTTGCTAAAAATAGTGCTGCGCTGGGAAATGATTGGGTTGACGCCAAAGCATCCTGCTTCTACAGGATGCGCGGAGGGTCAAGACGAGTGCTGCGGTTGTAGGTATTAACTGAGTTGTGGCACCAGCACTCTCGTGGGAACAACGTCGTTCATGACTGCAGTTTTTATGGTGTTCCTAGGAAAGAGGCGCAGCCTACGGATTGTGTGAGGTCGATCTCACGACACAGCTTCCCTCCAGCGATGCTTAACTAAAATCTTTTTTGTGCGCAGGCCTGCTTCCCCGGAGCTCACCACCCCCGGGAAAAATGCTTACAGAAGCGAGGAAAATTTTCCGCTACTAATTTTTTGAAATAAATATAAGGGAGGATGTGTGTATTTTAAATTTCTTATTTTAAGTGCAGAGTGAAGCGAGGAGGGGCGAGGGGGGCTAGAGGTCTTCCATCCACCGGTCCACTCCCCAAATGGCCGCAGGGCCGGAGCTAGGCTGATCCGGAGCCAGGAGCTTCTTCCGGGTCTCCCACCGTGCGCTGCGGGGGCCCGAGGACTTGGGCCATCTTCTACTACTTTCCCAGGCTCGGAAGTGGAGCAGCCGGGACTCGAGCTGGCGCCCATATGGGATGCCGGCGCTGCAGGCAGAGCTTAAACCCACTACACCATAGTGCCGACCCCGGGAGGTGGTTTTTCAGAAGGGTACTCATTCTGGGAGCCATGTGAATCCGAGACACAGTTGACCACTAAACAGACTTATAACGAGGATGACAGGGAAGTACATAAACGTTCCCGACTGAATTCGCAAAGCTCTGCTCTCCGGTTCTGCTTGCTCTTCTGTCCCTCTAGCGGCTGCATCCAAATTCCTTCTTGTTTCCACTTCATGTCCAGCGTTTGTGGCAAAATTCCATACTTGGGGCCAAGGGTGTGGGAACTCTCCTGTTTTCTTATCGTGTAGCGGAAAAGTTAAGAGAACTCAGTCCAACCAGAGGGGCCCATCATCATGCAAAACACAGAGGATTAGCTGCTAGCCTCTGAACTCCAGAGCACGATGTGCCGCCGCCTGGTTTCACAGGGATTCAAGGCTTCCCGGGACATAACTGCAATACTGCCAAACTGGAGTGAACTGCTGAGGGAGGGCTTGCTGTGTCAGCTGCAGGAAAAGTGTTACAAAGCGCACAGTGTGGGCATCACCTTGATTTTGCAGATGAACTTGTCTACCTACCGCACAGAACGAGAAAACCGAAATGAGGAAATCCAAAATCAGGGTCGACGGTTTGGGGGAGGGTAGTGTTGGATAGTGGGATCCAGCTTTTGCAGAGAGGAGACAGTCTGCACGGTGATGGCTGGGCAGATCCTCTGGTTGGGTCCCCAGCTCTTAAAGAGTAAGTTTTTCAAGTCACTCAGCTATCGTCATTTCCTCCACCGTGGGGATTCCAAAATTGGAAAAATCTTTCTGCTTGTTGTATCAGTATCATAAAAATTAAATGAGCCACTAGTGGAAGTCTACCTCGAAAGCTGCGATCAGGGGCCCGGTGTTGTGGCGTTGAGGGGAGAGCCTGCGTCCCATATGGGCGACAGTTCAAGTCCCGGCAGCTCCCCTTCCCATGCGGCCCCCTGCCGGCGCACCTGGGAAAGGCAGTGGAGGATGGCCCAAGTTCTTGGGCTCCTGCAGCCCACGTGGGAGACCGGGAAGAAGCTCCTGGCTTCGGCCTGGCTTGGCCCACCGCCATTGTGGACATGTGCAGCGAACCAGTGGATAGAAGACCTCTCTCCGTCACTAAAATAGATAAAATTGCTATTAGGCTGCAGACCAAATAGCATATTTCTCAGTTATGGGTGCCGTGGGCCCCGACAAGTACCTGGGTCCTTCAAAGGCTTAAACTTCTCCCCCGATTTATTTTGTTATCACGGCAACAAAAAGGAAAGGGGAAGAAAAAAAAAAAAAGTTGGATTTATGCCTCTCATGTGAAACCAGTGTGGGGGGGGGGGGAGGGGGGGGGTCTGTGGGCTGAGAGGGAGAGGCCCGTTAGACCAGACACCTGCAACTGCCAGGGTTGTGCCAGGCCAGAGCCAGGATCCAGGGACTCCATCCAGGCCTCCCGCGTGTCCTATGACCACTTGTGCCGTCTCAGGGCGCAGTTCAGCTGACTTCAGAAGCCCAGGCAACAGGTGTAACCCGCTGTGCCACACCAGCACACCCCCGGCGCCCCTTAGAGCGATCCAGAGCTGTCCTGCCCTCTACCTTGTTACGCGGGTGACTCCGTGTAGCAGTCCCACTGTGCGCGTCCAGTGCACTGGACAGTTCACACAGCGCGGGAGGCGTGGCCTTTCAAACGCGGAGACAGCCGGGTAAAGCGCCTGTGCAGGTTCCGTGCTACTGCGCCTGCGACGTGAGTGAGGCTTCTCCGGAACCGCTGTTTGCAAAGGAGATGTCCCTGAACGCGGAATCCCACGCGCCACACCCACCCCCACGCCGTGACACCTTGAACGCAGACACGGCCGCCGAACAGTACACGCACAGCCCAGGTCCACAGACGTACTGAAACACCGCGGCGAAGCCAAGAAAAGAACCTGTTTTTGGAACAACAATTGCCAGGGGAGAGCGCGAACGCAGTCCCCCACTACCACAAATTATGCAGTCGAGTTTCCCACATTTGGGGAAATCGCAGGGGTCAGCACATCCGGAGTGCAATGGATAAGCCTCGCCCTGGGAAAACCACCTTCGTGATCATGGTATCTCCCCTGCCAGGTAAGTATGAGTTGCCGCCCCCCCACCCGCCACACACCCTCGCGCCCGCCCCACTCTCAGCGCACGGTCACTTTCCGCACGCGGCCCTCGGCCCCTCCCGGCCCCGCCCGCCCCCCTGCCCCTCGGGAACCCCACGAACGCCCCCGCCGTGCTGCCCACGCGGGGCTCGGAGGCCCGGACCCCGCACGACCGGCAGCCTCTGCGCGCGCCTCTCATCTGCATGCGCCACGCCCCGTGTGGTGACGTCCCCGCCCACCCGCCTGGCCACCTGCTAAGGCGCTAGCGGGGAGCCCTTGGGCCCGGCATCTGGGGCCTGAAGCGCAGACCCGCGAAGACGGGGACCCCGCCGCCGGGCGGGCACGGGGACGCAGGGGGCAGAAAGGAAACCTGCGCCCGCGCTCTGTGCTCGCCGGTGCCGGCTCGGCTCCCAGGACCCGAACCCTCCGAGAAAGCCTGGTCCCGGGGGACGTTCAGGCCGGGCCGCGTCCGCGAGAGCCGGGGACGGGGACACCGCGGCGCAGGACCGGGGGCCTCCTCGGCCGCTACGAACGCCCGAAGGCGCGCGGACCCCGAGTTGGAAAGGGGAGAGGGAGAGCCCCGGACACCGCAGCCCGCGCCGCGCCGGGGTGAGCCCCGCGCCCTTTCGGCCGGTTCCGAGCTCGGGGGCGCCGACGTCCCCCGTGCCCAGCGCTGGGGCGTCTGGGGGCGAAAAGGCCTCTTGGGGTCACTTCCTAGTGGGGCGGGGCGCGGGAGAGAGGGCTGGGGAGTCCCCGAAAAGGCCGGCCGAGGTGCTACATCGGGGGGCCGCCGTGAGAAAATCGTGTGGGGAGAGACCTGCAGCGGCCAGGGGCTTGGTCCTGCGTGGGGCATCCCGCCCCCGGCTCAGAGCAAAGCCTGCTGCAGCGGAGGCCCAGGTGAGACAGCCCCACCCTGCCCCGGCCTCGACATCCAGGACAGGTGCACGAAACTCAAGTCCGCGAGGCGGTGGGGTTGGGGGACGATCCCCAGGGTCTTGTAGACCATCGCACGGCCCTAAACCCGAGTCAGCCGGGTTTTGACGCCAGCACGCCAGCACGCACCGCCACCCCCGTCATCACCTGGCTGCAAGGGTGAAAGCAGGGAGGCCAGTCAGGGGGCTTGCAGCTTCCGGGCAGCATGATGCGGGTTGAAGCTAGGCTGAGGACGGAAATAGGCAGAGGAGCCGGGCTGAGAAAAGCAGGGTCCTCGCCTCGTCTCGCCTTCTCCTGGCGCCTGTAAACGGTCGGGTTCCTCTACGGGGAGAGCAGGAGCCGGGCGGGAGGCCAGGGCGGAGGGTGGGGGACTGCGGCGGGAGCGCGCACGCGGGGCTTCAGGCCCATGGTGTTCAGAGTAATCGCCGCGGACGCGGACGCGGCGGTGTGTAGGGGCCCAGCTCGGCCGTCCCGGCGTGGGCGCGCGGGGCGGGAGGTGGGTGGGACACGCTCTCCTCGGCCAGCGCCTCGACAACTCACGCGCTGGCTCGGACAGGCTCAAGGACGCTCAAGGAGCTTCTCGGGGATTCCTGCCTCTCTGTGAGAGACCTGAGCCTGCATCAAGGCGCCGCTGTTTTAGACCAGGCCTCCATCTCGTAACTTGGGCCTGACCGGGCCCGGGACCCTAAGCCAAAAGCGCCTAAAAGAACAATAAGCTTGCCGGCGCTGCGGCTCACTAGGCTAATCCTCCACCTTGCGGCGCCGGCACACCGGGTTCTAGTCCCGGTCGGGGCGCCGGATTCTGTCCCGGTTGCCCCTCTTCCAGGCCAGCTCTCTGCTGTGGCCGGGGAAGTGCAGTGGAGGATGGCCCAAGTGCTTGGGCCCTGCACCCCATGGGAGACCAGGAGAAGTACCTGGCGGCCATTGGAGGGTGAACCAACGGCAAAGGAAGACGTTTCTCTCTCTCACTGTCCACTCTGCCTGTTCAAACAAACAAACAAAAACCCCAACAACATAATAAGCTCCCCTTGCGATAAAGTCCGCTAGCAACGGCCAATGAGCAGGTAGTAGGGCAATACCCAAAGTTAGTTCCAGGTGTCTTATCAGGCAGTGAAGGTGACTGATAACATCCTGAAACCCTGCAGTGTGGCTCCTACACCCTAGCGGCTCGGACCCTATACTTTAACCAATCATAGAAGGGCAAATATAAATTTAAAGCATAAGCCTATCAGGGGCCGGCATCCCATATGGGCGCCGGTTCCAGTCCCGGCTGCTCCTCTTCTGATCCAGCTCTCCGCTATGGCCTGGGAAAGCGGCAGAAGATGGCTCAGGTCCTTGGGCCCCTGCACCCGCGTGGGAGACCCAGAAAGAGCTCCTGGCTCCCGGCTTCGGATCAGCGCAGCTCTGGCCATTGCGGCTGTGGTGAAATGAGAAGGCCATGCCAAGATGGCCGCTGGCAAGCAAGCTCAGTTACTCAGGAATGGCTTCGAAACCCCCCTGGCAACAGGCTGTGATTGGCTAGGGCATAGGCCACCCCTTGACCGGACTGGCTGCCTTGGCTATTTAAGCCGCTGTACCAACTGAAAGAAAGGAGTCTGTGGGCTGCTCCCCTCGGGCCCACTGTCACCCGAGTCCCGGGGTCTGTGTGGTGACTCCGCGCCTCTTGCCCTCACCACACTCCTCCTCTCCTCCAGCAACATCTGGCGCCCCAACGTGACTGAGAGAGAGAGTCGAGTCGGCGAGGTAAGTGGGCCCCTCGGTGTTTGTCGCTTCTCTCGCTTCTCGGCTCCTCCTTTTACTTTCGGTTCGCCCGGCGAATTCACATAAGGGACTGATCATCCCAGAATTCAGAACCAAGTCACCTTCCCTCACTCGAGAGAGGTGATGCTCCGGAGACACCGTGTGGGCATACGGCCTTGCCTAACGAATCAAGGAAGTCCCCCGCTACGCACAGGGCATACGTACGATCTGATACACCGCTGTAGTCTAACGTAGGGAACCCCCTGCAGGAAGCCATCAGCCGCTGAGGTGCTAGGAATTTGCTTTGTCAGGGCAGCAGTGCTGTGCGTGTCTTTCCTTTGGCTAGAGTTGGCGTGGCGCGCCGCTCTTAAGCGCTCAAACATGGGAAACATACCCCCCCTCTCAGAAGCGCACACAGATTACCAGACATAGTGAACCTGTGAGTGATGAGAGCCTGTCACTCCAGGCCTCTGCTTCACAGGCAACAGTTGATGACTTAGGGAGAGAGAGCTCCGACAGTGAAAATGACAATGTAGCAAACAATGTAGCAATGCCTGGTCAGCCGACCTGGAGGCAGTAACCCACGCGAGGTCATCCCATCCACACCCAGTGAGGATCCCCACATTGGTGGCAGTCCCCGGGCACCGCAGGCTCTCAGGGCAGCCGCTAGACCCCGTCCCACCCGCACGTTTCCCGTTAATGTAGGAGCGGAGGCAGAATTCAGGCCCTGGACTCCAACGCCCGTAAATGACCCTGCTATGCTAAAAAAGGCTTCTCAAGAGTCAGGCCCCGGCTCTCCCTACTTTGAACAGGTGCTCACACAACGGGCAGCGAACCTTCAAACTCATTTTGACTGGGTTACACTGCTCAAAGCAATGTTTACAGTGGAGAGCCTCCGATGAGGAGGAGGCTGAAACCGTGGCGAGGACTAATGCTGCCTATGGAATTGCAGTCACCTTTGCTATGCTTACAGGCCGCGGCACCTACGTAGATCCTCATGAACAGGCCCGCATTGGGGTAGCTGTCTATTTTGATCAGGTCAGAGGCACTTAGAGCCTTAAAAAATATAAATCCTCCTAATTATAGCCAGCTCTTTAGAAACCTAGTTCAAGGCCCAGGCGAATGGTTCCCCGATCTCCTTGCCAGAGTCTCGGAGGCAGTAGAGAAAAGATGACCGCTTGGCCCCGATCAAGACAATCTGGTCGAACAATTAGCTTGGGAAGGTGCTACCAAAGAGGCAAAAGCTGCAATCGCCCCAGTCCGTAATGAAGACATTTCTAAATAGGTGGTAGCCACACAGGAGGGAAACCCTGCCGATACACCCACACAGGCCCTAACTGCAGCCATTGACAAACTGAACACAAGGAAGTCCAATGACCCTCCAGTTTGCTGGGGATGTCAGGAAATAGGGCACCTACGGCGAAACTGCCCAAACGCTGACAGACGAGGCCAGCCCAAAACGCTGTGTCCCAGATGTAAAAAAGGTTTTCATTGGGCCAAAGATTACAAGACCGAGCCTTTAACCTCCCAGCGGGGCGGCCCTCAGCCCAGCAAGTAAGAGGGAGTCCCACCACCATTAACTGGCCGATGCCTATCTTCAATCTGAGGCCAAAATTGACCCTATACTTAGATGACATTGCCTTTGTGGGTTTAATTGATACGGGGGCAGATGCCACTGTTTTGAAAGCTAGGGACGCAAGAAAAATGCAACATTGGTGTTGGAGGATTAAAATTGGCTGATCAGGTCATCACGCCTGTAACGTGGCGAGAGGACAGTGGAGATATGGGAACTATCTTTCCGCTGATTGCTGAGGTTTCCATGGCCTTATGGGGGAGAGATGTGCTCTCACAAACGCAAGCGGTCCTTACTACGGATCACAAGTCTCCACGAGCCAGCAGCTTTAATGGAGTGCCTACAAGTAAGATTCACCCCCGATTCTAGGGGCCACTGCTCACCTCATACAAAAGCCAATTTGCCAATCCCCATCGAATGGGAAAAAACAGGACACATCTGGGTAGAGCAGTGGCCAACAGTACAACCCAAACTTGGCGTCCTTAGAGAACTGGTACAGGAACAATCGGAAAAGGGACACATAGAGCCCTCCACTAGCCCTCACAACACGCCCATTGCTTGTGATACCAAAGAAACAGGGAACATATAGGCTACTAAGTGAGACAGTAAGAAATTTACAATTCCTGGATTTGTCTATTGCCACAGAAAAGGTACAACATTTTCCTCCCTTTCAATTCTTGGGTTATCAGATCTCCTCCCATATAGCTCCAGTGGGCCCGAACCTAAAAGTCAAGCATAAATACTCAATCAACTTCAGCAGCTGTGCGGCCAAATCGATTGACTGAAGCCCTTCCTTCCCTTAACACCTGCAGAGCTTAGACTGCTGTTCGATTTACTGGCTAAGGGGAACAGCCCTTCTTCAAAAATCACATTGACACCAGCAGCCAAATTCACTATAGAAAAGATCGACACCCAGGTGTCATTGAAAACCTTTAGATGTGACTCTCAGGTGCCTCTGTTTGCCATAGCCATATCTACCCTCAAGGCCCCCTTAGGAGTTATTTGGCAACAACACGGACCACTTTTTTGGGCGAGCATAGCCTGGAGCGAGTGTCGTAAAATAGATACCAAAGTAGATGCCATCCTTATGATGGGACTTAAATTAAGATATTATGCCAATAAGAAATTTAGCACGGAGCCATAGTGGCCCTACCCCTATCACAATTAGAACTGTCCACACATCGATGCAGAATAGCACGCTCTTTCAAACGTTAATGATAAATTTCCCAGGACAGGTTGACGATCACCTGCCAGCGGACAGGCTACTCCAGACGTTACAAACCTTAGACATAGACTATCCAAAACATGCTTTCCCTGCTAATCGACCTGTACCCATGGCACGTTGTGCATTTATGGACGCCAACAAGTCACTGTTTGGAATAGTGATCAAATTGTCAACAGAAAAAAAATAAGATCCATGTAGAGCCCCACGGGGGGATCAGTACAGTTGGGAGAAATAAGGGCAATAGTCAAGGTTCTACTACTTCGCCAGGATGGGCCGGTAAATATATTTTTTCGGACAGCAAATACTCAGTACAGGTAGCAAAGACGATCCCTTTTGCAGTCTTTAACCTGACCAATAAGCCAGCTGACCAGATGTTCTCAACACTTAAAGAGATAACTGAGAATAGAAAACACCCATGGTATATCTCACACGTAAGATCACCTACTGGGTTACCTGGCTTTATTTTCCAAGGCGACAGAAAGGTTGGTCGTCTTATCTCCTGCGATACGGCTTCCAACGGACACCTAGAACAAGCCCGTATTCTACACCAACAATTTCATATGTTAGCAAGCAACATAAAATTGCTTTTCCCGGAGCTAACAATGAGCCAATGCAAACACCTAGTGCACTCTTGCAAGAATTGTGCACCCCTCGCCCCGTTGGGCCCACTGCAACAAGCAGGAGGGAACCCACGAGGCCTTGCTTCTAATAAGCTCTGGCACGTGGACGTCACCCACATGAACTCCTTTGGTAAACTTAAGTTTGTCCACGTGGTGGTAGACGCTACTCAAAGGCTGTATTTGCAGCAGCCCTATCCAATTACCAGAAAAGGCTAGTAATGCGATAAAGGCGGTTAAATCAGCCATGCTGGTCCTTGGTGTCCCCTGGACCATAAAGACGGATAACGGGCCGGCACACACGTCACAGGAATTGAATTCCTTCCTGAAATCCTGGAACATACAGTCTGCCACCCACAGGTATCCCACACAACCCACAGGGACAGGCAATCATTGAAAGAACTCATGGGACAATTAAAGATCTCTTACAAAGACAGAAAAACAATCTTATGCCCCCAGACCCACAGCTTGCTTTGACTGAGGTCCTTTTCACTATCAATTTTCTTACTTTTGATTCCCAAGGGATCAGCCCAGCTTATAAACACTGGGGATCCTTTCCATCCCAGACCCCTGCCCCTATGGTTAGGTGGAAAGACCCCCTGACAGGAGAGTGGAAGGGACCACACCCTCTGCTAACCAAGGGTCGAGGATATGCTTGTGTCTTTCCAGAGAATGCGGGACAGCCCATTTGGGTACCAGCCAGAAACATCAAGCCTGCAACTGACAGCCAACCAGAACCAGCTGAACAAGACTGGGAGTCCGCATTGTTAGGGGACGCACCTGCCCTATCATCCTACCCTGAGGAACTGCCCATAGCCACATCCGCTACAGTCTTATACCCCACCAGCTCTGGTCAGCTACTCAAACGGCCCACAGCCTGTGTGCGGTCATGCCGTTCCTGATTACCATTGTTCCTCATTCCTACCCCTATCTGAGCAAGCACTCCTGTGGTCTCCCGTTTTGAGCACTGGTTAGTCAACGACAGGTAAGACCCCTGGGGGACAACCTAAGACAGGCACAGCCGCGTACAGAGACCACATGGAAACGGGTCAACAATGGTGTGGCCAAGAATCACGCCTCCCGTTGCTCAAAAATAAACGAAAAGGGGGAAATGTGGTGGAATGCGAAGGCCATGCCAAGATGGCCGCTGGCAAGCCAGTGCCAGTTACTCGGGGATGGCTTCGAAACCCACCTGGCAACGGAGCCTGCCCGGCAACAGGCTGTGATTGGTTAGACATACACCGCCCCTTGACCGGATTGGCTGCCTTGGCTATTGAAGCTGCTGTACCAAGGGAAATAAGCGACTCTGCCGGCTGCTCCCTTCTGGCCCGCTTTCACCCAACTCCTGGGGTCTGTGTGGTGCCTCCGCGCCTCTTGCCCCCACCCAGGTGCTGTATAGCCAAACTTGCTTGTTCAACTGTATAAAAACCCTAACGACCTTACTGTAGGGCTGCCGATCCAGCCCAGCTGCACCTGGTGTGGACATCGGACCAAACTCGAGTTTGAAATAAAACTTGAGCTTGCATCAGCCTCGGCTCCTGGTGGTGTTAATTGGTGGGAATCGGACATTTCGGGTGCAACATTTGTTCTCACTGCGGCGGCTGGCTGAGGGGACCCGGGAAACGCATCTGCTTGCTAGTGGTGGCCGACGACCTCGGCGAAGAGGTCTGCCTCAGTTTCTCATCCGTGCTTCCCAGGCCGCGGCGGCTGCCATGGGGAACTCCATCGCCTTCCAGGCTCGCTGACGAGCAGACCACGGGTCGGAGGCTCGGTCCCTGCCTGTCACTGCAGCAGCTCTCTCTCCCTGCCGCAGGGGTGTCCTTGCTGTCCCCTCCCACACAGACAGTGTGTTTCCTCCCTCCCTTCCTTTTCCAAGGGTTATTTTATTTATTTGAGCGGCAGAGCTATGGAGAGAGGGAGACACAGAGAGAAAGACCTTTGTCCATCCCCCTGGGTCACACTCCCCAAATGGCCAGAGCTGGGCCGGCCCGAAGCCAGGAGCCAGGAGCTCCCTCTGGGTCTCCCACGCGGGTCAGGGGCCCAGACACTCGGGCCATGACTTCCACTGCAGCGCGGAGCTGCACTGAAGTTTAGCAGCCGAGACTCCTCCCCGACGCCCCTATGCTCCGGAGGCCGGTGTGGCAGGCGGAGGCGCCAACCTACTAGGCCCTCACAAGAGTATTTCTAACTGCAATTTCTCTGTGAGACAGTGGGATTCTTGCGTGGGCTCAGAGCTACACAGCTGGGAACCTTGTCCGGTAATGCACATTTGGTCGCCTAGGACAGCCAGGTGTCATTTTAGCCAACGTTATAACTATGGGCGGGACCCTCAACGAAACGAACAAGAATCCCTGGGAGACGTTGGAAAACAGGTAGAGAGGCCGGCGCTGTGGGTTCAAGGGTCACGGCGCTCCCTGGGGCTGTCGACACTCCGTCCCAGGAAATCTCGCAAGGGTGGGGCCCAAGGGTCCGAGTTCAAGTAGCCCCTATTTGGAAGGCCGATCTATCAGTGACCAGCGGCAAGGAATCACCCCGGAACGCAGCTCTAATCCCGCTTCCGCGTGCTAGCAAGAACGGCAATCAATATAGCTTTCTGCTCGAGAGTCACGTGGCTCGAGAGGCAGCCAGCGCAGCACCCACATCGGAAAAACTCCCCCCGCAGAACAACGTGAGAACTAAAAAAAACCAACAGCCCTCAGTTATCTTGAGATGCGATGTTACTGCAACCACAACTAGAGAACGTAAACGCAGTAAGAAAAGAGCATGAGAGTCTGACTTTGGAACCGAAGAAATCAGGGGAGAGCGCGAACGCAGTCCCCCACTACCACAAATTATGCAGTCGAGTTTCCCGCATTTGGGGAAATCGCAGAGGTCAGCACATCCGGAGTGCAATGGATAAGCCTCGCCCTGGGAAAACCACCTTCGTGATCATGGTATCTCCCCTGCCAGGTAAGTATGAGTTGCTCGGCCCGGCCCAGCCCACACCCTGCCAACCGCCCCACTCTCAGCGCACGGTCACTTCACGCACGCGGAATCCACGCTCTCCCGGGCCCTTCCCGGCATCTCGCCGCTCCGAAACCCAGCGATCGGCCCCGGCCTGGTGCCCACGCGGGACTCGGAGGCCCGAATCCCACGCGCCCGGCAGCCTCTGCGCGCCCTGCTCATCTGCATGCGCCACGCCCCGGGCGGTGACGTCCCCACCGCTCGCGTCCCTGCCCTGGGCCCGCGCCCGTCCTCTGGAGCCGAGCTCGGGACTGGCGGCTCTGGCGCGCGCGGGGCTGGCCCGGGACCGCGCGCAGCCGCGCCTGGGGGCGCCTGGAGGGGACCTCCGCGAGGTCCTCGCCGCCCAGTGTTGGGCGGGCCCTCCCTCCCCACGGACAGGTCACGACGCGGCTTCGCTCTGACCCCTCCTCTCCTGGAAAACAAAGGAACACCACAGCCCGTGTGGTTGTGAGCTGCCCGACAGAACTCGTCCTCGCGGGGCGCCGTTCGCACAGGAGCTCGCCTCCGGCCCTCAGTCAACCGAGGCGCCTTCTCCGTCCCGCTCACTGGGAAGTCGGTGGTGCCCGGCACCTCCACGCCAGGCCGCCCGTGTCGTTTCAGCAAGCACAGCGCCCACGCCCAGCAACCCGTAAACTGGGGTAAAATCCCCCTCCTCCTCCGCACTCCGACCCGGAAGACAGGGAGGCGGGAGAGGGACGGCCTGGTTTCCTGTGAGCGCGCGCGGGTGGCTGCGTGTCCACGAGCGGCCAACAGCGCGTTTGCAGCACCCGGGGGGCGTGCGTGGGCGCCCGGGGCTTCCCAGGCCGGCCCCGCTGCGGGGAGGCCCGCGGCCATCTCGGAAACGCAGGAGTTCCAGAGAGAGAGGGGGGACGGGCAGAGGTCCCCCAGCCACTGCTTCCCTTCCCAGGCAGCCGCAGCGGCCAGGGCTGGGGCAAGGCCGAAGCCAGGAGCTCCACCCGGCCGTCCCGCGTGGGTGGCCGGGCCCGAGCGCCTGGGCCGTCTTCCGCTGCTTCTCCCAGCCGGTTAGCAGGGAGCCGGGACCGCGCCGGGACGCCGGGGTCGCGGGCCGGCCTCCGTCTACCTCTTCATTGTCCATCCGCGTTCGGAACGGAGGGTGTGGTTGGCTCTGAGCGGCCGGTTTGCGTCCCAGCCGCTCCACTTCCGATCCTACCGGTGTCCCTGGGAGGTGAAGGTAGCCCAAGTACGCGCGGGTCCCTGCCACTCAACGGGGGACACCTGCCTGCGCTGCGGCGTTCCCGGCCGGCTCCTGGCTTGGGCCTGGCCCGGCCCTCACTGTCGTTGCCATTTAGGGAGTGAACTGGCAGTTGGTTCTCTCTCTCTCTCTCTCCTCTCTCTCTTTCCATCACTCTGCCTTTCTTATAAATACGGTTTTGTAAATAAAGGAACGTAGTCGCCTATCCATGAGCGGGATCACGCTTCCCCGGGGAAGATTTTAACCTGTATGCCTGCCTCCTTCAGTGCCCCAAAAGCCCTCTCCTTCGCGTCACTGTGGACCGTGGGAGAGGGGCGACCCCTTCCTACCCGCCGTAAGGGCTCGGCTGAGACCCGCGTGCCAGAATCCCGGTTGACACGAGAAAAGCCGCACCCATCTGATCCCGCCTTTACACGGCGCCAGGCCCACAGGCTGAGAACCGGAGGCTGACGACGCTGAGCCGACAGCTTCAGGAACGCGTGCGCGGGCACGGGGAGGCAGGGTTGCACCCGCAGGGGCCGGGCCGAGCCGAGGCTGGTAACCGCGCGGGGAAACCCAGCCAGGCCTGCCAGGGCTCCTCCCTGCCCCTCCGCGCGGCGGTGCGGTGCGGCCGGACCTCTTCCTGCGCCCGGGTCCCAGGCGTCCTGGCCGGCTCGCAGACCGAGAGGCCTGGGGAGACTGGGGCTACACTTTTAGGCTTTGCGTCTTGCTTTGGGGAAAAGGTGCTAGGATGCCCCCTGGGGAGAGAAATCCCAGTTTCTGTGTCTTGCCGCGAGCGAGCGGTGGGGCGAGGGGAACGGGAGACACGGGGACGGGGGTGGGGGGTGGGGTGGTCAGAGCAGCTTTGCTCAGAGGCTTCTATTTTGGGGAAAAGTCGTGAAATCTGTGCTTCGTTTCTTCCGTAATACGCTGCTTCTACGGAGCAGGAAAACAATCTGATCTGAGGGGCCGGCACGGTGGCACGGCGGGTTCAGCCCCCGCCTGAGACGCCAGCATCCCGCATGGGGCACGGGCTGGCGCCCCGGCTGCTCCGCTTCAGATCCAGCTCCCTGCTGCTGGGCCCGAGAGCAGCGGAAGACGCCCGAGAGCTTGGGCCCCTGCCACCCTCGGGGAGACTCGGCTGGGGTCCCGGGGTCCCGGCTTCGGCTTCGCTCGGCCCCAACCTTCGTGGCCTTCTGGGGGAGTTGAACCACCGGTTGCAAGATCCCTCTCTTTCCTTAGGTAACTCTGCCTTTCAAATACATAAACGCCCCTTTAAAACACTTATTTGAAAGGCGGAGTGCCAGAGAGGTGGCAGTGGGGGAACTGGAGACGCCTACGCTCTGAGACCCCTGAGACCTCTGTTGCGTGGGCTGCTTCGCTCCTCGAGCGCCTGCTGCAGCCAGGAGCCCGGAATTCCATCTGGGCCTCCCCTACGCTTGGCAGGAACCCCTCACCCACCCGCTGCCTGGCTGCACGAACTGTGGAGCGGCCCCGCCGGGTCCAGGCGCCGCGATCCGGGAGGGGGCGTCCCAGGCGCCGGCTCTGCCTGCTCCGTGATCCCTGCTGCTCCTGCGCCCGTTTCTGAAGACCCCCTGACACCTCGCCAGGCGGCTGGGTGCAACCCTAGTTGAAAACCAGAGACGCAGGAGGCACGCGATGGCACAGCACACCGGAAGCGGTCTAAGGGCGGAGCCGCGTTCCCGGTCTAGGGGCCATCTCACAAAGCTTCAGAGCTCCGGTGAGACAGCCCGCGGCTAAAGCGCTTTCTGCAGGAGAGGAAAAACAGCAAGACTTTCAGGAGCCTGTCGCCGGCGGTCCAAGCCGAGAGGCGGGAAGGCGGGCGGCGGCGGAGGCCTCCTGCGGGACCCGGAGCCGAGCGCTCCTGCGGGGACAGAGAGAGGAGTCGCGGTTCCCCGACGTCCAGCCTCCTGCAGGCCCAAGGATGGAGGCGATGGCAGGAGCAGAAACCAGGAGTCCAAGCAGGTCGTGGCTGAGGTGCAGCCGCGATCTTGGGTTGGGTTTGGGCCGCACCGAGTTTGGGTTGCCGGTGGTACGGCAGCTGGAGGGCTCCGGCGGGTGATGGGCAGTGTCACGGGCGGCGTGCAGGGCAGAGGCTGACGCGGGCGGGCGGGCGGGCGGGCGTCGGATGGCTCCCGAGTGGGGTTCAGGCTGAGCACAACGGGAGGAAACAGTCTCACGCCCGACGGGGCCATCCGTCTCCTCTGCTCGCGCATCCCCTGCAGCTGCAGGAGGCCGGAGCAAGGGCTGGGACAGGGGCGACACGGAGAAAAGGCCCCTTGTGGAGTTCCGACCACTGTCTCCCTTAGCAACCAGAGCTCTGTTTTGTAGCTAATCTGAGACACTGCCCGTGTCTCACTGATGGGGGGCGGGAGTACTGTTATTACATTTGGCACGAGGTAGCTGCTGCTTTCACCCAGGCTGAGGCTGTGGCAGGCAACGTTGATGGTTCATGCAGTTGCTCCTGCCAGCTACGTGAAAGGCGCATGAATCCCAGCTTCGGCCTGGCTCAGCCCCGGCTGTTGCAATGCCAGCATCCTGTACTGGAGCGCTTGTTGGGAGTCCTGGCTGCTCTGCTTGCAATTCAGCTCCTTGCTAATGCGCCAGGAAGGCAGGAGATGGCCTGAGTATTTGCTTAAATATATATATATATATATGTGTGTGTGTGTGTGTGTGTGTGTTTAAAAGATTTATGAGAGGCAGTCACAGAGGGAGAAAGGTCTTCCATCGGCTGGTTCACTCCCCCAAATGGCTGCAATGGCCCAGAGCTGCGCTGAGCCAAAGCCAGGAGCCAGAAGCCAGGAGCTTCTTCCGGGTCTCCCACGTGGGGGCAGGGGCCCAAACACTTGGGCCATCTTCCACTGCTTTCCCAGGCCATAGCAGAGAGCTGGATGGGAAAAGGGGCAGCTGGGACACAAACCGGCACCCATATGGTGGGGTTCAGGCTGTTGTGGGGCGCATCGAGCAAAAGACCACCAGAGTGATGAAGTTAAATTAGGAGTCTCTATTAGCCAGCCTACTACCAAACAAGTCTGGAGAAGATAGCCCCTTATTGCAGTTGTGGGGCGTTTTTTTAAAGGTAGAAACCACATTTTTGTGGCCTTGGCCATTATCAAGCAAGCAGAAATACACAAGCCAGAAATACGCTGGTCATAGCCAGATGAGCAGACCTATGGGTGTCTATAACTTGTTTCTCTGAGGAACAGTCCCTGCGCTGAAGCAACCAAGCCAGATAACCTATAAACACCCGGGCATGCTGTGTCTTCCTGTGAGAAGATGTTAAACTTCAAGCCACCCTGTCACAAGGCTGGGGCAACCCGGGGGGAAACCGTCTCACTTTGGGGGGGTTCACCCGCCTCCTCTGCTCAAGGAACTGTAGGAGGTGGAGCAAAGAGTGGAACAGAGCGATTCTGTGAAAGCTCCCTTTTGGATTTCTGACTGCTGTATCCCTCAGGAACTGAGTGTTAGTAACTCAGGTGACTTCAGATAGTGTCCACGAAGTATTCATCTCGGAGAGCCCCATTTTCGAGAGTGCTGATTATTACCAAAAGCGCTGCAAGGTAGCTGCTGTTTTCCCTTAAGGAGCGGCCGCACAATGCAATGGTGAAATTGACACCTACCCCCTGTACCCCGCTCCCCGCCCCTCGCCCCTTGCTCCCCGCTTCCGGCCCCGCCCCGGGGCGCGCGATCTGCGCAAGCGCGCAACGAGGACTCGGAAGTGCGGCCCGGAAGTGGCGTGCAGACGTCACCCGGAAGGCAGCGGCGGAGTAAACAGAGAGGGTGCTTAGTGTGGTGTGTGTGGCCTGTGTGGCCCCTTCCCCCGGCCGCCATGAACCGGCTGTCGGATGACTACGACCCTTATGCGGTTGAGGAGCCTAGCGACGAGGACCCAGCTCTGAGCAGGTGGGCCCCATGTCTTACCCCGGTCACCGGGCCTTCAGGCCGAGACTGGGTCTTGGCGGCCTTCGGCGGCTGCGCCTGCCGAGCTGGGAGGACCCTCGGCCCCGCGGTTCGGGTACCTGTCCGCGCCCCACTGTGGTGTCGGGGGTTCCTGATGGGGTCACGCACTTGCGGGGAGTCGTGGCCGTCGCCGCCGCGGGGAAGAGGGAGATTCCGCAGTCCCAGTGTTAATCTTGGGAAGCGGTGAATCGAATCCCATTTCTCGGCTCACTAGCAGTGTGAAGGAAGGCACCTCACTTACCCTCGGTGTCTCCTCTGCAAGAAGGGACTACAGTAACTCTTAGAAGTTGCTTGTGAGACGGACACGTTCCGTGCCCTTCTTGAAAACTAAACTGCCATTAACGGAAATAAGGGAGTCCTGAACAGACTTGAAAATGCATATATGTTTGCTGTGGAATTCAGAGGCTACATAAGACTTTTTTTTTTAAGATTTATTTATTTATTTGAAAGTCAGAGTTACGGGGGGAGGGGGGAGGTCTTCCATCCACTGGTTCACTCCCCAATTGGCTGCAACGGCCGCAGCTGCACTGATCCGGAGCCAGGAGCTTCTTTCGAGTCTCCCACGTGAGTGCAGGGTCCCAAGGACTTGGGCCATCTTCCACTGCTTTCCCAGGCCATAGCAGAGAGCTGGATCAGAAGTGGAGTAGCCGGGACTTGATCTGGCGCCCATATGGGATGCGGACACTGCAGGCGGCCACCTGACCTGCTATGCCGCAGCACCCAGCCCGGCACCACTACATAAGATTCTTGTCTTCCACAGGCTCACAGTGAAATAGCAAAAGAAGATAAAGTATACATGTTGGAAGAGCGTTGTAGGAAGTGATGACTGAGATGGACACAGATGAAATTCTGTGGAGATTTCTGGAAGCATGGGATTTATCCTCCCCCGGGGGAAATTGGAGTTACGTTGTTAAGAGTTTTCCAGGCCAATTTAGCTTTTTCTTTCCTTTTTTTTTTTTTTTTTTTAAGATTTATTTATTTATGGAAGAGTTACAGGGGTGGGAGGAGAGAGCTCTCCTATTGATACCCCCCCCCTTTTATTTTAAAAAATTTACTTATTTGAAAGGCAGAGTGACAGAAGTGGGGAGAGACAGAGAAAGATTGAGATTCCATCTGCTGGTTTACTCTCCAAATGCCTGCAACAGCAGAGCGGAGGCCAGGCTGATACAAGGAGACAGGAACTGCATCCAGGTCCCTTGTGTGTGGCAGGAGCCCAAGTACTTGGGCCATCATTTGCTGCGTCTCAGGCACATTGGAAGGACGCTGGGTTGGAAGTACGGAGTGGCTGGGGCTAGAACCAGGACTCCAGATAGGGGAAGCCAGTGTACCACAACACCTGCTCTCCATTCATAAACCTTAAAACATTAGTTGTTTCTGAGGAAGTTTCTGGTGGAGTTGTACTTTCTTCAATCAGGACAATTTCTGTTGTGGGGAGTGAGGATGGGCACCAGGATTCCCTGTGAAGGGGAGTTTCAGGGAGCAAACGTTTAGCCTACTGAATGGTTAAAATGCTTGCGTCCTGTGCTCACATTCCGCATGGGAACACCTGGGTTCTTTTCCAGCTGCTGATTCCGGCTTCCTGCTCATGTGGACTCTCAGAAGCAGTGGTAATGGCTCCAGTAATTAGCTTCTTGTAACCTACATGGGAGACCTGAATGGAGTTCCAGTCCTGGCCAGGCCATTGTGGGAATGTGGGGAGTGAACCAGCTGATGGGAGTGTGGTATCTCTCTTCCTCTCAATTAAAAATAAATAAGTAAATAGATACTGTGAAGCCTCAGCAGTATTATTAGATATTGTTTGCTGAAAACTATGCCCAGTGGGTATTATTATTATTTAAGATTTATTTTATTTATTTGAAAGGCAGTTAGAGGTCTTTTTTAAAATTTTTTAAAATTTATTTGACAGATAGAGTTAGACAGTGAGAGAGACAGAGAGAAAGGTCTTCCTTCCATTGGTTCACCCCCAAAATGGCCACTACGGCCAGAGCTACGCCGATCCGAAGCCAAGAGCCAGGTGCCCCTCTCTGGTCTCCCATGGGGGTGCAGGGCCCAAACACTTGGGCCATCCTCCACTGCACTCCCGGGCCACAGCAGAGAGCTGGACTGGAAGAGGAGCAGCCGGGACTAGAACCTGGCGCCCATATGGGATGCCAGCGCTGCAGGCGGAGGATTAAGCCAAGTGAGCCATGGTGCTGGTCCCGAGAGAGATCTTTATCCACTGGTTCACTTCCCGAATTGCTGCAATGGCCGGGGCTGGGCCAGGCTGAATCCAGGAGCCAGGAGGTGCATCTGGGTCTCCCATGTGGGTACAGGGGCCCAAGCACTTGAGTCATCTTTCACTATCTCCCAGGCGCATTAGCAGGGAACTGGATTGGAAGTGGAGTGGCTGGGACTTGAACTGGCATCAATATGGGATGCTAGTGCTGCAGGATGTGGCTTAACCTGCTGTGCCACAGTGCTGGCCCCAGCACTAGGTGTTTGAGAAGTGTCTTATTAATGTTTGATTTTATTTATTTATTTTAAAAGATTTACTTATTTATTTGGGCCGGTGCCGCGGCTCACTAGGCTAATCCTCCGCCTTGCGGCGCCGGCACACCGGGTTCTAGTCCCTGTCGGAGCGCCGGATTCTGTCCCGGTTGCCCCTCTTCCAGGCCAGCTCTCTGCTGTGGCCAGGGAGTGCAGTGGAGGATGGCCCAGGTGCTTGGGCCCTGCACCCCATGGGAGACCAGGAAAAGCACCTGGCTCCTGGCTCCTACCATCGGATCAGCGCGGTGCGCCGGCCGCAGCGCGCCGGCTGCGGCAGCCGTTGGAGGGTGAACCAACGGCAAAAGGAAGACCTTTCTCTCTGTCTCTCTCGATCTCACTGTCCACTCTGCCTGTCAAAAAAAAAAAAAAAAAAGATTATTTATTTGAAAGTCAGAGTTACACATAGAGGAGAGGCAGAGAAAGAGGTCTTCCATCCGATGGTTTACTCCCCATTGGCCACAATGGCCAGAGCTGTGCCAATCCGAAGCCAGGAGCCAGGAGCTTCTTTCGGGTCTCCCACATGAGTGCAGGGGTCCAAGGACTTGGGCCATCTTCTACTGCTTTCCCAGGCCATAGCAGAGAGCTGGATCAGAAGAGGAGCAGCTGGGACAGAACCAGTACCCACGTGGGATGCCAGTGCTTCAGGCCAGGGCATTAACCCGCTGCGCCACAGTGCCGGCCCTAAGGTTTTATTTTATTTTATTTATTTATTTTTTATTTTTTGACAGGCAGAGTTATAGAGAGACAGAGAGAAAGGTCTTCCTTTTCTGTTGGTTCACCCCCTAAATGGCCGCTGTGGCCAGCGCGCTGTGCCGATCCAAAGCCAGGAGCCAGGTGCTTCTCCTGGTCTCCCATGTGGGTGCAGGGCCCAAGCACTTGGGCCATCCTCCACTGCACTCCTGGGCCACAGCAGAGAGCTGGACTGGAAGAGGAGCAACCGGACAGAATCTGGCTCCCCAACTGGGACTAGAACCTGGGGTGCCGGTGCTGCAGGTGGATTAGCCAAGTGAGCCGTGGCGCTGGCCCCTAAGGTTTGATTTTAACTTGTCTTCAAACGGTACTTTATACTTTGTGTGTGTGTGGGTGCAAACTGTTGAAATCTTTACTTAGTATAGAGTTAATCTTCTGTATATAAAGATAATTAAAAATGAATCTTAATGAAGAATGAGATGGGAAAGCAAGTAGGAAGTTCCAGGATGGTTTAGGGGTGGGAGGGGGTATGGGGGGGGGGAAGAACTGCTGTATTCCAAAAGTTGTACCTATGAAATTTATATTTATTAAATAAAAACTTTAAGAAAAAAGGTTTGATTTTATACTACTCATAAGCTAATTCATTGGAGCCTGCTACTTTTTCATAGAGATAAAAGGCTGTATATTGCAGAGTAAGCAGCTTGAGTGTGGTGTTTGTGTGGTTTTTCTTGCTTCTCAACACTGAGGGGCCTAGTTGTGTGCTGCACATTTAGTGGATTGGCATTGAAGCTGAAGAACACTTGAGATTGGAATCCACCTCTTTAATAGCCAATAAGTAAATAAATAAGTCCTAGGAGGCGGCATTATCTCATTCTTCAAGGTTGCTTGCTGCAAATATAACCCTTAGACATGGCCTAAGTGGAGAGTGCTCAGAACTTTGTAACTTGGCATACTCATCAAGATTGTGAGGACTGGGGCTGGCATTGTGGCATAAAGGGTTAAACCACCACCTGCAATGCCAGCATCTCCTATGGGCACTGGTTTGAGTTCCGGCTGCTCCACTTCTGATCCAGCTCCCTGCTAATGGCACCTGGGAAAAGCAGTGGAAGAGGACCCAAGTCCTTGGGCCCCTGCACCCACTTGGGAGACCTGGATGCAGCTCCTGGGTCCTGGCTTCTGCCTGGCCCATCTCGGCCATTGTGGCCATTTGACTAGTGAACCAGTGAATGGAAGATTTCTCTGTCTCTCTATTTCTCTCACTCTGCCTTTCAAATAAATAAGTAAATCTTTAAAAATAGATTTAAAAAAATAAAAGGTATATTTATTTGAAAGGCAGAGTGATAGAGGTGGTAGAAAGAGAGAATTTTTATCTGCTGGTTCATTCCCAAAATGGCCACATTAGCCCGGGCTGGGCCAGGCTGAAACCAGGAGTCAGGAACTCCATCCAGGTTGCTCACATGGGTGGCAGGGGTCCAAGCACTTGGTGCATCCTCCATTGTCTTCCCAGGTGCATTAGCAGGGAACTAGATGAGAAGCAGAGTAGTGGAGACTCTATCCCATATCCCACTCTGATATGGGATGCCAGTGTTGCAGGTGGGACTAACTCTTTGCCATTATGCCAGTTGTGGCTCATGTTTGCCTCTCCTGGCAGTCCTAAAGACTGAGACTTGAAATTGTTAGAGAGATTGAAGAAAATTTGTAAAACGAACAATTTTCTTGCCTTGTGATTCAGTTTTTTAAATTAGACTTTTTATTTTGAATTTATAGATTCATATACAGTTGTAAAAAATAATGGATTCTTGGCCGGCTCTGTGGCTCAATAGGCTAATCCTCTGCCTTGCGGCGCCGGCATACCGAGTTCTAGTCCCGGTCGGGGCACCGGATTCTGTCCCGGTTGCCCCCCTTCCAGGCCAGCTCTCTGCTGTGGCCAGGGAGTGCAGTGGAGGATGGCCCAAGTGCTTGGGCTCTGCACCAGCATGGGAGACCAGGAGAAGCACCTGGCTCCTGGCTTCGGATCAGCGCGGTGTGCCGGCCGCAGCGGCCATTGGAGGGTGATCCAACGGAAAAGGAAGACCTTTCTCTCTGTCTCTGTCTCTCTCTCACTGTCCACTCTGCCTGTCAAAAAAAAAAAAAAAAAAAAAAAAGGGATTCTTTGAACCCTTCACCCAGCTTCCCACAGTATTAACATATTCACAAAACTATAGTGGAGTATCACATCCAGAATATTGACGTTAATGCAGTCAAGATAGAGAACATCCCACGCCTTCTGTCGCTCTGTCATGAACATGCTCACATCCTTCCCACACCCTACTGAACTCAGCTACCACTAATCTGGTTAATCTGGTATCCATTTCTCTAATTTTGTAATTCCAGCAATATTAAAAGGGAATCATGAAGCATATAACCTTTGGGAATTTTCTGACCCAGCAAGAATTCATCTGGATTGTTAGATGCATTGCTTTTTTTTTTTTTTTTTTTTTTTTAAATTGCTGAATAGTTCGTAGTTTAGCCATTCACTCATTGAAGGACATCTGGGTAGTTTTCAGTTTTGACTCTTGTGAATAAAGCTACTATAAGGTTTTTGTGTGAACTTAAGTTTTCATTTCTCTGGGTAATGCCCAGGAGTACAGTTGATTGGTTGTGTGGTAGTTGTATATTTAGTTTTACAAGGAACTGCCAAACTATTTTCCTACCAGCAACGGATTCAGTGTTACTTAGGGGGTAATCTGTCCTGCTACTGCATAAATAATCCTCACACTTTGGAAACACTGGAATATAGGATAGGGAAGAGTTTTTCGATCTTGGCAGCACTAGCATTTTGGATCAGAATTCTTTGTTCAGAGAACTGGCTTGTGGGGCCCATGCTGTAGTGTAGTAGGCTAAGCGTCTACCTGCGGCTCTGGCATCCCATATGGGCACCTGTTTGTGTCGTGGCTGTTCTTCTGATCCAGCTCTCTGCTTATGGCCTGGGAAAGTAGTGCAAGATGGCCCAAGTGCTTGGATTCCTGCACCCACGAAGGGGGACTCAGAAGAAACTTCTGGCACCTGGCTTTTGATCGGCCCAGCTCTGGCCATTGCAGCCATTTGGAGAGTGAACCAGTGGATGGAAGACCTTTCTTTCTGTCTTTCCCTGTCTCTGTAAGTCTACCTCTAAAATAAATAAAATCTTAAAAAAAAAAAAAAGGGTTGTGCATTTTAGGATGTTTGACAACACTCCTAGTGTCTACCTGCTAACTGCACTAGCTCTTGCCCCTTCCCTGAATTGTGACAAATGAAAATGTCTCTAGGCATGCCAAATGTTCTGTGGGGACAAAACTGCCCTTAATTAGGGACCACTGGGTAGATGGAGGGTGATAGTGGGAGTTAAGTTTGGAAAAATACACGGAGCCAGATCGTGAAGGCTGTTTTAAAAAGTTAAGAATAGGCAGTGTGGCACAGAAGGATAAGCTTTGCCACTTGGGATGCCTGCTTTACATATCTGAGTGCCTGGTTCAAGTCCTGGGTGCTTCCAATCCAGGTTAATGTGCCTGGGAGGCTGCAGATTGTGGCGCAGGTGTTTGAGTTCCTGTGACTCATGTTAGCAGAAAGCTGGATCAGAAGTGAAGTCTACTTAACATACGCTAAATTGATCTTCTGTATATAAAGATAATTGAAAATTAAAAAAAAAAAAAAAAAGAAGTGAAGTCACAGGACTTGAATCAGCTGATACGGGATGCCTGTCTGGAAAGTGGAGGCTTAAAACTCTGTGCCACCCCAGCTCCAGGAATCACGTTTGGGAAGGAAGATTAGGATGGAGTGAAACAGAATAGAGGTTGGAGGCCTGGAGCTTCTTAGGCTATAGTGACGCAGTTAGGAGGATCTGAGTGAAAGTGGAGGTATTGGAGAAAGGGAGTGTGGTGGTCAGAATGAGAAATGTCAGATGGGAGATTCTCTCAGTAGTAAAGTTTGGCTAAGGCCTCTGTTACTAACAAAGCTGATGATTGTGAATTACATTTTTCTGATTTACTTGCTGCTGGAGCCTCAATAGCATTGTTCTATAAGAGAAAATAGAGGGGGCTGGTGCTGTGACATAATGGGTAAAGCTGCCACCTACAGTGCCAGCATCCCATATGGGGAACAGTTTGAGTTGCGGCTGCTCCACTTTCCATCCTTCTCCCTGCTAATGTGCCTGGAAATGCAGCAGAGGATGGCCCAGGTGCTTGGGCCCTTGTACCCACATGGGAGACCCAATGAAGCTCCTGGTTCCTGGCTTTAGCCTGACCCAGCCCAGGCCATTGCAGCTGTTTGGGGAGTGAACCAGTGGATGGAAGACTTCTCTCTTTCTGCCTTTGCCTCTTTCTCTCTCTCTCTCTTTTTTTTTTTTTTTTTTTTTTTTGACAGGCAGAGTGGACAGTGAGAGAGAGAGACAGAGAGAAAGGTCTTCCTTTTCCGTTGGATCACCCTCCAATGGCCGCCGCAGCCGGCACACCGCGCTGATCCGAAGCCAGGAGCCAGGTGCTTCTCCTGGTCTCCCATGCTGGTGCAGGGCCCAAGCACTTGGGCCATCCTCCACTGCACTCCCTGGCCACAGCAGAGAGCTGGCCTGGAAGGGGGGCAACCGGGACAGAATCCGGTGCCCCGACCGGGACTAGAACTCGGTATGCCGGCGCCGCAAGGCGGAGGATTAGCCAAGTGAGCCGCGGCGCCGGCCCTCTTTCTCTTTGTGATTTGGACTTTCAAATAGAGTAAATAAATCTTAAAAAAATAAGTTATTTAAAAAAACGAAAATAGAGCAGTGAGAATAATCTGTTTTCATCAGTCCATGAATAATTGAACATATTTTATGTTCAACTGATTCTATTAGAGATGTTTAAGAAGTTTTCCTTATTGTGATTGTATTACATTCTTCCTGATGCCTAGTTTACTTTTTTTTTTAAGATTTTATTTATTTATTTGAGAGGTAGAGTTTACAGACAGTGAGAGGGAGAAACAGAGAGAAAAGTCTTCCTTCTTTTGGTTCACTCCCCAAATGGCCGAAATGGCTGGAGCTGTGCTGATCTGAAGCCAGAAGCCAGAAGCCAGAAGCCAGGTGCTTCTTCCTGCTGGTCTCTCAGGCAGGTGCAGGGGCCCAAGCGCTTGAGCCATCTGCTGCTGCTTTCCCAGGCCACAGCAGAAAGCTGGATTGGAATAGGAGCAACCAGGTCTAGAACCGGAACCCATATGGAATTCTAGTACTGCAGATGGAGGATTAACCTACTGTGTCATGGTGCCGGCCTCCCTAGTTTACTTCTCAATGGATGAGGAAACCCAGGCACAGATGATAAAGTGAATTTGCAGAAATTGCTCAGCAGGGGCTGGTGTTATGGCACAGGGTTAAGCCACTGTCTGCAGTGCCAGCATCTCATATGAGCACCAGTTCATGTCCTGGATGCTTCACTTCCAGTCCAGCTCTCTGCTAATATGCCTGGAAAAGCAGCGGAGGATGGCCCAAGTGCTTGGGCCCCGCCACTCATGTGGGAGACCCAGAAGAAGCTTCTGATTCCTGGCTTCAGTCTGGCCCCGCCCTGACTATTGCAGCCACTTGGGGAGTGAAACAGTGGATGGAAGATTTCTCTCTATGTCTCTTCCTCTCTCTAACTCTACCTTTCAAATAAAATAAAAATAAATCTTTAAAAAAGTTGCTCAGAATTTGGAATATCTTTCTCTTTAAATTTTTAAACATTTGAGATGCAGAGAAAGCATACACAAGCACAAGCATTCTCCGATCCGCTGATTTACTTCCTAGATGTTCCTACCCGAGAACACCACCCGTGTGTGTAGCAGAGCCACAGCTGCTTGTCTTCTTTTACAGCTCTTTGTACCACTGTGCCTTTTGATTTGTAATGTTTAATGACTATCTGTTAATGTTTTGTGTATATATTAGCTATATATGTGGATATGTTAGCTATGTATTAATCATGTATTTTCAGTCTGGCGAAGTAAACTTTTCATTGTGGATAGAATTACGAATTGGTGTTCTTGGAAAGCAGTATAATAGTATAAGAGGTCAGAAAGATATATACAAAGTACATATACAAAGATGTCCATTGTAGTGTTTTTGTTGTTAAGATTTATTTATTTTTTGAAAGAGTTACAGAGAGAGAGGGAGAGACAGAGATCTTCCAATCCGCTGGGTCACTCCCTAGATGTCCACAACAGCTGGGCTGGGCCAGGCTGAAGCCAGGATTTAAGAACTTTATGTGAGTCTCCCATATGGGTAGCAGAGCCCCAAGCACTTGGACCATCTTCTGCTGTTTTTCCCAGACCACCAGCTGGGAGCTGGATGGGAAGTGGAGTATCTGAAACTCGAACCAGCACCCATATGGAATGCTGGTGCTGCAGACAGCAGCTTTACCCACTGTTCCACAGTGCTGGCCCTGAGGAAATGTTATGTATACATTTTGTTTTTTAAAGATTTATTGGCCGGTGCCGCGGCTCACTAGGCTAATCCTCCGCCTTGTGGCGCCGGCACACCGTGTTCTAGTTCTGGTCGGGGCGCCGGATTCTGTCCCGGTTGCCCCTCTTCCAGGCCAGCTCTCTGCTGTGGCCAGGGAGTGCAGTGGAGGATGGCCCAAGTGCATGGGCCCTGCACCCCATGGGAGACCAGGAGAAGTACCTGGCTCCTGCCATCGGATCAGAGCGGTGCGCCGGCCGCAGCGCGCCAGCTACGGCGGCCATTGGAGGGTGAACCAACGGCAAAGGAAGACCTTTCTCTCTGTCTCTGTCTCTCTCTCACTGTCCACTCTGCCTGTGCAAAAAAAAAAAAAAAAAAAAAATTTATTTATTTTGAAAGGCAGAGTTGGAGAGACAGCGAGGTCTTCTATCTGCTGGTTGGTTGACTTCTCAAATGGCTGCAACAGCTGAGTCTGGGTGAGGCCAAAGCCAGGAGCTTCTTTTGGTTCTCCCACATGGGTGCAGGGTCCCAAGGAGTTGGGGCCATCTTTCACTGCTTTCCCAGGTGCATTAGTAGGGAACTGGATTGTAAATGGAGCAGCTGGAACTTGAACTGGTGGCCATATGGGATGCTAATGTCACAGGCAAGAGACTTAACCCACTACACCATAATGCTGGCCCTGTTATGTACTCATTAAAAAGAAATACACAAAACTGGTTAATCTATTAAGTGAGACTAGCTGTATATAATATGTGATAGATGTATCAAATGTGATCTTGTAAAACTTATAATTATTTTTAGAAAGTAGGTGTTTGGCTGATTTAAAACACCTGAGTCCCCAGTTGAAGTCCCAGATCATGTGCCTGTCTTCAAGTCCCAGCTCTGTGTCCTCTTTCTTCCTGTTAGTACAGACTCTGGGAGGCTGTATATGATGATTCAAGTGGTGGGTTCCTGCCACCCAAGCAGGACACCTGCATTGTGTTGTAGGCTCTTGGCTTCAGCCTGGCCCAGCCCAAGCCATGTGAACATTTGGGGAGAGAACCAGTGGGTGAGAGTGCTCTCTCTGCCTCAAAAAACAAAAACAAAAACAAAAATCTAAAACATGGTAGATAGTGTGATGATGGAAGACTTGTTTTTCACTTGTTAAATATTTTTGTATTTTCTTCTCATTTGAATGAACGTTTACTAGTTCTGAAGATGAAGTGGATGTGCTTTTACATGGAACTCCAGACCAAAAACGAAAACTCATCAGAGAATGTCTTACTGGTGAAAGTGAATCATCTAGTGAAGATGAATTTGAAAAAGAAATGGAAGCTGAATTAAATTCTACCATACAAACAATGGAGGACAAGTTGTCCTCTCTGGGAACAGGTGAACTTTGGGTTCAGTTTTCATAGGTATAGTTTCATGAGCTCCATAAAGGCTTGCACTTTCAGTAGGTGCTCAGACAATATTTACTGAGTAAGGGAATAAATGTGTTCAGTTGGTTGAGCCAGAGTTTTCTTTGATGACTGTGGAGAAATGTTCTGTGTTGTTAAAAAAGAGACTTTAGTGCTGTTTATTTGCATTTCCTTTTTTTTTTTTTAAATAAGAGCTCTCAGTGGGTGTTAAGAAGATATTGCACTAGGAAGCATTGATTTTTTTTTGAAATTTTTTTTTATTTTTTGACAGGCAGAGTGGACAGTGAGAGAGAGAGAGACAGAGAGAAAGAGCTTCCTTTGCCATTGGTTCACCCTCCAATGGCTGCCATGGCTGGCGTGCTGCGGCCGGCGCACCGTGCTGATCTGAAGCCAGGAGCCAGGTGCTTCTCCTGGTCTCCCATGTGGGTGCAGGGCCCAAGCACTTGGGCCATCCTCCACTGCACTCCTGGGCCATAGCAGAGGGTTGGCCTCCTGGAAGAGGGGCAACCGGGACAGAGTCCGGCACCCTGACTGGGACTAGAACCTGGTGTGCCAGCGCTGCAGGCGGAGGATTAGCCTATTGAGCCACGGCACTGGCCTGCATTTCCTTTTATAGTATTACTTCAGGATCAAAAAAGAAAGATATAAGCCTGTGGAAGTATTTTTAGGGTTAGATGGTGCTGATCTAGCACTTTAAATAGGTGTCATTACGAATTCTTGTTTCTTTTCTTTTTTTTTTTTAAAGATTTTATTTATTTGAGAGGTAGAGTTACAAACAGAGAGAGGTGAGACAGAGAGAAAGATCTTCCTTCCGTGGGTTCACTCCCCAGTGGCTGCAACGGCAGGAGCTGTGCCGATCCGAAGCCAGGAGCCAGGAGCCTCCTCCTGGTCTCCCACACGGGTGCGGGGGCCCAAGGACTCGGGCCATCCTCTACTGCTTTCCCAGGCCACAGCAGAGAGCTGAATGGGAAGAGGAGCAGCTGGGACTAGAACCGGTGCCCATATGGGATGCAGGTGCTGCAGGCGGAGGATTAACCTGTGCCACAGCGCCAGCCCCGAATTCTTGTTTCATTGTAATAAATAATGAAATATGCCTCATTATTGTGCTTGGTCTTTATGTATAATATTCCTGACCTAGAATCTGGTGTGTGAAAGGAAAGTAGGACTCATTATTAAACAGTTAAGAAGTGAAAGCATATAATAGCAATGATGATAAAGGTAAAAGCTAAAGCAGATATTAAGAGGAAGAATTATGAGATAAATAGAGGAAATGTCATGGTACTGGGTACAACCAAGAGAAGAAGAGGATGTCCTTGACTCATTCCTCTGCCTTCCTGTAGGGTTCTTACCCTCTTTCCCCTAAAGTCAGCTAAGACATTAATATCCTGTTCTGCACAATATACTGCATGACTGAAAGGTAGAGATTTGCTGGCAACCTGAAGTGGCTTTTTCATTTAAGGATAGTGTGGGAAAGGAGGGAGAATACTTTTCTCATGATTTGGAACTCTTAATTTGTAAAGGCAGAGGCCAAAGAAATTGAGTAAATCATTGATGTGAAAATATTTCCACCTCCAAATGGGATTGTGAATGAGTTGGTAGTCCCTTAAGGTAATGGAAGAATATATGGAGTTTTTCTCTTGTGAATTACATATAGTTTACTCTAAATTTCATTTCTGGTTTGAATAGGGTCTTCCTCGGAAAATGGGAAAGTTGGAACGGTTCTGACAAAGTATTATGATGACATATATTTTGATTCTGATTCTGAGGATGAAGACAAAGCAGGTAAGTTTTACACTGGTATTTACTGGGTTTAGCAGTTATATTTTAGGAAAAAAGGTTTACCTGACAAATTATTTCATATTAAGACTTTCCTCTGAGTTTTATCTTTTAAGAAACTGCGGGCCATTGATATGAAGGCAAAAGCAGAATTAAGAAAAGTTGAGGATAGAGACATGTGAGGACACAGCACCAGCAGTGGTGCTGCAAGGGTAGAGTTGTCCTGATTCACTACCTCTTCTGTTCAGGGCTCTTGACTCCCCTAACTCTTTAGTTTCCTTGGAGTAGCAGCATTTGTTTTCACATCTCCAAATGATTTTCCTTATTATTTATTTGCTTATTTATTTTTATTTTTAAAAGATTTATTTATTTATATGAAAGAGTTACAGAGAGGGAGGCAAGACAGAGAGAGAGAGAGAGAGAGAGAGAGAGCAAGAGCAAGGGCTTCCATTTATTGGTTCACTCCCCATATGGCTGCAGTGGCTAGAGCTGGGCCATGTCAAAAACAGAAATCCAGAACTCCATCCAGGTCTCCCGTGAGGGTGGCAGGGGCTCAAGGGCCCAAGCATTTGGGCCATCTTCCACTGCTTTCTCAGGTGCATTAGCAGGAAGGCAGATTGGAAGTGGAGCAGCTGGGACTTCAACCGTCTCTCATATAGAATATAGAATGTTGATGTCACAGGCAGCTGCTTAACCCACTGTGCCACAGCGCCAGCCCTTTTACTTTTCTATTTTTATTTTACTTTATTTTTAATATTTATTTATTTATTTGAAAGTCAGAGTTACACAGAGAGAAGGAGAGGCAGAGAGAGAGAGAGGTCTTCCATCCACTGGTTCATTCCCCAATTGCCGCAACGGCCAGAGCAGCACTGATCCAAATCAGGAACCAGGGGCTTCTTCTGGGTCTTCCATGCAGTTACAGGGGCCCAAGGACTTGGGCCATCTTCTACTGCCTTCCCAAGCCATAGCAGAGAGCTGGATTGGAAGTGGAGCAGCTGGGACGCGATCCAGCACTCATATGGGATACCTGCACTGCAGGTGGCAGCTTTACCTGCTACGCCACAGCGTCAGCCCCATTTATTTGTATTTTTAAAAATTTATTTGAAATAAAGCTAGAGGGGCCGACGCTGTGGCATAGCAGGTAAGGCTGCTACCTGCAGTTCCGGCATCCCATATGGACACTGGTTTGAAACCTGGCTGCTCCACTTCTGATCCAGCTCTCTGCTGTGGCCTGGGAAAGCAGTAGAAGACAGCCTAAGTCCTTGGGTCCCTGTACCCGCCTGGAAGACCCGGAAGAAGCTCCTGGCTTGGGATCGGCACAGCTCCAGCCATTGCGGCCAATTGAGGAGTGAATCAGCGGATGGAAGACCTCTCTCTTTCTGCCTCTCCTTCTCTCTCTGTGTAACTCTGACTTTCAAGTAAAAAAAAAAATCTTAAAAAAATTTATATAAAAGAAATAAAGCTAGAGACACAGAGATGAATAGAGAGACATCTTCTATCCACTGGTTCACTCCTTAAATACTTGCAGGAAATAGGGCTGGGCCAGGGTGAAGACAAGAACCTAGAACTCTGGTTCTCCCAGGTGTGTGGCAAGAGCCCAAGTACTTGGACCCTCTGCTGCTTTCTAGGGTGCATTAGCAGGGAACTAGATCAGAAACAGAACAGCTGGGACACAAACTTGGTACTCTGACATGGGATTCTGGCTTTGCAAGCAGTGGTTCACCTTCTGGGTTCCAATACCAGCTCCTATATATGTAATTTTAAGATTTATTTATTTGAAAGGCAGAGTTAAGGGTTGAAGTTGGGGGAAGAGAGTTTATCTTTTTTTTTTTTTTTTAAGGTTTATTTATTTATTTGAAAGGCAGAGGCAGAGAGAGAGAGAGAGAGAGAGAGAGAAGACAAGACAAGACAGAGAAGGGTCTTCCATCTACTGGCTCATTTCTCAGATGGCCGCAACAGCCGGAGCTGTTCTGATCCAAAGCCAGGAGCCTGGAGCTTCTTCCAGGTCTCCCACGCTGGTGTAGGGACCCAAGGACGTGGGCCATCTTCTACTGCTTTCCCAGGCCATAGCAGAGAGCTGGATTAGAAGTGGAGCAGCTGGGACTCAAGTCAGTGCCCATATAGGATACTGGCACTGCAGGTAGCGGCTATACGTGTTACGCCACAGTGCCAGCCCCATGGGGAAGAGAATCTTCAGTCTGCTGGTTCATTCCCCATATGGCCTCAACAGACAGGAGTGGGCTGGTCTGGGCCAGACGGAAGCCAGGAGCTAGGAACTTCATGTAGGTCTCCCACTGGGTTGCAGGGGCCCAAATACTTGGGCCATCTTTCCTAGGTGTATAACCTGGGAACTGTCAGAAGCAGAGTAGCCAGGGCTTCAACTAACACTCCCGCAGGGGGTGCCAGTGTTATAAACAGCGACTTAGTCCACTGTGCCACAATTCTGGCCCCAATTTTATATTTTTAAATATTTAGCCGGCGCCGTGGCTCAATAGGCTAATCCTCCACCTTGCGGCGCCGGCACACCGGGTTCTAGTCCCGGTTGGGGCGCCGGATTCTGTCCCGGTTGCCCCTCTTCCAGGCCAGCTCTCTGCTATGGCCAGGGAGTGCAGTGGAGGATGGCCCAGGTGCTTGGGCCCTGCACCCCATGGGAGACCAGGAAAAGCACCTGGCTCCTGGCTCCTGCCAGGATCAGCGCGGTGCGCCGGCTGCAGCGGCGGCCATTGGAGGGTGAACCAACGGCAAAGGAAGACCTTTCTCTCTCTGTCTCTCTCTCTCACTGTCCACTCTGCCTGTCAAAAAAAAAAAAAAAAAAAAAAAAAAAAAAAAAAAAATATTAGTACTTAACTATTGATTTGCTAGAGTACATTTTAAAAGTGTAGTATATCTGGATAGCTATGAGTTCTCCTGACTCATTTTGAAATATTTTTATTCTGATTTTAGTAGCATCAGATTTATTTTATTTTAGAGAAGCAGAGGTACATATAACAGAGAGAAAGTGCTCCCCTCTGCTCATCAACTCCTCAAATACCTGCGATGGCTGGGGCAGGTCTGGGGTCAAATCTGGGAGCCAGTAACTCAGTCTTGGTCTCCAAGCTAGATGGCAGAAGCCAATTACTTGAACTGTCATCACTGCCTGCTAGGGTGCATATTAACAGGAAACTGGAGCTGGGAATTGAGCCTGGGTATCTTCAGGCGAGGCTCAATGCCTGCTCCTCAGTTGCACTTTTTATATGGGAACTTGTGGAGAATTTATACATCAAAAATAGTTTCTGTTCTTGGTTTGTTTTCAGTGATTTTTTTTTTAATGCTAACAGTCCCAGTTTATATTCCCTGATCAACTATGTTTTTTTAAAGATGTATTCATTTATTTTAAGGTCAGAGTTACACAGAGAGAGGAGAGGCAGAGTTAGAGTTAGAGTTAGAGAGAGAGAGAGAGAGAGAGAGAGAGAGAGGTCTTTCTTCCAATGGTTCACTCCCCAGTTGGCTGCAATGGCTAGAGCTGCGCCGATCCGAAGCCAGGAGCCAGGAACTTCTTCCGGGTCTCCCACACGAGTGCAGGGACCCAAGGACTTGGGCCATCTTCTACTGCTTTCCCAGGCCATAGCAAAGAGCTGGATGGGAAGTGGATGGGAAGTGGAGCAGCTGGGACTTGAACCGGCATCCATATGGGATGCCAGCACTTCAGGCCAGGGCGTTAACCCACTGCGCCACAGCACTGGCCCCATTCAGTGACTTTTTTTTTTTTTTTAAGATTTATTTTATTTACTCGAAAGAGTTACAGAGAGAGGTAGAGTAAGGTAGAGAGGGAGAGGTCTTCCATCTGTTGGTTCACTCCCCAAATGGCCACAAGGGCCAGAGCTGAGCTGATCAGAAGCCAGGAGCCAGGAGCTTCTTCCAGGTCTTCCACATAGGTACAGGAGCTCAAGGACTTGGGCCATCTTCTACTGCTTTCCCAGGCACATTAGCAGGGAGCTGGATCAGAAGTGGAGCAGCCGGGACTTGAACCAGCACCCATATGGGATGCCGGTGCTACAGGCTGGGGCCTTAACCCACTGTGCCACAGCACTGCCCTCAGTCATCTGTTTGAGACTCTGAATTCTCATTATTTATACTTGGTCCTTGAGATACTAGGTTTTGATGAAGAAATAGTTTGCTTTCTCTGTCATCTTTATTTTAATGGCTTGCTAATTGGACAAGAACTTTATTTAAAGGAATAGCTTTTAAACTTTTTTTTTTTTTTTTTTAGAAAAATAGAATAAAGTGTAGCTTGGGAGATGGAATTCTTCATTTCTGCATAAGAAGTGTGAACCCTTAACTTTTTCTAAATTAGCACAGGTGACCAAGAAGAAAAAGAAGAAACAACACAGGATTCCAACAAATGATGAATTACTGTATGATCCTGAAAAAGATAACAGAGACCAGGCCTGGGTTGATGCACAAAGAAGGGGGTAAGAGTTTAAACTTAATATTTAGAATCTTTAGAAAAATAACTTTACTACATTTATATTTTAATGTATCGGGGGTCTTCAGAAAGTTCATGGAAAATTTGTACTAGGAAAAAGCTGCATGTATTTAAAAAAATTGTGTATTTAATTGAGAGAGTGAGAGAGAGTGGTTCACTCTCCAGATGCCCACAAGGCCTGGGGCTGGGCTGGAGCTGAGACAGTTAGGAACTCAGTTCAGGTCTCTTAGGTGGCAGAGCCATCACCACCTGAGCCTCCCAGTGTTCTGCTTTTGCATTCTCGTATGGGATGCTGGTACCTCAGGTGGATGCTTAACCTGCGCCACAGCCACAAATGTAAATCTTAAAAAATTTTTATATATTTGAAAGGCAGATAGATATTTCATCTTTTGGCCAAAGCCCAGAACTCAGTCTAGGTCTCCTGCCCACGTTGGATGGCAGAGACCCAAATAGTTGAGCCATTACCTGCTGCCTCCCAGGATGTACGTTAACAGTAGGCTAGAGTTGGAGGTGGAGTCATTACTGGCACTCTGATGTGGGATGTCAGTGTTTTAACCACTGTACCAAATGCTAGCCCCAAACATGAATCTTTTTTTGTTTTTGTTTTTTGCTTTTTGTGTGAATCTTTTTTGTTAAGATTTATTTTATTTATTTGAAAGAGTTACAGGGAGAGGTAGAGACAGAGAGAGAGGTCTTCCATCTGCTGGTTCACTCCCCTGAAGGCTGCAATTGCTGGAGCTGCGCTGATCTGAAGCCAGGAGCCAGGAGCTTTTTCTGGGGTATCCCACATGGTGCAGGGACCCAAGGACTTGGGCCATCTTCTACTGCTTTCCCAGGCCATAGCAGAGAGCTGGATCAGAAGATGAGCAGCTGAGACTAGAACTGGCACCCATATGGGATGCTGGCGCTTCAGGCAGGGGCTTTAACCTGCTGCGCCATAGCGCCGGCCCCTATGAATCTTTTTTTAAAAATAGTTTTATGTGCTTATTTGAAAGGTGGAGTGACAAAGAGGGAAAGACAGACAGTCAAAGGGAGAGATATCCTATCCTCTGGCTCACTGCCCAAATGCCCACAACAGCCAGAAACTATCTGGAGCTCCCGCATTGGTGACAGGAACCCTAGTAATTGGACCATCTTTGCTACCCAGTAGGCACCTTGGCAGGAAGCTGGATTGGAAGCAAAAATGGGACTTAATCCCAGGCACTCCAACATGGAAAGCCTGTGTCCTTTGTCTGCCCCTTAATTTTTTTAATTACATTTTCCACAAACTTTTTTTTTAATCTTATTTATTTAATTTCTCAAAGGTAGAGAGAGAGAGGGAGAGAGACAGAGAGATCTTTCATCCACTGATTTATTCCTCAAATGGCCACAATGGCTGGTGCTGGGCCATACTGAAGCCAGATTCCAGTAGCCTCTTCTTCTTCTCCCACAAGGGTACAGAGGCTCAAGCACTTGGGCCATCCTCTGCTGCTTTTCTAGGCACATTAGCAGGGAGCTGGATTGGAATCAAAGCAGCCAGGAATTGAACTGGCGCCCATATGGGATGTGACACTGCAGGCAGCGCTGGCCCCTTCAATAACTGTTTGAAGTTACTTTGCATTTTTTAAAAAAGATTTATTTATTTATTTGAAATTCTGAGTTACAGGGTCAGGGCTGTGATGTAGTACAAGGGAGAGTATTGTGGTGTAGGAGATTAAGATGCACTTGGGATTAACTACATCCCATGTCAAAGTGGCTAAGTCTAAGTCCTGGCTCAGCTTCTGATCCAATCTCCTGGGAGGCAGCAGATGGTGGCTCAAGTACTGGAATTCCTGCTACCCACATGGGAGACTCATAGAGTTCTTATAGTGCCAGAGAGTAAGGAAGTGCTGGAAACTCAAATACGACAATAAGACTGTGTCAGAGGGGAACAGGTGCCAACTGAAACCTTGACAGCCATTGGGTGGGTGGTCTCTCTCTCTGTCTCTCTCTTTGTCGTTCTCTCTCTTTCTCCCTCCTTCTCTCTCTGTAACTCTGCATTTTTTTTTTTTTAAGCTTAATTAATTTATTTGAGAGGCAGAGTAACAGGGAGAGACAGAGGTCCTCTATCTGATGGTTCACTCCCTATATGGCTGCAACAGGTGAGCTGGGCCAGTCCAAACCAGGAGCCAAGAGCTTCTTCCAGGGTGTCCCATGTGGGTGCATGGGCCCTAGCACTTGGGCTGTCCTCCACTGCTTTCCCAGGCACATTAGCAGGGAGACATAACCTTTCCTTGACTCAACCATTTCTCCAAGGAGTACTGGTTCCGCTTTTTGGAGGGTGGCACTACAAATCAAGATCTGGTTTTAGTATGTCCTTCTCCTTGTACATTTTCTTTTTTTGTTCTAGTTATCACGGTTTTGGACTACAGAGACCACGCCAGCAACAACAGCCAGTTCCAAATAGTGATGCTGTTTTGAATTGCCCTGCCTGCATGACCACCCTGTGCCTTGATTGCCAGAGGTAATGTGAAGGGTACACAAAAACAGGTTAAAAAGTAGCTTGGTGATCCTGTAAGTCAGAAGTAGACTTTTAAGGTGCTCAGGAATTCTAATAAGGTTCTTTTTTTTTAATTTTTTTAATTTTAATTTTAATTTTTTATTTTTGACAGGCAGAGTGGACAGTGAGAGAGAGAGAGAGACAGGAGAGAAAGGTCTTCCTTTTGCCGTTGGTTCACCCTCCAATGGCCGCCGCGCCGGCATGCTGCGGCCGGCGCATCGCGCTGATCCGCAGCCAGGAGCCAGGTGCTTCTCCTCTCCTGGTCTCCCATGGGGTGCAGGGCCCAAGCACTTGGGCCATCCTCCACTGCACTCCCTGGCCATAGCAGAGAGCTGGCCTGGAAGAGGAGCAACTGGGACAGAATCCGGCGCCCCGACTGGGACTAGAACCCGGTGTGCCGGCGCCGCAAGGCGGAGGATTAGCCTAGTGAGCCACGGCGCCAGCCTCTAATAAGGTTCTGTACTCATATCCTTGGTGCTACATGATCAATATCTATACAAAGAATTTTTGATATATAGTTGTATTAAAAACTTTTTTGTTTTAAGGTTTATTTTATTTATTTGAAAGGGAGAGACAGAGAGAAAGAGTTCTTTTTTTTTTTTTTTTTTTTTTAAAGATTTAGTTATTTATTTGAAAGTCAGAGTTACACAGAGAGAAGGAGAGGCAGAGAGAGAGGTCTTCCATCCTCTGGTTCACTCCCTGAGTGGTCGAACTGGTGCTCATATAGGATGCGGGCACCACAGGCAGCGGCTTTGCCTATTATGCCACAGCGCCATCCCCAGAGAAAGAGGTCTTCTGTCCACTGGTTCACTCCTCAAATGGCCACAATGGTCAGGGTTGGGGCAGACTGAAGCCAGGAACCAGGGGCTTCTTGCATGTTCCCATGTAGATGTGGGGACCCACAGACCTTGGCTGTCTTCTGCTGCTTTCCCAGGCACATTAACAGGGAGCTGGATCAGAAGTGGAGCAGCTGAGGCTTGAACTGGTGGCCATGTGGGATGCTGGCATCACAGGCAGAAACTTTCCTACTATGCCACAGCAATGGACCCAAAAGTATTTTTTTTTTTGTTTTTTTTTTTTTAAAGAATTATTTATTTACTTGAAAGAGTTACACAGAAAGGAGAGGCAGAGAGAGGACTGCTTCCTATGTTGGAGCATTCACTCTTTTTTAATTCTATCTGTTATTATTACCAAATACTTAATCCTATCCATATAATCATTTAACACTTAAGATGGTATTTTTTTTTTTTTTTTTTTTTTTTTGACAGGCAGAGTGGACAGTGAGAGAGAGAGACAGAGAGAAAGGTCTTCCTTTTCCATTGGATCACCCTCCAATGGCTGCCGCGGCCGGCACGCTGCGGCCGGCGCACCATGCTGATCCGATGGCAGGAGCCAGGAGCCAGGTGCTTTTCCTGGTCTCCCATGGGGTGCAGGGCCCAAGCAGCTGGGCCATCCTCCACTGCACTCCCTGGCCACAGCAGAGAGCTGGCCTGGAAGAGGGGCAACCGGGACAGAATCCGGTACCCCAACCGGGACTAGAACCCGGTGTGCCGGCGCTGCTAGGCGGAGGATTAGCCTAGTGAGCCGCGGCGCCGGCCTAAGATGGTATTTTTACCACCCAGTTTAAGGGGATTTGGGATTCCATGGCAAGTTTTTAAACTGTACCGTTAGAAGTAGGTCTGTAGGAATGTATGCAGAACTATACAGCTTTACAGTTATAAACTTCATTCACTTCATAATTACAACTTTAGGAACATGGTGATTCTTCCCCACCATGCCCACCTTCCTACACCTACTCCCAACCCCTCTTCCTTTTCCTTCTCTTATTCCCACTCTTATTTTTTACTGAGATCTATTTTCAATTGACTTTATACAAATTTTAACTCTATGTTAAGTAGAGTTCAAAAAATAGTATTAAAAAAATGTTCCTCAACAGTCAAGACAAAGGCTGTTCAAGTCAATGCTTCTCAAAGTGTCAATTTTATGTCTACAGATTGCCTTTTAGGTGCTCTGTTAGTTATCACAGGTCAGGGAAAACGTGGTATTTGTCCCTTTTGGACTGGCTTATTTCACTAAATATGATGTTTTCTGGATTCATCCATTTTGTTGTAAATAACCAGATTTCATTATTTTTTTTTACCACTTTGTAGTATTCCATAGTGTACATATCCCATAATTTCTTTGTCGAGTCTTCAGTTGACGGACATTTGAGTTGATTACATGTCTTAGCTATTATGAATTGGGGTGCAGTAAACATGGGGGTGCAGATGAACTCTTTCATATACTGATTTCATTTCTCTTGGGTATATTCCCAGGAGTGGGATGGCTGGGTCATATGGCAGGTCTGTGTTCAGATTTATGAAGTATCTCCATATTGTCTTCCTTAGTGGCTTTAGCAGTTTACATTCCTACCAACTGTGGATTAATGTACCTTTCTCCCCACATCCTCGCCAGCATTTGTTGTTTGTTGATTTCTGTATGAAAACTAGTCTAACCAGGGTGAGGTGAAACTCCTGATCCCTGACTGCTAGGGATCCTGAGCATTTTTTCATGAGTCTGCTGGCCATTTGGATTTCCTTTTTTGAAAAATGTCTGCTTAAGTCCTTTGCCCATTTCTTCACTGGGCTGTTTGTTTTGTTGATGTAGAGTTTCTTGATCTCTTTGTAGATTCTGGTTATTAATCCTTTATAAGTTGAATAGTTTGCAAATAATTCCTCCCATTCTGTTGATTGCCCCTTCACTTTCCTGAGTGTTTCTTTTGCAGTACAAAAGCTTCTCAATTTGATGTAATCTCATTTGTCAATTTTGGCTTTGAATGGCTTGTGCTTCTGGGGTCTTTTCCAAGAACTCTTTGCCTGTGCCAATGTCTTGCATGGTTTCCTCAACATTCTCTAATAATTTGATGGTGTCAGTCATAGATTTAGGTCTTTAATCCATTTTTTTAAAGATTTTATTTATTTATTTGAGAGGTAGAGTTACAGACAGAGCTAAAGACAGAGAGAAAGGTATTCCTTCCGTTGGTTCACTCCCCAGATGGCCGCAACGGCTGGAGCTGCACCGATCTGAAGCAAGGAGCCAGGTGTTTCCTCCCAGTCTCCCATGTAGGTGCAGGGACCCAAGCACTTGGGCCATTCTCTACTGCTTTCCCAGGTCATAGCAGAGAGCTGGATTGGAAGAGGGGCAGCCAGGACTAGTACCGGTGCCCATATGGGATGCTGGTGCCGTAGGCGGAGGATTAACCTACTGTGCCACGGAGCTGGCCCCCTTTAATCCGTTTTGAGTGGATTTTTGTGTAAGGTGAAAGGTAGGGGTCTTGTTTCATCCTTCTGCGTTTGGAACTCCAGCTTTCCCAGTACCATTTGTTGAAGAGACTGTCCTTGCTCCAGGGATTGGTTTTAGCTCCTTTGTCAAATACAAGTTAGCTGTAGATACTTGGATTGATTTCTGGCGTTTCTATTCTGTTCCATTGGTCTGTCCATCTGTTTTTGTACCAGTACCAGGCTGGTTTGATTATAACTGCTCTGTAGTATGTCTTGCAATCTGTATTGCAATTGTATTGCAATGCTACCAGCTTTGTTTTTGTTGTATAAGATTGCTTTTGCTATTCGAGGTTTCCTGTGTTTCCATATGAATTTCAACATCATTTTTTCTTTTCTTTTTTTTTTAAAAGTTTTATTTTATTTATTTGAAAGACAGCGTTACAGAGAGAGGTAGAGACAGAGAGAGAGGTCTTCCATGCGATGGTTCACTCCCCAGATGGCCGCAACGGCTGGAGCTGCGCCAATCCAAAGCCCGGAGACAGGAGCTTCTTCCAGGTCTCCCACGGGTGTGCAGGGGCCCAAGCACTTGGGCCATCTTCTACTGCTTTCCCAGGCCATAGCAGAGAGCTGGATCGGAAGAGAAACAGCCAGGATTCAAACTGGCGCCCATATGGGATGCCGGTGCTTCAGGCCAGGGTGTTAACCCACTGTGCCACAGCGCCGGCCCCCATTTTTTCTATATCTGAGAAGAATGTTCTTGGTATTTTGATTGGTATTGCACTGAATCTGTAAATTGCTTTTGGAAGTGTTGACATTTTTATTATATCAATTCTTCCAATCCATGAACATGGAAGATTCCCCCCCCCCCCCTTTTTTTGTATCTTCTATTTCTTTTAATGTTTTGTGATTCTCATCATGGAGGTTTTTGACATCCTTGGTTAAATTTATTCCAAGGGATTTGATTTTTTTTTTTTTTTTGGTAGCTTTTGTGAATGGGCTTTGTTTTAGAAGTTCTTTCTCAGCTGTGGCATTGTCTGTGTATACAAAGTTTATTGATTTTTGTGTATTGATTTTATATCCTGCCACTTTACCAAACTCTTCTGTGAGTTCCAATAGTTTCTTAGTGGAATCTTTTGGATCCCCTATATATAGATAAAATCATGTCGTCTGCAAATAGGGATCATTTGACTTCCTCCTTCCCAATTTGCATCTCTTTGATTTCTTTTTCTTGCCTAATGGCTCTGGCCAAAACTTTCCAGGACCTCACTGATAGCAATGGTGACAGTGGGCATCCCTGTCTGGTTCCAGATCTCAGTGGGCGTGCTTCCAACTTTTCCCCATTCAATAGGACACTTGCCATGGATTTGTCATAGATTGCTTTGATTGTGTTGAGGAATGTTCCTTCTATACCCAGTTTGCTTAGAGTTTTCATTATGAAAAAAGTTGTATTTTATCAAATGCTTTCTCTGCATCTATTGAGATAATCATATGGTTTTTGTTCTTTTGTTTGTTAATGTGATGTATCACACTGATTGATTTGCAAATGTTGAACCATCCCTGCATAACAGGGATAAATCCCACTTGGTCTGGGTTGGATTATCTTTCTGATGTGTTGTTGGATTTGATTGGCTAGAATTTAGTTGAGGATTTTTGCATCTGTGTTCATCAGGGAAATTGGTCTGTAATTCTCTTTCTCAGCTGCATCTTTTTCTGGTTTAGGAATTAAAGTGATGCTGGCTTCATAGAGTTTGGGAGGATTCCCTCCCTTTCAGTTGTTTTGAATAGCTTGAGAAGAGTCGGAGTAGTGGTCTTTAAATGGCTGTTAGAATTTAGCAGTGAAGCCATCTGTTCCTGGGCTTTTCTTTGTTGGGAGGGTCTTTATTACTGATTCAATTTCCATCTTGGTTATGGGTCTGTTGGTTTTCTATGTCTTCATGGCTCTGTTTAGGTGGGTTGTATGTGTCTAGGTTCCCCAGTTTGTTGGCATATAGCTCTTTATAGTAATTTCTGATAATTCTTTTTATTTCTGTGGTGTCTGTTGCTATATTTCCTTTTTCATCTCTAATTTTATTGGCTTGGGTCTCCTCCTTTTTTTTTTTTTTTGGCTTGTTCTCTCTCACTTTTTTTGGTGTGGTCAGTTTTGTTTATTTTTTCAAAAAACCAGCTCTTCATTTTGCTGATCTTTTGTATTTTTTTGTTTCAATTTTGTTGATTTCTTCTAATTTTTTAAAAAATATATTTATTTATTTGAAAGAGTTACACAGAGAGAGGGAGAGGCAGAGAGAGAGAGAGAGAGGTCTTCTATCCGTTGGTTTACTCCCCAAATGGTCGCAACGTCCAGAGCTACACTGATCTGAAGCCAGGAGCCAAGAGCTTCTTCCAGGTCTCCCATGTGGGTACAGGGGCCCAAGGATTTGGGCCATCTTCCACTGCTTTCCCAGGCCATATCAGAGAGCTGGATTGGAAGTAGAGCAGCTGGGACTTGAATTGGCGCCCATATAAGATTCTGGCACTGCAGGCTGTGGCTTTACCCGCTATGCCACAGTGCCAGCCCCTCTTCTCTAATTTTAATTATTTCTTTTTTCCTACTGGTTTTGGGTTTGGTTTGCTGTTGTTTTTCTAGGTCCTTGAGATATATCGATAGCTCATTTATTTGGTGCTTTTCCAATTTCTTGATGTAGATATCAATTGATGTAAATAACTTTTTTTTAAAGATTTATTTATTTATTTGAAAGTCAGAGTTAGAGGAGAGGCAGAGAGAGCGAGAGCGAGAGAGAGAGAGAGAGAGAGAGAGGTCTTCCATATGCTGGTTCACTTCCCAATTGGCTGCAATGGCTAGAGCTGCATCGATCCGAAACCAGGAGCCAGGAGCTGCTTCTGGGTCTCCCACATGGGTGCATGGGCCCAAGAACTTGGGCCATCTTCCATTGCTTTCCTAAGGCCATAGTAGAGAGCTGGATCAGAAGCGGAGGAACTGGGATATGAACCAGAGTCCATATGGGATGTTGGTACTTCAGGCAGAGGCTTTACCTGCTACACCACAGCACTGGCCTGTGTAAACTTGCCTTTTAACACTGCTTTTGCTTATCCTGTAACTTTTGATAGGTTGCTGTTTTGTTCCTGTCTTGTCTTTGGTAGATATTTCATTAAGTTTTGGTGTTTCCAAATGTTTTATCTAAGTGGATAACTATTAAAATAGAACATAAATACTAATTCTCCATTTCTAATTCATGAATACTAATTTCTCCATTTTATTCTTAGGCATGAATCTTACAAAACTCAATATAGAGCAATGTTTGTGATGAATTGTTCAGTCAACAAAGAGGAGGTTCTAAGATACAAAGCTCCAGAGAACAGGAAGAAAAGGCGGGGCCATAAGAAGATGAGGTCTACCCATGAAGATGCTGCAGAGCAAGCGGAGGCAGGAGTGGAAGAAATCTATCACCCAGTCATGTGCACCGAATGTTCCACTGAGGTGGCAGTCTACGACAAGGACGAAGTCTTTCATTTTTTCAACGTTTTAGCAAGCCATTCCTAAATAGTGCAACTGGCATTTAACTCCCTGATTCTGTATGTAAGGCAAATGGGGACAGTTCTTTTCCTCTGGCCTATTCCTTATTGTAATGGTAACATTGAGTTGTTACTAGAGGAAGCAGTGTTTTTATCTTTTTGGGTGAGGGTAGTTACCAACCTTCATCTCTCTTCCCTTTCCTTTATTGTCCTTTAATTTCCTCCCAGTACTGATGGGACTGATTATTCTTTCCTTTTCTGATGAACATTTGGAAACTGCAGGGCTTTTTACTTATTAAAGCTCTTTAGAATTAAAATGTTCTGGAGTTGGAGTAATCTTTGTTTTTGAGTTTTGTTATTATTTTTAAATTTGAAGAGACACAGAGCCCCCTCTCTATGGTTCTATGGTTCATTCTCCACATGGTTGCAAAGGCTAGTTGGGAATGCAATCCAGGTCTCCTATGTGGGAGGCAGGATCTCAATTATTTGAGCTGTTGCTGCTTCCTCCCAGGGTTCTCATTAGCAGGAAGTTGGAGTCAGGAGAAGAGCCAGGTATTGAACCCAGACACTCTGATATGGGGTACAAGTGTCTCATGCCAAATGCCCACCTCCAAACTCCCCCCCCCTTTTTTTTTTTTTTTTTACAGGCAGAGTGGACAAAGAGAGAGAGAGAGAGAGAAAGGTCTTCCTTTTTCTGTTGGTTCACCCCCCCCCCCCCAATGGCTGCCCTGGTGGCATGCTGTGGCCGGTGCACCGTGCCAATCCGAAACCAGGAGCCAGGTGCCTCCTCCTGGTCTCCCATGGGGTGCAGGGCCCAAGCACTTGGGCCATCCTCCACTGTACTCCCTGGCCACAGCAGAGAGCTGGCCTGGAAGTGGGGAAACCGGAACAGAATCCGGCACCCCGACTGGGACTAGAACCCGGGGTGCTGGCGCCACAGGCAGAGGATTAGCCTCGTGAGCCGTGGCGCGGGCCAAAACTCCCTTTTTAAAAATTTGAGAGGCAGAGTGACAGAAAGATCTCTCATATGCTGATTTACTCCACAAATGCCTGCAGTGTCTGGGACTGGATCAGGGCTGAAGCCAGGGGCTGGGATCTCAATCCAGGTCTCCCATGAGAGTAGCAGAAACCCAGTTACTTGAGCCACCACCTGAATACCGCCCTGGGTATGCATTGGCAGAAAAAGACTCAAACTGGGGTTGGGTGATATGGGACCTGGGTGTCTTAACTGCTAGGCCAAATGCCTGCTCCAAGTCTGTTTCTTTGATGTCCAGTTTTCTATCTGTTCAGTAAAACTACTGGACTAGAGTGGTGATTGCTTGCGGAGGTCAGGGTTTAACAAAACTTGAGAGGAACCTCTGTATGTTCTTAAGGGAAAATGACCTTATCATCTTGCCTTCTGGGCTTGCTTCTCTCTTTTTTTCTCACTAAAGAAGAAACTTGAATTTTTAAAATTTATTTTTATTTATTTGAAAGGCACAGAGACATTGATCTTCCACTTGCTGATTCATTCCCCAAATGTGTCTGGGGCTAGGCCAAAACAAAACTAAGAAGCTGGAACTCAATCCATGTCTCCCATATAAGTGTCAGGGACCCAACTAAGTACTTGAGCCATCACTTGCTGCTTCCCAGGGTATACATTAGCAGGAAGCTGGGATTTGAAGCCAGGCACTTCCAATATAGGATGTGGTGTCCCAAACAGTGTCTTTAACTGCTGTGTCGAACACCCAGCCCACCTTCTGTGATTTCTACAATCTGCACTTAAAGAGAGCTGGAAACAGTGATGGTGTGGTATTTGTATGAATGGGGTGGAAGCAGAAAATAATGATAAAAATTAGTTTCAAAGGAACCTCCAGTGTCTTTTTTTTTTTTTAATATTTATTTATTTGAAAGAGTTACACAGAGAGAAGGAGAGGCAGAGAGAGAGAGAGAGAGAGCTTTTATCTGCTGGTTCACTCCCCAGTTGGTTGCAACGGCTGGAGCTGTGCTGGCTGCACCACTTTCTTTTTTTGCTTCTTCTTTTTTTTTGACAGGCAGAGTGGACAGAGAGAGAGAGACAGAGAGAAAGGTCTTCCTTTTTCCGTGAGTTCACCCTCCAATGGCCACTGCGGCTGGCGCACCACGCTGATCCGAAGGCAAGAGCCAGGTGCTTCTCCTGGTCTCCCATGGGGTGCAGGGCCCAAGCACTTGGGCCATCCTCCACTGCACTCTCAGGCCACAGCAGAGAGCTGGCCTGGAAGAGGGGCAACCGGGACAGAATCCGGTGCCCCGACCGGGACTAGAACCTGGTGTGCCGGCGCCGCAAGGTGGAGGATTAGCCTAGTGAGCCGCGGCGCCAGCCTTGCACCACTTTAAATCCAGTTCCCTGCTAATACTCTTGGGAAGACAGCCGCAGAAGGGGCCCCTGCTACCCATGGAGTGGTGTTCCAGGTGTCCTAGCTGGTGCAGCCATTTGGGGACTGAAGCAGAGGATGGTCTTTCAAATAAGTGAATAAACCTTAAAACAACAACAACAAAAACAAAAGACCAGCTTCTTCCTGGGGAATTGTGACTCCACTGGGAGAAATCTCTTGGATACTGATGCTTGGTTTTCCTGTGAACTTCATTCCATTTGCGTTTTTCCTTGGCTGATCTTTGCATCCTTTCGCTGTAATAAATCATGACCATGAGCGTGACTGTGCGCTGACTCCTGTGAACCCCTGTTATCTAGGGCAGTGCCTGGGTTTCTACCTCTACCCTAACATTGTTTCTCTTTGAGGACAGAATGGCTTTACCAAGCGAAGCTCCTCCTCAGGCTAACTGGTTTAGATTGGTGAGATCTAAGATGGCTGCCAGTGTGACCTCAAGCCTCATAATAATCTCATTTCTGTGCTAAAAGACACTCCCATGAGTACCAGCGCAATTCCTAATTGTTCTTGACCAAAAAAGGACAAAAAGAAATTGGCTCCTGGCTTCTGAGAATTACAATAACCCTTTCTCAGAAAATTATGAATATTCTTCCCACTTATTAGCATATTTGTCCACCTCATTCCTGTTGGCTCTGTATGACTCATGAGCCCCCAGCTGATTGAGATGTTGATTTGCGAGCTAGATTTTTAAGAAAGATTTATTTATTTTATTTGAAAGAGTTACACAGAGAAAGAAGGAGAGGCAGAGAGAGAGAAGTCTTCCATCCGCTGGTTCACTCCCCAACTGGCCACAATGGCCAGAGCTGCACTGCTCCGAAGCCAGGAGCCAGGAGCTTCTTCCGAGTCTCCCACATGGGTGTGGGGGCCCAAGGACTTGGGCCATCTTTTACTGCTCTCCCAGGCCACAGCAAGGAGCTGGATCAGAGGTACAGCAGCCAGGATTCGAACTGGTGCCCATATGGGATGCCAGCACTGCAGGCAGCAGCTTTACCCACTACACCACAGTGCTGACCCCTAGATTTTTTAAAAAAGACTTATTTATTTGAAAATCATAGTTTTACACACACACACACACACACACACACAGACAAGTACTTTACCTGCTGATTTACTCCCTAGATGTCCGCAAAGGCCAGGGCGAGGCCATGCCAAAGCCAGGAGTCAGGAGCCTCATCCAGGTCTCCCACAAGGGTGGCAGGGGCTCAAGCACTTGGGCCATCTTCTGCTGCTTTCCTAGGCACATTAGCAGGGAGTTGGATGGGAAGTAGAGTAGTCTGAACTTGAACCCAGGATTCTGTCTCGGTGAGTTAGGTTCTTTTCCATTCTTTGGCTGCTGAGTAAATCTTAGGTTTTTGACGCTCAGATTCAGTTTCATTATTGTCTTTGTGATATTGAATGACAATGTACCCAATTTTGGGGTCCCTCCCCACATAATGGTGCTCTCCTTGAAGGGGATAACACTATTGAGTTACAGAAAATAGAGGGGGCACCAGTGCTGTGGTGTAGCAGGTAAAGCCACTGCCTGCGGTCTCGCATCCTATATGGGCACTGGTTCAAGTCCTGGCTGCTCCACCTCTGATCCAATTCCCTGCTGTGACCTGGGAGAGCAGTAGAAGGTGGCCCAAGTCCTTGGGCCCTTGCACCCACGTGGGAGACCCGAAGGAAGTTCTTGGCTTCTGGCTTCAGATTGGCTCAGCTCCAACCATTGTGGCCATTTGAGGAGTGAACAAGCAGATGGAAGACCTCTCTCTCTCTGCCTCTGCCTCTCTGTAACTCTGCCTTTCAGATAAATAAGTAAATCTTTTTTTAAAAAATAAACTAGAGGGAATCTTGGGAACCCCTTACATGATTATGGTTTCTATATATTACTGGATTTGGTTTGCATCCTTTTTGATGTACAATAAAGTGAGATTAAAGTTTAAAATTTTTTTAAAATGCAGATTTATTTGAATGGCAGAATGACACAGAGATCTATCCACTGGTTCATCCCCCAAATGGCCACAACAGCTGGTTCTGGGACAGGTAGAAGCAAGGAACCTGAAACTCTATCTGGGTCTCCTATATGAGTGGTAGGGGCCCATGCATTGGGGCCATCTTCTGCTACTTTCCCAGGTGCATTAGCAAGAATGTGGATCGTAAGTGGAGTAGCTGGGACTCGAACCTGTGCTCCAATGAGGGATGCTGGCATTGCTGGCCCCCAAACTTATAATTTTGTATTAAACCACAATCAAGATATTGAACATCCATTACTCTCATCAGTCCTATTAGTTACCTCCTGCTCCTTGGTATTCCATCTATCTCTGCATCCTCTCACCTCAGACAACCCCTGATCTGACACTTTAGGATTAGATATAGAATCATTAAGTGATTAAGTGACTTTTTCACTTAATCTGTTTATTTTGAGATTTATCCATGTTGTTGCACAGGTAAATAGTTGCATTTTATTGCTGATTAGTATTTATTGTATGAACATTGTATGGGTATATTACAGTCTGTTTATTGTTGATGAGCATTTGAATTGTTTCTAATTATTAGCTATTACAAATAAAAGTGCTTAAATACTCACATACAAGTTAATGTTTGGGCACAAAACTTTATTTCTCCTTGATAAGTAGGCTGTATAGCTGGTATATATTTATTATTTTATTTCCCCACTTTAAAAAATATTTATTTATTTGCAAGGCAGAGTCACAGAGAGGCAGAGGAAAAGAGAGAGAGAGGTCTTCCATCCACTAGTTTACTCCCAGATGGCCACAATGGCTGGAGCTGAGCTGATCCAAAGCTAGGAGCCAGGAGCTTCTTCCAGGTCTCCCATGCGGGTGCAGGGGCCCAAGCACTTGGCCATCTTCTACTACTTTCCCAGTCCATAGCAGGGAGCTAGATCAGAGGTGGAGCAGCTGGGACTTGAACTGGCACCCATATGGGATGCCAGCACTGCGGGCGTCAAAGCACCGGCTCCACCTCCACGTTATTTGAAAGGCAGAGAGAGAAAGAGAGAGAGAGATATCTCTTCCATCAGCTGTTTCATTCCTCAGATGTCCCCATTAGCAGGATCTAGATAAAAAGTGGAGGAATTGGGACTTGTAGCAGGCAACCTAGTGGCTTTTTAAAAAAAGATTAATTTATTTAGGGGCCAGTGTTGTGGCATAGTGGGTTAAACCACTGCCTGCAACACCAGCATCCCGGATGGACTACTCCTCCAATCCATTCCCTGCTGATGGCCTGGGAAAAGCAGCAGAGGATGGCCCAAGTGCTTGGGCACCTGCCAGCCACATGGGAGACCCGGAAGAAACTCCTGGCTCCTGGCTTTGGCCTGGCCCAGCCCTGGCCATTGTAGCATCTGGGGAGTGAACCAGTGGATGGAAGAGCTCTCTCTCTGTAACTCTGCCTTTGAAATAAGTAAATAAATCTTGAAGGTGGTGACTTACTAGTTGAGTCCCTGCCACCTATGTGGAAGACCCAGTTGGAGTTCTGGGCTGCTGACTTCAGCCTGGCTGAGCCCTGGCTATTGCAGATATTTGGGGAGTGGACCAGACAAATCTTTTTCTGCTTTTCAAATAAAAAATAAGCACATAAAATTTAAAAATGCATTTTCAACTTTAACAGTATTTTCAATTCACAATGAGTTTGTTTAGATAACAACCCTATCCCTAAGTTAAGGAATATCTGTAGTTGTAAAACAGTACTTTTTAAAGATTTATTTTATTTATTTGAAAGAGAGTTATATAAGAGAGTTATATGAGAGAGAGAGAGAGAGAGAGAGAGAGAGAGAGAGAGGTCTTCCATTTGCTGGTTCATTCCCCAAATGGGAACAATGGCCAGAGCTGGGCTTAACTGAAGCCAGGAGCCAGGAGCTTCTTCTGGGTCTCCCAGTTGGGTGCAGGGACCCAAGGACTTGGGCCATCTTCTACTGCTTTCCCAGGCCACGGCAGAGAGCTGGATCAGAAGTGGAGCAGACAGGTCTCGAACGGTGCCCACATAGGATGCCAGTGCTGCAGGCCTGGGCTTTAACTGCAGCACAGCGCTGTAAAACAGTATTTTATTTGTTTAAAGATTTATTTGTTTTGAAAGACACACACACACACACACACACACACACAGATTTTCCATCTTCTTGTTTACTCCCCAGATGGCTGCAATGGCCAGTGCCAGGCCAGGCTGAAGCCAGCTGCCAGGAGCTTCATCAGGGTTTCCCATGTGAGTGGCAGGGGCCCAAACACTTGTGCAGATGGCCTGCTGCTTTTCTCAGGCTATTAGCAGGGAGCTGGATCTGAAATGGAGCAGCCAGGACATGAACTGGCATCTATATGGGTGCTGGCTACACAGGTGGTGGCTTAACCTGCTGTATCACAATGCTGGCTCTGTAAAGGAATATTTTAATATTCCTGTATCACAATTCCTGTAAAGGAATATTTTAATAGCTTTTTAGGCAGTGTGACAAGTATTGTGAGGAGTTAGATGGGTTAATAGACAGTTAGGAAAGGCCTCTGTGTGGATAAGGAACTGGGTGTTTGTATGAAACATGCCATCCATTGATTGGACAAAAGACACTGCCCCAAGAAAATGAAAAGATTGATAGGGAACCCAATGGGCCCTATATCCACAGGAAACCGTATGAGAAACTAGGCTCTGGCATCACACAGAGCAGCAGGTCTCAGATGCTTAGCAACTGATCAGGTAGATGAGCCCTGCCTTTATTGGTCAGATGAACAATATTTCTCAACTGACACCTCTCCCAGGTGGTCGATATGGTAACGTTTGTTAACTGGTCAGGAACTATGACCGCTATACAAGAGACATACGAAAAAACAGATGTATCAAAAACCACAGAGAACTGATCAATTGATAAGCAATCTTTATATAGGCTCCCAATACCCAGACCTTGGCAGACCCCTCCCTTGGGGACGCCTCCCAGCAAGCAGGAGTCTGTTTCTCAATAAAATCTACTTTCACTTGCTTTGCTCACCTCTTCTCCCTGTGTGCGTCATAATTCTTCATCACTGAGGCAGAGCATCAACTCTGAAATTCCTCTAACAGTGTTGGTTTCAGGTTGGTGCAAAGCAGAACCCGAAACCATACTGTTAATGAACATTTCATACCCTTGCCTTTGTGTGATTCTTTGCATATATTTCCACATAACAAATTTCCCCAGAACTTAGGAGACTAAGATTATATACTATCTTGTGGTTTCTGTGGATCATGAATTTGGGGAGCGGCTTGGTTGGGCAGTTCTAGTTTGAGGTCCCTCGGGAGGTTGCTGTTAAGGTGTCGGCTGAAGCTATAGCTATTTGAAGGTTTGACGGGCTGGTGGTTCTGCTTTCAAGACGTCTAACTTCTGGGGTCGGTGCTGTGGCTAAGCCTCTACCTGTGGTGCCGGCATCACATATCGGTGCTAGTTTGTGTCCCTGTTGCTCCTCTAACAATCTAGCTCTCCACTATGGCCTGGGAAAGCAGTAGAAGATGGCCCAAGTCCTTGGGCTCCTGCACCTGCGTGGGAGACCCAGACGAAGCTCCTGGTTTCAGATTGGTGCAGCTCTGGCTTTTGCGGCCATTTGGGGAGTGAACCAGTCTCTGCCTCTCTGTAACTCTGCCTTTCAAATAATAAATACCAAAACTAAACCCCAAAACAAAACCTAAGCATTTTCTGAATTGAGTGACTTTCTTAAGATTTAGGGTGTGATATTTAAAGAAAGGGATTCTTTTGCACAGCCCTGCCGGGCCCTCTGCATAGTCTGTCTCCAATTGCTCCTTTGTCAAGAGGAATCGATGTCCAAAACTTTCATTTTACCTTTTTCTGAGGTTCATTCCTCATCTCACAACACTGCAGAGCAGGGGTTCTTAAAATGTGGCCCCCAAGCTAGCACCCTCAGCATCACCTGGGACTTACTAGAAAGGCAGAACTTCTGGTCTCCTTCCATCCAATTGATTCAGAAACCCTGCGAGCCACTCAGGTGATTCCCATGCATGCTGAAGTTTGGAAAATCATCGTAAAAGTGTTTTGTTAAAAAAAAAAAAAAAAAAAAAAAAGAAGCAGTAGCACGCCAAGAAAAAACAAAGCCAGAGAGCCAGAGAGCATTCCCACATTCATTTTTTTTTAAAAAGATTTATTTATTTATTTGGAAGGCAGCGTTACAGAGAGAGAGAGAGGAGAGAGAGAGAGAGAATCTCTTTCATCTGCTGCTTTACTCCCTCCATGGCTGCAATGGCTGGGGCTGGGCCAGGCTAAAGCCAGGAGCTGGGAACTCCATCCTGGTCTCCCATGTAGGTGGTAGGGGTCATCTTCTGCTTTCTCAGGCACATTAGCAAGCAGCTGGATCAGAAGTGGAGCTGCTGGGATGTGAACCCATGCCTATATGGGATGCTGGCATCACAGGTGGCAGTTTAAACTGCTCCACAACACTGGCCCCAGGACTTTTTATTTAGTTTTATTTTTTAAAGGTTTATTTATTTGAGAGGCAGAGTTAGACACACACACACACACAGATTTTTCACCTACTGGTTCACTTTCCAAATGGCTGCAAAGGCCAGGGCTGGGCCAGGTCAAAGCTAGGAGTATGAAACTTTGTCTGGGTCTCTTACATGGATGCAGGGGCTGAAGGACTTGGCGTATCTTCTGCTGCTTTTCCCAGGCCATTACCAAGGAGCTGGATTAGAAATGTGGCTGTTAGGACCCAAACCGGTGCCCATACGGGATGCTGGCAAAACTGACAGTGGCTTTATCTGCTATACCACAATGCTGGCCCCAGGACATTTTATTTTAAAGAAGAAATTTAATGAGAGAGAGAGAGAAAAAGAGAGAGAGAGAATGCTTCCATCTGCTGGTTCACTCCTCAAATGCCTACAACAGCTGGGGTTGAGCTGGGAGCTGGGAACACAAACTAGATCTCTCCCAAGAGTGGCAGGAACCCAATTACTTGACCCATTACAGCTGCCTCCCAGGCTCTGCTCCCAGGAAGCAAGAGTGAGGAGGCAGAGCCAGGGTACTGAGGCCAGGTACTACAACGTGGAATGCAGGCATCATAACTGTAGGCTAAATGCCCACTCCCAAAAGACATTATAAAGATCTGTACTGGGAAGATTGGGCTCTAGGAATCAGATTTCTTCAGAATCTTATCCATCAAGCATTTTCTCTATGGTCCTACTTTTGGGATTATGTCAGAAAATCTTCTACTTTTTTTTTTTTTTTTTTGACAGGCAGAGTAGACAGTGAGAGAGAGAGACAGAGAGAGAAAGGTCTTCCTTTGCCATTGGTTCACCCTCCAATGGCTGCCGCGGCTGGTGCGCTGCGGCTGGCGCACCGCGCTGATCCGATGGCAGGAGCCAGGTACTTCTCCTGGTCTCCCATGGGGTGCAGGGCCCAAGTACTTGGGCCATCCTCCACTGCACTCCCTGGCCACAGCAGAGAGCTGGCCTGGAAGAGGGGCAACCGGGACAGAATCCGGCACCCCAACCGGGACTAGAACATGGTGTGCCGGCGCCGCAAGGCGGAGGATTAGCCTAGTGAGCCGCGGCGCCGGCCTCTTCTACTTTTTTTTAATAGTTCTTTTATTTCCTTGGTCCACTTGGAATTTATTTGAAGTTGTGTTAAATGTATAAGTGTGAAGAGCCCTAACATCTTTATAATATCATGTTTTCCATCTGCTATGTACTATTATTATTCATCTCTTCTATGTCGGGGCTTTTGTGGTTACTGCATAAAAGTGGCACACATTTCTTCAAGGTTTATTCCCAGATACCTGATATTTTCTTTCTCTTTTTACTATTGCAAATAGGATTTTTAAATTGTATTTTCAAAAGTATTATATATTTTAAAAGCTTATCTTCTTTTTTTGCTGTTACAAGTGGACTCTTTTCATTACATTTTCTTTCCTTCCTTCCTTCCTTCCTTCCTTCCTTCCTTCCTTCCTTCCTTCCTTCCTTCCTTCCTTCCTTCCTTCCTTTCTTCCTTCCTTCCTTCCTTTCTTCCTTCCTTTCTTTCTTTCTTTCTTTCTTTCTTTCTTTCTTTCTTTCTTTCTTTCTTTCTTTCTTTCTTTCTTTCTTTCTTTCTTTCTTTCTTTCTTTCTTTCTTTCTTTCTTTCTTTCTTTCTTTCTTTCTTTCTTTCTTTCTTTCTTTCTTTCTTTCTTTCTTTCTTTCTTAAGTCAGAGTTAGAGAGGAAGAGATAGAGATAGAGAGAGATCTTCCATTTGTGGGTTCACTCCCCAGATGGCCACAGTGGCCAGGGCTGGACCACGGCTGGGCCAGGCCAAAGCTAGGAGCTTCTTCCAAGTCTCTCATGTGGGTGCAGGGGCCCAAGCATTTGAGCCATCTTCCACTGCTTTCCCAGGCCACAGCAGGGAGCTGGATCAGGAGGCTGAAACTTTTTTTTTAAAAGTGCATGAACTCTGAGGAAAAATCTGTGCTGAGCACAAAACTGAAGGACTGGAACCTGGGCAATGCAAAGGTCCAGAGGGAAAAAGGAGAGAAAAGGCACAGGGACAGCTGTGCTCACGGAGAAACAGGGCCACACCACATCCAGACACCAATGCAAAAGCACGAGAATCACCCGAAAAACGAGTAGAGCTCAAAGTCCAGTGAGGTGGTGAGTTACAAAGTACTGGGATCATTGACAACAGTGACTTTTCTTCAACTAAAACCTGTTAGAAAATGTGGCGACACAGCAGGTTTAGCCTCAGCCTGCAATACCAGCATCCCATATAAGCTTAGGTCTGAAGCCCTGAGCTTCCACTTTCAATTCCAATTCCACTTTTGATCCAGCTCCCTGCTTGGCAAAGCAGCAGCAGATGAACCAAACATGTAGGCTCCTGTCATCCACGTGGGAGACCTGGAAGAAGCTCCTGGCTCCTGGCTTAGACCCAGCCCATTGCAGCCACCTGGGAAGTGAATTGGTGGATGGAAGATCTGTCTTTCTGTTCCTCCATCTCTGTAACTCTGCCTTTCAAATAAATAAGAAAATCTTAAAAATAAAAAAAGAGAGGCTGGCATTGTGGCATAGTGGGTAAACCACCAGTTGCAATGCCAGCGTTGCCCATAAGGGCACCAGGTCGAGACCCCATTTGCCCTACTTCCGATCCAGCTCCTTGCTAACATTCGTGGGAGGCTCGAAAGAAGCTCCCTCTCCCTCTCCCTCTGCTGCTGTAACTTTTTTTTTTTTTTTTAAAGTTCAGCCTCAAAGCCAGTGACTTCCAAATCTGTTTGGCTCTTTCAGTCTAATTCTTAATGTCCAAAAGAGTATTGGATTTTTCTGGGACTTTTCAAAATTTATCTAAAACTGAACAAACTGGCTACTCCAGGATTCCTTTTTGTCCACTTTGCAGTTATGTCAGCTTAAAATTTACAATTTTTCTTTGACACCATATTGTTTCCTACGTCCACCCAGTTATAGGTTCTTCCTTCCATAGGTCTCGTATTTACCCACTTTTAGAAACTGAGTTCCCTGCTGTAAAAGCACGGCCCAGCCTCACGTCTGGCTCCCTCAGCCCCAGGTGTACTTGTCAGTTCTTTAAAAAGAAATTCACCAAATTGAGGGAGAGGCGCATCTGACCCTGCAGGATTCTAATCGCGGGGCTCAGGGAGGCATCTGTTTTTCCAGTAGGTGAGAACCTTGAGGGCCAATATTGTCTGGAGGGGTTCATCTGGGGGAATTCAGGTCTGGGCAGAATGTAACTGCCACCTTCATGGAACCCCTAGACCAACTAGAGCACACGCGGCTATCAAATTCCCTAAAGAGCACAGCATCTCCGACCAATCAAGGAAGGTCACAAGCTGATCACACGCTCTCAGCTGCAGTTTCAATCTGTAAGAATCTTCAGCCCTACCTAACTCCTAGAGGAGCTTGGGAATTAAGCGATAGCTGCCTGGCTCCTTGCTCTGCGCTTTGCAACAAACACACACTCTCTTCCCCCATCCTATTGTCAGAGATCGGCTTTCCTGCCAGTGGACACAGTTTTGGGGTTCCACGGCAACACCTCCAGCCAGTTCAGAGTGTTGCTCGGCAACGCTTCGCCGCCTCATCTCAAATAAGCCAGGTAATTTTTATCCTGGTGGGCCATTATGGTTGCTTGCCGGGGAGTTTTCTTATTCCCAATCTCCTTTCTATCAACTCTTTCATCTTTTCCATATTAACTGAGCTCCTTCTATGTGTCAGGTGCTAGGATTTTACAGATCGGTAGAGCTCTGCTCTGAGTGAGCTGAGTGGGGAAACAGGTAAACCAGCAATCACAGTATTGCGATAGCACAAGTGAGACAGCAGGTGCCACCGGAGTACAGAAGAGGAAGGACTTGGGATAACTCCGAACCAGAGGCAGTGTTGGAGCTGAGGCTTCCAGGATTAATATGAATCGGGCAGGGCGTAAACTGTCTTTTGCCAAAGTCTGCTTTGAGGATTTATTTTCTCTAAATGCAAATTTTCCATGTATCTTCTTTTTCATAGCAGACTTAAGGCTCCTAAAATGCATCCTTCACGCTTCAATCATTGTAATTCAAGCACGGAATCACATTTCAAGCTAACAAATGATTGCATTTCCTCAGAATCTCACGTATCAGTTTGCTGAATGATTTCCCCTGCCAGTGAGGCATAGTTGTACCCCCAGTGCAGGAAAGACTGTTGCAATAGCATTTTGGGAATCAATAGGCTTCTCACAGATTGTGAAGTTGTCCTAAGCCCTTGTCTTGATGTTGAGAACAGTTGTTTTTTTTTTTTTTTAATACTATTTGTTGAACTCTTTACTTAGTATAATCTTCTGTGCATAAAGTTAATTGAAAATAGATCATCTATTATTTTTCACATTATGTTTCTGTGTGGGAGCAAACTGTTGAAATCCTTACTTAAGGTATACTAAGCTGATCTTCTGTATATTAAGATAATCGAAAATGAATCTTGATGTGAATGGAAGGGGAGAGGGAGTGGGAAAGGGGAGGGTTGTGGGTGGGAGGGACAGTATGGGGGGGGAAGCCATTGTAACCCATGAGTCGTACTTTGGAAATTTATATTCATTAAATAAAAGATAAAAAAAAAGAAAAAGAAAAAAAAAGAAAATAGATCCTAGTAAAAAATAAGAATGGGAATAGGAGAGGGAGGAGGAGGAGGGGTGGGAGTGTGGGTGAGAGGGCAGGTAAGGTGGGAAGAATCACTGTTTCTAAAGTTGTAATTATGAAATGTGTGAAGTTTGTATTCCTTAAATAAAAGGTTTCTGGGGGTGGGGTGGGGAAGGGTGCTTCCTAGCCTATCCAGGGACAGATTTGTAATCTGATAAACTCATGTTTGTTAATCCATTAGGACGAGGGTGCTTGCATAACAGGACAGGGCAAAGGAAGGAATTTACACGGGATTTGGGGGAAGAGCGGAGATTCGGGTTGGTGTGAAAGGGCCCAGTGTCCTGTGGCCTCAGGTGCCATTTCCTTGGGAACTACTAAGCTGGGATGTGGAATGCTGGGCCCACAAAGTCCTGTTGGGAAGCTTCGCGTCTAGGTTGTGCATTCGGGCTGCTCCTCTGTGTTGAAATGACCCGGCTTCCTCAGCCAAGAGGGGCATGGATGTGTGTCTCTCACTGTCTCGCAGACGGCAAAGTTTCTGAAAACCTGCAGTTTCAGGGGACCAAGGTTTTCAGCCAGTAGGAAAGCACTGGTCGCTCGGAGAAGTGGATTGTGTTGAAACGTCACAGCCGCCAGGTGTTCCTGCGAGCGTCATTTTCTTGTGGATTTTGCACCGCCTTTGCTGCCGTCGGTTCCTCGGGCCTGGCCAATGGCTGAGCAGATCTTTAACTTTCTCAGGGCTACACATTATTTGGAGCAACGTGCGCGTTACCATACAGCAAGCTCTGCATACAAAAGGCAGCGCTATCTGACCGTGTCGGGGTCGCTTAGTCAATCTGGCGGGCCTCTGGGCCGCCAGAGTGGGCGAGGCCATGGACTGGCACCGCGTCCCCTGCTGCTGGAGAGCTGGGCCTCTGTCCTGCCAGTTCCTGGCACAAGGGGTCGAGAGAACTCACCCTGAAGTTTGCACCCACAGACTCGGGATGGGGGTGACGAGCGCCACCTGGCGCTTCGTGCTTAGAACTCTCCCACGCCCCATCACCAGGGCTGTGAACGCGCTTTTGACTCCTAACCTGCTCAGAGCGGCGGGGAAGTTCGGGTGCACAGATGACTGCCTGCAGCGGAGCGTTAAACAGGACTCCGAGTTTCTTGCAGAGCTGCAGGTCCCGGCCATTCAAAGCAAAGCCTGCCCCTAGCAGTGAAGGCGTGGCCCCAACGCTCCCTCTGTGCGAGCTGCCACAGAAAAGAATGACTATGCTGGCCTGGAGCATCCCCAAGTAAAATGCAAACGGAAGCGATAGGCCTGGATTGCTCAGCTTTGTCCTTCACAGAGTCTAGAAGAAACAGACTCCTGTTTGAATGAATTCTCAGGAAGTTAGATTACATTCACGGGTGAGTAATCCGCTTGTGTGGATGTTGGAGAGGCCTACATGAGTCACGGAAAAGTCATAGGCTGGGTCACTTTTCTTTGGTCTCTTACTTGTTCCTGCGTTTTCACATGGCCCAGGATTCCTGCACACGCGCACAGAGTGGTCAAGCTGCTTTATAAAGTAATTTTTTAAAAGATTTATTTATTTATTTGCAAGGTAGAATTACACACACACACGAGAGAGAGAGAGAGAGAGAGAGAGAGAGAGAGAAAGAGAGAGAGAGATCTTCCATCCGCTGGTTCACTCCCCAAATGGCCACAAGGGCCAGAGCTGAGTTGATCCGAAGCCAGGAGCCAGAAGCTTCTTCTGGGTCTCCCGTGTGGGTGCAGGGCCCAAGGACGTGTGCCATCTTCTACTGCTTTCCCAGGCACATTAGCAGGGAACTGGATTGGAAGTGAAGCAGCTGGGACTTGAACCGGATGCCATATGGGATGCCGGTGCTGCAGGTGGAGACTTAGCCTACTGTGCCATAGCACTGGCCCCTAAACTATAGATTGTTGATCCATCAACTTTATTTAATAAGTTTTTAAATTTATTTTCATTTATTTGAAAGGTGGTGCTTTCGTCCCCCTGCTGATTCATTCTCCTAATGCCCACAACAGCCCGGGCTGGGCCAGACTGAAGCCAGGAGCTGGGAACTCAGTCGTGGGTCTCCCACATGGGTGGCAGGGGTGCAAGTACTTGAATCATCATCTGCTGTCTCCCGGGTTGTGAATTATCAGGAAGCTGACTGGGAAGCAGAGGAATGACAGTTCACACTGAGCCACTTAGATATGCGATAGCTGGGCTCCAAGCAGTGTCTTCACTGCTGTGCCAAACACCTGCCCCTTTAGAAAATAATGTTCATTTTCTTTTTTTAAAAAAGATTTATTTTTAATTTACTTGAAAGGCAGAGTTAGAGAGGGAGAGAGAGAAAGAGAGAGAGAGAGAGAGAGATCTTCCATCTGTTGGTTCACTCCCCAAATGGCTGCAGTGACCGGGGCTGGGCCAGGCTAGGCTGAAGCCAGGAGCCAGGAGCTTCAGCAGGGTCTCCCATGTGTGTTCAGGGGCCCAAGTGCTTGAGCCATCCTCTGCTGCTTTCCCAGGCACATTAGCAGGGAGCTTGATCCCATATGGGATGTCAGCACTGCGGACGGAGGCTTAACTCACTGCTCCACAGCACTGGCCCCTCTTCCTCTGCTTTAAGTTCCTTCTTTATTTGTCTGCTGTGACCCTGTGTTTCATGTAAGACATTTTCCACATATGAGGACACTTCAAAAAGTTTGTGGAAAATGGAATTAAAAGGTGAGTTGGGGGTTGGTGTTTGGCCTTATTGTTAAGCTGCTGCGTGTGATGCCTGTGGCCCTCATCAAAAGTACCTGCTCTGCCTCCAAATTCCAAACTCCTGCTAATGTAGACCTTGGGAGACAGCAATGATGGCCCGTATATTTGGGTCCCACCCCTGCAGGATTGAGTTGATGGTTCCTGGCTTTGGACTAGCACAGTCCTGGCTGTTGCATCTGGGGGATGAGCAGTGAATGGGAACCCTCTTTGCTGGTTTCTCTTTGCTTCTCAATTACTAAAAGTTAGAAAAGATAAGGTTATTTTGGTGCAAAAAACCCCTTTGAAATCTATGCATAGTATGTCTATTGATCTTTGCTCATGAGTAATAAATGAATTGGAAGTTCTATGTGTCTTAGGACTTGTGTGTTTCTTTTTTTTAAATTTTCATTTATTTGAAAGGCAGAGTTAGAGAGAGAGGGAGACACACACACACATACACAGGGAGAGAGAGAGAGAGAGAAGGAGAGAGAGAGAGAGAGAGAGAGAGAGAGAGGGAGAGAGAGATGTCTTCCATCTGCTGGCTTACTCCCCAAGGCAAGGAGCCTGGAACTCCATCTGGGTTTCTCATGTGGATAAAGGTGGCAGGGGCCCAAGCATCTGGGCTGTCTTCCACTGCTTTCCCAGGTGCATTAGCAGGAAGCTGGATCAAAAATTGGGCAGCCTTGACTCAAACCAGCACTTAGATTCAAAATGGTGCTCATATGGGATGCTGGTTCTGCAGACGGTGGCCAGCCCCATGAGAGGGCTTGTTAATTGGTGAATTTGGCCATTGTTGAGGGCCTTGAGGGCTTCTATTCATGGTCAGAAGTTTCTTTGAGTCCTTTGTTTTCAGCAACATTCCACTCTGTGCTGTGCCTAGTTTCCCAAGCCTGGGTTCTCTCTGGGTCACTAACTCCAGAGATTGAACTGTTTCCTGCAGAGCTGGGGGAAAGGGAAAGTTACTTGACTTTTTGGTGCACCATGGCTTTCTTAGACAACCTTTCAATGAGACCTCTTGTTCTCAGCCTTCCTTTCTTCTCACTCCCTTATCCATGCAATAGTATTTCCACTCTGGCTTTTCCTGTGTATGGACTACAAAGAGAAGTCACTGAACTGAGGGAATCACTAAATTGGAAATAGCCTAGTATTTTAAATACCAAATACAGGCTTGATTGCTGTTTTCTTGTGTCCTAGTTCAGATTCACACAATCTATTATCTGAATCTCATTGCACAATTTATGCCCCATTTAATCTTAGTGTTGTGGGTGCTATTCTATGTGTTGTGCACCAGCAGCAAAGATGCTGTGGTAGAAAAAGTTCAGGCCACATGGGGTCACGCAAAGGTACATTTTTGCTGTAGGGCTTCAAGAGCAAGCTAGCCTGCAAAAGTGCATTTTAACTCTCCAAGAAGCCTCCTGGCCATTTGCTTTTCTTTTGAGGATTTGCAGTGCTCCTTGGCAAACATTGGGCATTCCTAAGTGGATCATTTTGATAACTTCCAATTTTTTTTTTTCTGTTTCAGTCTCTTATTCCAATCCCATGATTTATATTGCTTTTATTTCTGACAGAGCCTATCTTGGTACTTTAGTTCTCATGAAGCTTCCCGTTTGCATTAAAAATGCAATCCAGGGACCGACATTGTGGCATAGTGGGTAAAGACACCACCTGCAGTGCTGGCATCCCATATGGGCACCAGTTCAAGTCCAGGCTGCTCAGTTTACCATCTAGCTATCTGCTTATGTGCCTGGGAAAGCAATGGAGGATGGCCCAAGTGCCTGGGCCCCTGTACTCAGGTGGAAGACCCAGAAGAAGCTCCTGGCTCTTGGCCTCAGTCTGGTCCAGCTCTGGCCATTGTGGCCATTTGGGGAGTGAACCAGCTCCCTGCTAATGTGCCTGGAAGAACAGCAGAAGATGACCCAAGTACTTAGGCCTCTGATATCCTTATGGGAGACCTAGATGGGTTCCTGGCTCCTAGCTTCAGTCTGGCCCAACCTCAGCTGTTGTGCTCATTTGAGGAGTGAACCAGCAGATGAATAACCTCTCCCTGTGTCTCCCCCTCCCCCCCCGCTCTGTAACTATGCCTTTCAAATAAATAAAATGAATCTTAAAAAAAAAAAAAAAGGAAAAGGAAAATACAACCCATATCCTGGGTCTCAAAGACTGTGCATGTTTTGAGCTCAAAAGATTTTCCTACCCATTCTTCCAACATGTCGCTCCCCCTCTTCACGGAGGAACGACACTAAACCCTGGCTAGGTTTCCTATCCGAGTCACGGCACCATTATGTCGCTCCCCCTCTTCGCGGAGGAACGACACAGGACCCTGTGCTGTTCTTTTGTCTGCTCGGCCCTTCCCGGGTTTGCTGCTGGTTCTTCCCGGGTTGGCTACCGACCCTTCCACCTCTGTGGAAGGGCGGTTCCCCCTGCCACTTTCCCCACTTCCGCGGGGGAGCGGCACACCGCCGGCCAGCTCTCTTGGGGGCTGCACAGGTGTTCCTTCAGATAGATGTTCCTCAGGTATTCCTGGTGCATGCCATCTCTCTCCTCCTTTATAGTCCTCTTCCACCAATCCCAACTCCGCTACCCACACGCCGAGTACGCTGCTCTCCTCCAATCAGGAGCAGGATCAGCTCCTGCAGGTCATCACTCAAGTTGGCGAGAGGCAGCTGCGTAGAAGTTGTTACTCCCTTCTCAGCGCCATATTGTGGGAGAGCAGATGCATAGAATAAGTCTTAATTCCAGTAACAGTCTAGTCCGAGTTGCTCCCCACACCAACATTTGCCTCATGCACCTGCATGGTGTGGCCTCCTTAATGAGAGTCCTGTCTGAAGCTCAGCATGTAACTGCAAGGTCCTGCTCCTGCTCTTACTTTACCCAGAATGCCCTTGCCATGGCTTCATCCTCCATGAAGTCTTCCCCATTCACTTCCACAGCTGCCACAGAAGTTGGAGTGACTCATTCCCACCATTGTTTGTGACTCAGACTTAGGGCGTTCAACCTTACTTTTTGTCTCCTGTTAGCTAAGTCCCTGAGGATGAGACAGTGTCTGTCCCATCTCATAATTCTAGCTCGTGTCTTGAGGTGGATAAATGCTCAACAAAAGTTCCTTCTAAAAGAGTGAGAAATTAGAGTTCTCTTTGGATTTTGATCTGAAATAGTAAGAGATAGCTATGGGTAACATGACTGAGGAGCTGATTTAGCCATTTCTCAATTGAGTGGGTGCCTTATTATTTTTCTACCTTCAGATAGTTTTCAGTGGCTTCATTCCTTTCAACCAGGGAGAAAAGAAGCCAAGGATGAGTTACCATAAGCTTTGTTACTATTTAGTAATTTTTTAAAAAAATTTTTGACAGGCAGAGTTAGACAGTGAGAGAGAGAGAGAGAGACAGAGAGAAAGGTCTTCCTTTTCCATTGGCTCACCCCCAAGTGGCCACTACGGCCAGTGTGTTGTGGCTGGCACGCTGCACTGATCTGAAGTCAGGAGCCAGGTGCTTCTCCTGGTCTCCCATGAGGGTGCAGGGCCCAAGCACTTGGGCCATCCTCCATTGCCTTCCCGGGCCATAGCAGAGAGCTGGACTGGAAGAGGAGCAACTGGGACAGAATCCGATGCCCCAGCCAGGACTAGAACCTGGGGTGCTGGCGCCGCAGGCTGAGGATTAGCCTAGTGAGCCGTGGCGCTGGCCTATATTTTTAAAAAATTTTTTTAAGATTTTATTTATTTATTTATTTGAGAGATAGAGTTACAGACAGTGAGGGAGAGAGAGAGAAAGAGAAAGGTCTTCCTTTCTCTGTTGGTTCACCCCCTAAATGGCTGCTACGGCCGGCGCGTTGCGCTGATCTGAAGCCAGGAGCCAGGTGCTTCTTCCTGGTCTCCCATGCGGGTGCAGGGCCCAAGGACTTGGGCATCCTCCACTGCTTTCCTAGGCCACAGCAGAGAGCTGGATTGGAACAGGAGTAGCCAGGATTGGAAGAGGAGCAACTGGGACTAGAACTGGCACCCATAAGGGATGCTGGCGCTGCAGGGGGAGGATTAACCTACTGTGCCATGGTGCTGGCCCCACTATTTAATAACTTAAAAGAGCGATGTACTTAGAAAAAAGGTTGAGCTTGGGGTTTCAGGTTTTGCTGATTCGATTCATACTACTCCTGCCTTCTCACTGGCACAAATAACCAAGACCAAATTGCACACTGCCAGATGCAGTTTTTGTTAATTCAGCCACCGAGATGCTAGCTCCAAACTCTCTCACTGATGCACAGAACTGGTAGAACATTGTGACACTGAGGGCTGAAAGGAATCTAAATTTATCTTTTAAAATGAGCATGAGACATTTGAGTGTCATTAAATTTAAACACCTGCAAAATCTAACTCTGGTTGATACATCATTGTGGTTCACTTTGAAGCAGAACATTCATCAGGAATAAAGATTTTATGTCCTCTCAAAATGTAAAGATGGCAGTTTGTTCACACTATTGGATGACTACACCAGCTCAGGGCTGCTCACCCCACTCAGCAGAGAGACGGGAGGGGAGAGGGCGGGCTTCCCATTCCCACTCCCATTGGCGGAGAGATGGGAGGGGAGAGGGCGGGCTTCTTGCAGAGCCTTTTTCTTGGGGCACACACATCCTTCCCTGGTTTTCTGTGGTTGTCTGGCTTCTCCTGGTTAGTCTCTCATTGGCTATTCCCTCTCCTCATGATGTACATGTTGGCCCTGGAGTTCCTGCGGTTTGGTCCTAAGCTCCCTCTTTGGGTTCCAGACATGTCTGTGGGGCTTAGACACCGCAGTCACCAGCTTCCCACTGTCCCTGCTTCTGCACACTTCACATGCATGGCTTCTGTTTAGCCTTAGGCTTCCCCTTTATTTAATCAACAACTGTGGACTGAAAGCTTAAACAGTGTGTATTATCCTCAGGGAAGCCTTGTCTCATGTCTCAGACTAGGTTAGATACCCCATTATCAGGTAATGTTAGAACCTGTTAGAACCTTTATCACAACAGCAATGAGGTGTTTTTGAATATATGCGCAGCCTATCAGACTTAAGATCCACAGGAGCAGGGATAATGCTTCCTTAGTATGAAGTAGGTACTCAATAAATGCTTGTAGGGGCCAGCCTCGAGGTGTAGCAAGTTAAGCCACTGCCTGCAACACTGGAATCCCATATGGGTGGGTTCGAGCCTTGGCTGCTTCATTTCCAATCCAGCTCCATCTAATGGCCTAGAAAAGCAGTGGAGGATGGGCCAAGTGCTTGTGCCCCTGCACCTGTGTGGGAGACCTGGATGAAGCTCCTGCCTTCTAGTTTCAGTCTGGCCCAGCCTGGCCATTTTGGTCACTTGGGGAGTGAACCTGCAGTTGGAAGATCGATCTCTCTCTCGCTCTCTCTTTCCCTCCCTCCCTCTCTCTCTCTCTGCCTCTTCCTCTCTGTAACTCTGCCTTTTAAATAAATAAATAAAAACATTTTTAACAAAATGTTTGTGGGATACATGAATGTAAAAAATATTTAATGGTATCGCTTATAATCTAGTCAAGGAAAGCCAGTTGTTTTCACATGCAACATTGTTTCAAAGCAATGCTGACATGGAAGTGGTTAGACTTTTAAAGTCCTGTCTGATCCTGAGACACTGTGATATTATACTCCTATGTAAGGGGTCTTCAAAAATTCATAGCAAATGTACATTATCTTTAATTTTTTTTATTTGAGAGGGAAAGAGAGAGGGCACCCATCTGCTGGTTCCTCCCCAAATATATGTATCAGTTGGGGCTGAGATGGATCCAAAGCCAGGAGCTGGGAACCCGCTCCAAGTCTCCCATATGGGTAGCAGGGACCCAAGTACTTGAGCCATCATCTGCTCCCTCCCAGGGTCTGTATTAGCAGGAAGCTGGAGTCAAGAGCCAGAGCCAGAGCCAGAGCCAGATATTGAATCCAAGCACTCTGATATTGGATGTGGGTATCTTTTTGGGGTGTGGTTATCTTTGTTTTTCAAATAAATTAGTTTTTAAAAAAGAGTAAGAGGGAGAGACAAAGAGAGGGAGGGATGGAGAGAGAGAGAGAGGGAGAGAGAGAAATTTCTTCCATCTGCTCTTTCACTCCTCAAAGGGCTGCAACATCTGGATCTGGGTTGGGGGCTCAGAACTTCACCCAGATGTCCCTTGTGGGTGGCAGGGACCCAGTCACTTGGGCCATCTTCTGCTGCCTTTGCAGGCACATGAGAAGGGAGCTGGATTGGAAGTAGAGCAGCTGGGTCTTGAGCCATTGCCTGTGTGGCTAGTAAAGCATTAACCCTCTAAGCCACAGTGCTAGCCCCAACATGGGTATATTAACCAGCATCCTAACTGCTAGGCTAAATACCTGCTCTAGGCACATTATCTTTTATTTCCATTTTTTCATAAACTTTTAAAATTCCTCTTACAAATTAGAGTACATTCTGAAATACTGCAAAGCCAAGGCGTGCTCAGCAGAGTTGTATATGGTTTCTTTGGGAATATATCCTGATCCAAATAGAGAAACCTAAGCTCATTTCAAGGCAGAGTTTTCTAACCTGTGCACTGTTGACATTTTGGGGCCAGATCCTTTGTGTGAGAGCTCTTGTGTGCTACAGGCAGTTTAGCACAGTCCTGGCCTCTATTAACTAAATGCTAGCAGCAGAACTGCCAGTTCTGGCAAACAATAGTGCCTCTAGATGTTGCCAATTGTTTCCTGGGTAGCAGACTCACCCCTGGATGAGAGCTTCGGATTTAAAGAAGGAGACTCAACTGGATTGCTCGAGGCAGATTTCTGGGGGATGGAATGTGTGGAGCCACAGGATTGGCAAGGAGCAAATCGTGACTAGAAGATGGCAAGATTCCCTGACGGGAACGGAAAGTGTGGACCAGGACATACAGTTGATGGGGCCGGGGAAGAGTGCTGCATTCTGCTGTCAGTGATTGTTGGGGGCATTAGTTCATATTGCAAGAGTGAAAGTTTGGTGGAGGTGCTAAGCAAGGAAGTCAAGGGCAGTCTATTGAAGAAATGAAGTGACAAAATAGCTCCTTGGGGAATAGTGGGTGGTGATTGTCTCTGGGTTGCCTGCCTCCATCTGTGCTTTCGTGGTCCCCAAAATGACCCTTATTTGGAGTTGTTCATTTCCAGGAAGCATCTCCTACATGGAGCCTCTTCAGGGCTGGATGAGTCTTACCCAGCCTAGAACCTGCCCAGCACATTAACACAGTTCACTAAATAAGGGAAGTTTAGAATCTTGATTTGTGGGTTTCCTGGATATCCTATGAAATATTTAGAATGATACCAGTAAATCAGGCATATTTCCTTATTTTTTTAAAAGACAAGTCCTTGCTAGTTGTTTGATTTTTTTAATTTGTTTGTTTGATTTTCATACCTTCTGATTTCTATCTTTACCCTAGGCTAGAAGTTGAAGATGAAGGTGATAAATAATTTCTGGCTAAATTAATCATGACTATTATCTAAGTATGATTCATTTTTAATTTTTTAAAGGTCTTTTATTTATCTGAAAGACAGAGTTAAAGAAAGACAGAGAGACAGAAAAAGGGAGAGACATCTTTCATCCGCTGGTTCATTCCACAAATGGAGCCAGGAGCTCCACTGGGATCTCCCATATGGGTGGCAGGGGCCCAAGCACTTGGACCATTTTCTTCTACTTTCCTAGGCACATTAGCAGGGAGCTGTAATAGAAGTGGGGTAGCTGGGACTTGAACTGGTGCCCATGTGGGATATTGGTATTGCAGGCAGAAGCTTAACCAACTGCACCATAGTGCCAGCCCCCAATTTTAATCTTTTAAAAATCAGTGGATGAGGGCTGGTACTGTGGTGTAGCAGGTAAAGCCACTGCTGGCAGTGCTGGCATCTCATATGGGTGCTGGTTTGAGTCCCAGCTGCTCCACTTCCAATCCAGCTCTCTGCTATGGCTTCTGAAAGCAGTAGAAGACGGCCCACGTTCTTGGGCCCCTGCACCCTCGTAGGAGACCTGAAAGAAGCTCCTGGCTCCTGGCTCCTGGCTTTGCATCAGCTCAGCTCTGGCCATTGTGGCCATCTGGGGAGTGAACCAGCAGATGGAAGACCGACCTCTATTTCTGCCTCTGCCTCTCTGTAGTACAACCTTTCAAATAAATAAATAAATCTTTTAAAAAAATCAGTGGATGATATAGCTGAAATCTTTATATATATGTATATATTTGTTTTTATTTTATTTTTAAAATTTATTTTCTTCAACTTCATAATTCATTTCTTCTGATACTTTTTTCATGTTAATATAATATTCATACAAATAGGATTCAATGTAGTTCATAGACACAATTCTAAGTATATAATGGTATTCCTTTCCTCCCTCTGACCCTCCCTCCCTCTTCCTTTCTTTCTTTCCTGGTTTCTTTTTTTAGTTTTGAGATAACATATTTTCAGTTAACATTACAGACAAGGGCTTAACGCTCCCCTAAATAAAGAGATCAACAAGCACAAAGAGAAACAACCCTAGTTCAGTGGTAATATAGGCAAGGGGTATAAACAGTAATCAATGAAAAGATGACCATTTCACCTATAAGCAGCAAGTTTTAAAATAATCATAGGTCATTGAAATTATAGTAGTACAGTATTTTTAACCATTGGTTTGACAAAAAACATAAAACAAAATTTGACAAAAATGTATTTGCAACAACACTGACACATGTAGGCATTGTTTCATATTTTTCTTTTTTAATTCTAGCTCCCACATATAAGGGAGAACATGTGGTGTTTGTCTTTTTGTGTCCACCTTATTTCACTCAACATGATGAATTCATTCTTTTTTTATAGCTGAATAATATCCCATTATATGTGTGTATATGTGTGCATGTTTTCTTTATCCATTCTTGTGGTGATGGACACCTTGGTTGATTCTATATTTTGGCTCTTGTGAACTGTGCTGCTATAAACACGATGGTGCAGGTATCTCTTTGATATAACGTGTTCATGTCTTTTGGGTATATGCCCAGTGGTGGTATTACTGAATTTTATGACAAGTCTGTTTCTAATTTTTAAAGACATTTCCACACTGTTTTCCACTCAGGCTGCACTGATTTACATTCCCACCAACAGTGTATGAGTGTTCCCCTTTCCCTACATCCTCTTAACCAGCAGTCATTACTCTGTCTTTTGGATAATAGGCATTCTGATGGGGGTGAGGTGATATCTCACTGTGGTTTGGTTTACATTTCAACATCACAGCTAGTGACGTTGAGCATCTTTTCATAAATTTGTTGGTTATTGGGATTTTTGCTTTTCTTTTTCTTTTACAGGCAGAGTGGACAGTGAGAGAGAGACAGAGAGAAAGGTCTTCCTTTTCCGCTGGTTCACCCTCCAATGGCCGCTGTGGCTGGCGCGCTGAGGCCGGTGCACCACACTGATCCGAAGGCAGGAGCCAGGTGCTTCTCCTGGTCTCCCATGGGGTGCAGGGCCCAAGGACTTGGGCCATCCTCCACTGCCTTCCCGGGCCATAGCAGAGAGCTGGACTGGAAGAGGGGCAACCGGGACAGAATCTGGCACCCCGACCAGGACTAGAACCCGGTGTGCCAGCGCCGCAAGGCGGAGGATTAGCTTATTGAGCTGCGGCACCTCCCCGGGATTTTTTTCTTTTGAGAACTGTCTATAGGGTTCCTTTGCCCCTGTCTTAACTTGATTGATTGTTTCTTTGTTGCTGAGCTTTTTTTTTTTTTTTTTTTTTAAGATTTATTTTATTTATTTGAAAGACAGAGTTACAGAGAGAGGTAGAGACAGAGAGAGAGGTCTTCCAGACTCTGGTTCACTCCCCAGATGGCTGTAATGGCTGGAGCTGCACCAATTTGAAGCCAGGAACCAGGAGCCTCTTCTGGGTCTCCCATGTGGGTGCAGGGGCCCAAGGACTTGGGCCATCTTCTACTGCTTTCCCAGGCCATAGCAGAGAGCTGGGTCAAAAGAGGAGCAGCTGGGACTAGAACCAGCATCCATATGGGATGCCGGCGCTTCAGGACAGGTGGCCCCTGCTGTTGTTTTTTGCGTGGCTGATATATTCTAGATAGTAATTCTTTGGTAGTTTGCAAATATTTTTTTCCCGTTCTATTGGATGTCTCTTCATTCTGTTCATCATTTCCTGTGCTGTGCAGAAGCTTCTGAGTTTGATATGGTCCTATTTGTTTAGTTTTGTTTTGTTGCTTGTGCTTTAGGGGTCTTATCCAAGAAGTCATCGCCTATACCAATGTCTTGGAAAGTTTCCTCTACATTTTCTTCCAGCAACTTCATAGTCTCAGAACTTAAATTTAGGTCTTTGCTCCACCTTTAGTTGATTTTTGTATATGGTGAGAGGTATGGGTCTAATTTCATTCCTCTATATATGTATATATCCAGTTTTGCCAGCACCATTTTTTAAAAAAATATTTGTTTGTTTATTTTTTTTGAAAGGCAGAGTTGCAGAGAGAGAGAGAGAGAGAGGGAGGGAGGGAGAGAGACAGAGAAAGAGGTCTTCCGTCTGCTGGTTCACTGCCAGATGTCCACAATGGCCAGGGCTAGGCCAGATTGAAGTCAGGATCCTGGAGCTTCTTCCGGGTCTTCCACATGGGTGGCAGAGCACAAGAACTTGGGCCATCTTCCACTGCCTTCTCAGGTGCCTTAGCATGGAGCTAGATTGGAAGTGAAGCAGCTGGGTCTCAAATTGGTGCCCATATGGGATGCTGGCATTGCAGGCCATGGCTTAACCTGCTGTGCCACAATGCTGGCCCCAGCACCATTTATTGAAGAGACTATCTTTACTCCAATGTATGGTCTGAACAGTTCCGTCAAAAATCAGTTGGCTATACACATGTGGATTAATTTCTGGGCTTCCTATTCTATTCCATTGATCCATGTGTTGATTTTTATGCCAATACCCTGATGTGTTAATTACTATTGTTTTTTAAAATATTTTATTAATATATTTGAGAGGTAGAGTTACAGACAGTGAGAGGGAAAGACAGAGAGAGAGAGGTCTTCCATCCATTGGTTCACTCCTCAAATGGCCGCAATGGCCAGAGCTGTGCCAATCTGAAGTCAGGAGCCAGGAGCTTCTTCCCAGTTTCCCACATGGGTGCAGGGGCCCAAGGACTTGGGCCATCTTCTACTGCTTTCCCAGGCCACAGCAGGGAGCTGGATTGGAAGAGGAGTAGCCAGGACTAGAACGGTGCCCATATGGGATCCTGGTGCCACAGGCGGAGGATTATTTTACTGCACCACGGCGCCAGCCCCAATTACTATTGCCTTGTAGTATGCTTTGAAGTAAGGTACTGTGATGCCTCCAGCTTGATTTTTTTTCCCCTCAGGATTGCTTTGGCTGTTCTGGGTCTTTTGTGATTCCATGTAAATTTTAGGATTTTTTTCCCCCTAATTTTGTAAGGAATGTCATGGTATTTTGATAGGGATTGCATTGAATCTGTAAATTGTTTTAGGTAGTATAGACATTTTAATGATGTTGAAGACATCATTATATTTGTGACTCATAACTGTCCCCTGGAATTGCCCAGGAGGAGCAGGAGTGGGGCCTCCAGGGCTTCCTGGAAGAAGAAATTACAATTCTTTTATGATGGCACAGGGCAGGGAGAGAGAGCATTCTGCAGAGAGCAGTAATAGTTTAGTGTGTGTGGGGAATACAGGCCTGAGCAGAAGACTGAAGAACCTTGCCTGTCCTGCTGAGATCATGAAAAATCATGGGAGAAGTCCTGTAAGATCCACACTGGCACCAGTGAGGAAGGATTGGGTGAGGGGAAAAGACAAGAAGAGGAGGCAGGAGGCTAATGTAGTTCTTTTACACAACATGGGTTGCAGGCACATGAGTGGTGCCCAAAGTGAAGAGGACCACTCCCACCCTCTACATCTCTCTAGGGAGTTGAATAAGTTTGATGACTCTCAGAAACATGATAGAATCAGCTAAATGTGATGAAACATAGCCACGGTTCTGTGTGCTCTGCCAGAGCAAAACCATTCAACGTTTTTCATCAAGATTGAAAGTCTCAACTTAGTGTCCCCTACCTTCCACCCAATCAAAACTCGTATTAGGGGTGGACATTGGGGCTAGGGCTTAATCTGCTGGTTAAGACACCTGTGTCAAGGCAGGCACTGTGGCATAGTGTGTAAAGCCGCCGCCTGCAGTGCTGGCATTCCATATGGGCACCAGTTCGAGTTCCAGCTGCTCCACTTCTGATCCAGCTCTCTGCTATGGCCTGGGAAAGCAGTAGAAGATGGCCCAAGTCCTTAGGCCCCTGTACCCATGTGGGAGACAGCTCCAGCTGTTGCGGCCATCTGGGGAGTAAACCAGTGGAAAGGAGACCTCTTTCTGTCTCTGTCTCTCCTTCTCTCTCTGTGTAACTCTGACTTTCAAATAAATATATAAATAAATAAATAAATATATATTTTTAAAGACACCTGTGTCCTACAGTGGAGTATCTGAGTTCAACATCCTTCTTCACTTCCTGATTCCAGCTTCCAGTTAATGCAGGCCCTGAGAGGCTGTGGTGATGGCCCTGGGTCCCTACCACCCATGTGGGAGACCTGGATTGAGTTCCTGGCTTCTGGCTTTGGCCTGGCCTTGGCCACTGCAAGCATCTGGGGAGTGAATCAGTGAGTGGATCTCTCTCTACATTTATCTCTCTATTTCTTTCCCTGTCTTTCTCAAATTAAAAAAGTAATAATAATAAAAATAAATATGTTAGTCACGTTGTATCTGTAGTTTATCCAGGTGAGAACCTCATATGCAGACTGGGACAATGGAGTCATTCAGTAGTGAGGAAAATGATGAGAGATCTTGGTCCATGATTTAAAGTGAGGTCATGGACACAGGAGGGATTTAGAAAAGTTCCTTTATTTCCAGCTTGATCACTAACTTTTGACATTGCCAGAATCCCTTTTTGGCCCCCAAATATCAGCTTCATTGCTTTGTCACCATTTTTACTCATTCTACAGAGCATCAACTAGTTTGCTCATCTATAGAAATCATCAGATGTCCACTAAGGGGCCCATAAAAAGGAATTTATCTTCCAAAGATTTGCAAGCCCCGTCCTAGGCCTTAAATTATTTTTTTAAATATGGACCTGGGAAAACATTTCAAATATGGAAAAATTTAGTGAAAGTCCAGTGTGCCTGAGCCAGTGTGCTTGCTGATTCGAAGAGGATGACACCTTTCAAGCCCTTGGTGCCTCTGGCTCAGGCCGTTTCCTCTGCTGGGGAAGCATCTGTCTGGTCCCGTCCTCCTCGTTTCTGATTTCAACTGGGGAGTCATACACCCCTTTCAAGATGCAAGCCAAAAAAATATCCTATGTGAAAGATCTCTGTGAGTGAGACCCAAGTGGAAAGAAGGGGCCATCAAAGAAGGATACACTTTTCTCTGAAGGGAGGAGAGAACTTCCACTTTGCTTATGGCCTTGTCTAAATACTGACAGAGTTTGTGATCACAAAAGGCTTCTATAGCCTTGGCAGCTCATGGAAAGAGCCTCAGGTGATCACTGACGTCATAAATAAGAATGCCAATTGTTAAATCAACAACAGGAGTCACTGTGCACTTACTCCCGATGTAGGACCTCTGTCTTTAATGAATTGTACTATGAGAATTAACTGCAAAACTTGTTCTCAAACAGTACTTTTTACTTTGTGTGTCTGTGTGGGTGCAAACTATTGAAATCTTTACTTAGTATAGAGTTGGTCTTCTGTATATTAAAAATGAATCTTAAAGTGAATGGGATAGGAGAGGAAGTAGGAGGTGGGATGAGAGTGAGAGTGGGAGTGGGAGGGTGGGTATGGAGGAAAAAACCGCTATATTCTTAAAGTTGTACCTATGTGTCGCTCCCCCTCTTCATGGAGGAATGACACTAAACCCTGCCTAGGCTTCCTATCCGAATCACGGCACCATTATGTCGCTCCCCGTCTTTGTGGAGGAACGACACAGGACCCTGCGCTGTTCCTTTGTCTGCTTGGCCCTCCCCGGGTTTGCTGCTGGTTTTTCCCGGGTTGGCTACCGTCCCTTCCACCTCTGTGGAGGGGCGGTTCCCCCTGCCACTTTCCCCACTTCCGCGGGGGAGCGGCACACAGCCGGCCGGCTATCTCGGGGGCTGCACAGGTGTTCCTTCAGATAGATGTTCCTGGTGCATGTTGTCTCTCTCCTCCTTTATAGTCCTCTTCCACCAATCCCAACTCTGCTACCCACACGCTGAGTACGCTGCTCTCCTCCAATCAGGAGCAGGTCCTACAGTTTATTGGTTGAACTGGAGGCAGCTGTGTAGAAGCTGTTTCCTCCTCTCCCAGCGCCATATTGTGGGAGAGCAGATGCATAGAATAAGTCTTAATTCCAGTAACTTAGTCTAGTCCGAGTTGCTCCCCACACCTATGAAATTTGTATTCATTAAGTAAAAGCTTTAAGAAAAAAAAGTCCCAAGCAAATGTCCCTTCTTCTGTCAGGCCTTCTCCCATGCTCTCACTGCTTCTTCTGGGCCGTTTCCTCTGCAGATCGTGCATTGTTTTAACGCAGTCCCCACATGCCCATCTTTGAGCTGCCATCATTCCCACCTTTGGGATACAGCAGAAGTTTGATTCATTTGGCTGAGTTGTAGAGGGTTCAAAATAGTAGCAACAAGTATTCCATAGGCCTGAGAAGTTTGGAATCCAGGGCTCAGTATCAGGGGGCTGCTGAAAGGTGTCCATCCCAGGGGCAGAGCCTCTCTCCATCAGCAATAGAGAAGCAGATTGGGTTGAAGTTCGGGTCCAGGAAAGCCTAGAGGGACAAGGTAGATGGAGATCTAGACCAGGGAAGGGAATTGTCATGGAGTTGGGGGAGTAGAGGTAGGAAAAAGTATATGAGGTGTTTGAAGAGGGGCTTAGTGACAAGAGAGATTTCCTTCCCACCCCCTAACAATGTGAGGGAAAAAAAAATCAAGTGATGAACAAATTGTTGCTGCAGACGGCTGCAGTCTCTACATTTTGGGAAAGCAGGGAATCAATCATTAAATTCCATTAAACTGGGGCTCTTCTTCCAATCCAGCTCTCTGCTTATGGCCTGGGAAAGCAGCAGAAGATGGCTCAAATGCTTGGGCCCTGCTCCTGTGTGGGAGGCCAAGAAGAAGCTCCTGGCTCCTGGCTTCCAATCAGCCTAGCTCTGGCCATCATAGCCACTTGGGGAGTGAACCAGCAGATGGAAGACCTTTCTCTGTCTCTGCCTCTCTCTGTCTGTAGCTCTGCCTTTCAACTAAATAGATAAATAAAGTCTTTAAAAAATGCTTTACATTGAAGAAGGAAAACATATCCTGGGTCTGAAAGAACACAATTGGAACATTCAGAGGCAAACAGGGAAGAATTCCAGACATGAAGGTCAGAGCAAGCAAGTAATGTTTATGGATGAAGCGACATTTTGTGAGCATGAGGTCACCAGCAGGTGTGGGGACTGCAGTAACCAGGCGGGCACAGTCTGGCTGCAGAAAGCCTCAGAAGCATAACAAAGGAGTCCACACCAAATGCACAAGGCAGTCAGGGCCCCTTGCTCTTAGAGCAGAAGAATGACAAGGACAGCCATGCTTTATGGAGATGATGTGTATGGTTGACTGAAGCTTGCAGATCCTGGATCTTGGAATTGCCAGGATACTTTTTTTTTTTTTTTTTTTTAAGATATATTTGTTTATTTGAAAGGCAGAGTTACAGAGAGGCAGAGGCAGAGAGGGAGAGGTCTTCCATCTGCTGGTTCACTCCCCATATGGCTGCACTGGCCAGAACTGGACTGATCTGAAGCCAGGAGTCAGGAGCTTCTTCCAGGTCTCTCATGTGGGTGCAGGGGCTCAAGTACTTGGGCCATCTTCTACTACTTTCTAAGGCCATAGCAGAGAGCTGGATTGCAAGTGGAGCAGCTGGGACTCAAACCAGCACCCATATGGGATGCTGGCACCACAGGCAGTGACTTTGATCACCTGGTCTGAGCTGAAGTTGAGGTAGGAAAGTTTTGCAGACTGGAGCCTCGGTCAGTGTGTGTGCTAGGGGTACTTGAACTTACCAGATGCATAATTTCCATCTTGTAATGTTAGATTCACTTGGGAGAATTGGGAAGAAAATATTTATATATGAAAAAATTATCTATATATTTATATGAGAGTACTTCAGAAAATCCATGGAAAATTGAATTAAAAGGTAAATTTGGGGTGGACATTGGCCTAGTGAAGATGCCAGTTAAGATGCCCTTGTTGGGGCTGGAGATGTGGTGTAGTGGGTGAAGCGATTGCCTGCAGTGCCAGCATCCCATGTGGGCACTGGTTTGAGTCCCAGCTACTCCACTTCTGATCCAGCTCTCTGCTGTGGCCTGGGAAAGCAGTAGAAGATGGCCCAAGTCCTTGGGCCCTTGCACCTGTGTGGGAGACCCAGAAGAAGCTCCTGGCTCCTGGCTCCTGATTGGCGCAGCTCCGGCCATTGTGTCCATCTGGGGAGTGAACCAGTGGATGGAAGACCTCTCTCTGTCTCTACCTCTCTCTGTAATTCTGTCTTTTTTTTTTTTTTTTTTTTTTTAAAGAGGCTGGCGCCATGGCTCAATAGGCAAATCTCCGCCTGTGGCGCCGGCACACCGAGTTCTAGTCCCGGTTGGGGCGCCGGATTCTGTCCCGGTTGCCCCTCTTCCAGGCCAGCTCTCTGCTGTGGCCAGGGAGTGCAGTGGAGGATGGCCCAAGTGCTTGGGCCCTGCACCCACATGGGAGACCAGGAGAAGCACCTGGCTCCTGGCTTTGGATCAGCATGGTGTACCAGCCGTGGTGCGCTGGCCGCAGTGGCCATTGGAGGGTGAACCAACAGTAAAAGGAAGACCTTTCTCTCTCTCTCTCTCTCTCACTGTCCACTCTGCCTGTCAAAAAAAAATTTTTTTAAAAAAAGAAAAAAAAAAGGAAAATAAACTAATTAAAAATCTAAACTTGCAGTTAAAAAAAAAAAAAGATGCCTTTGTCCCACATCAGAGTACTCAGTTTTGAGTCATGTCCTGATTCCAACTTCGTGCTACTGTGCAATCTGCTAAGCAGTAGTGATGTGGGTGGGAAGCCACCCGCATGGGAGACCTGGACTGAATTCCCAGCTCCCAGCTTTGGCCCTACACAGCCCAGCTGTCGTGAGTATTTGAGGAGTGATGCGAGCTCTCTGTTTCTGTCTGTCTCTTTGCCTTTCAAATAAAAAAATTAAAGAGAGAAATTTATTTTGGTTCAAAAAAATGTTGGAATCCATGCATAGTTTTTTTTCCCCACAAGATGAATTTTCTATGAACTTTTGAAGACCCATTGTAGGCATGGATTTCTATAATTATTTGCACTGAAATAAAGTTTTTAAAAAATTCCGTTTTTCATGAACTTGTTGCAACTTGTTGTTATACCCTCAAGGAAGGCTCCCACCTCTGTGTCTTGGAGTACCTCAGTGGCAGTGGTGAGAGGACCCTAGAGACATCCTCCGTGGGATGATGGGGATGTTAGGGAGTCAGAAGCCTTGCCATAGCAGCTGCAGGTCAGGGGCTGGCACTGACTAGGGCAGAGGAGCCAGGCAGACTTCTTCTATCTTGTGTCAACTTTCACAGCTATTGGGTCAGCACTCTGCTTACAGGAAAAACAGGACACCCTCAACTTTGGATATGACTCATAGCGATGTTTCAGACTCTAGAGCAATACCTACAGGTTAATTTATGCTGTATTAGAAGCTTTGGCTATTTTATGTGTTGGCAAAATGGAGGTTTATTTGGGTAATCAGAAATTCTTGTTGCCTAAGACTTATGCTTGTGGACCTAGAAATAGATATGAAAGGATTATTAATGTAAACAGGCCCAGTGGAGCAGTCAGGTGCTAGTTGTAAGTTTTTCTTGGATTGCTTAGAGCAAAGTGGCGAGGGTGAAGTGGTTCCAGTCGACTGAGGCACAGCAGACTGTGACATGTCCTTGCTTGCTTACTCATGTTCTCCTAGTATCTTCAAGCTTTCTGCTCCCTTTTGCTAGTAGCAGTTCATATGCTCATAAGAAAAGAGAAGTAATACAGAATTATGTAAAGTAAAAATGTGTCCTTGAGATTATTTACTGATAATTATACATTTTTAACTTTTTAAAAAGATTTATTTGTTTGAAAGGCAGAGTGACAGAGAGAGAGAGAGAGACAGACAGACAGACAGACAGAGATCTTCTGTCCTCTGATTTACTTCCCAAATGGTTAAAATGGCTGGGGCTGGGCCAGGCTGAAGCCAGGAGCCTGGAACTCCTCTGGGTCTCTCAAGTTGGTGGCAGGACCAGGCACTCTGGACATCTTTCACTGCTTTCCCAGGTGCATTAGCAGGGAGCTAGATGGGAATGGAGCAGCCAGGACTAGAATTGGAGCTCAGATGGGATGCCACCTTTGCAGGCAGCAGCTTAACCCACTAGGCCATCACGCTGGTCTCTAATTATGTGTTTTTTAAAGGACACACTGTGGGGCTGGTGCTGTGTTGTAGCAGATAATACCTCCGCCTGCAGCACCGGCATCCCATGTGGGTGCTGGTTTGAGTCCTGGTTGCTCCACTTCTGGTCCAGCTCTCTGCTATGGCCTGGGATAGCAGTAGAAGATGGCCCAAGTCCTTGGGCCCCTGCACCTGCGTGGGAGACCCAGAAGAAGCTCCTGGCTCCTGGCTTCAGTTCAGTGCAGTTCTGGCTGTTGTGGCCAACTGGGGAGTGAATCATTGGATGAAAGCTCTCTCTCTCCCTCTCTCTCTCTCTGCCTCTCCTTCTCTCTCTGTGTAACTCTGACTTTCAAATAAATAAATAAATCTTTAAAAAAACAAAACAAAAAAAGGACACACTATAGGCTACCAGATCATTTCCCAGCTGCTGGGAGACTCTAGAGAACATAGTGGACAAGGTTGTAGCCTCCTAGATCTTTCTCTTTACAAATGCTTGAATACTTCCTTTGTTCTAGTTGGGATACCTCAGTGCTCAGAACTGACATCGTGGGGCTGGGAGTTTAGTCTGGGAGTTAGGACCCCCATGTCCTACATTGGAGTGCCTGAGTTCAGTTGCTAGCTCCAGTTCCTGACTCCAGCTTCCTGCTAATGGGGCTCCAGTAGTTGTGTATATTCTCCTTTGTGGGAGACCAGGATTGAGTTTCCAGCTTCCAGCTTTGGCCCTCACCCAGTTCTGGCCATTGCGGGTATTTGGTGATTGGACCAGTGTGTAGGAGGAGCCAACATTCTGGTTGTAGTGGGTTAAGCTGCCACCTGTGACTCCAGCATCCCGTATGGGCACTGGTTTGTGTTGGGCTGCTCCACTTCAGATCCAGTTCTCTGCTAATGTGCCTGGGAAAGCAGTGGAAGATGACCCTATGTCCCTGGGCCCCTGCACCCACATAGGAGAACCAGAAGAAACTCCTGGCTTCAGCCTGGCCCAGCCCCAGCTGTTGTGGCCATTGGGAGAATGAACCAGCAGATGGAAGATCTCTCTCTCTCTCACTTGCTCTGTCTCTCCCTCTATCTCTCTTTCAAATAAAATAAATAAACTTTTTTTTTAAAGAAACAGGTTGCACCTGTGTTCTGAAGGTGGCCCTGATCTTTGGGGTGTTGGTGTATTTGGGTATTGGAACTGTTAAAAAAATTTTTAAAAAAGAGAAAACTAGAAGACGGGAACTCTGTTTCTCTGCCTCTGAAATAAAATGAAAAGGAGGATGACACTGGTGTTTCGCTTCACATTAGAAACAAACAACTGGCTGGCGCCGTGGCTCACTAGGCTAATCCTCTGCCTTGTGGTGCCGGCACACCGGGTTCTAGTCCTGGTCGGGGTGCCGGATTCTGTCCCGGTTGCCCCTCTTCCAGGCCAGCTCTCTGCTGTGGCCAGGGAGTGCAGTGGAGGATGGCCCAAGTGCTTGGGCCCTGCACCCCATGGGAGACCAGGAGAAGTACCTGGCTCCTGCCTTCGGATCAGCACTGTGCACAGGCAGCGCGCCGGCCGCAGCGGCCATTGGAGGGTGAACCAGCAGCAAAGGAAGACCTTTCTCTCTGTCTCTATCTCTTACTGTCCACTCTGCCTGTCAAAAAAGGAAAAGAACAAAAAAAAACTGATAATGTGACCATGACATGTATAATATTCTACAAGTCTTTCCCCGTTAGTAGAACCCCTTAGACATCATTCCATTTTAGTCCAAGATGGATGCAACTCGTTATTTTTTGTAGCTAGCCCATTAAATGAATGTATATTAATGTATTTAATTCCCTGTACTGTGCAGTTATTCTTGTGGACTGTGTTTTTTTGTTAGTAGAATGATAGGGGCACATTTTTCCCTTTTAAAAATTATTGATTTGCACATAATAGTGCATATTTATGGTATATAATGTGATATTTTGCTATGTATTCACATTGTTTAATGATCAAATCAAGGTATTATTTTTATTTCTTCAAAGTCTTTTAGCTTTTTTTTTTTTTTTTTTTTTTTAAGATTTGCTTGTATATTTGACAGGCAGAGTTACAGAGAGAGGCAGAGAGAAAGGAATCTTCCATCTGCTGGTTCACTCCCTAAATGGCTGCAATGGTTGGAGCTGGGCTGATCCAAAGCCAGGAGCCAGGAGCTTCTTCCAGGTCTCTCATGTGGGTGCAAGGGCTCAAGGACTTGAGCCATCTTCCACTGCTTTCCTAGGCCATTGCAGAGAGCTGGTTGGAAGCAGAGCAGCTGTGACTCAAACTGGCACCCAAATGGGATGCTGGCACTAGGATTTATTTAATTATTTGAAAGACAGATGCACACACAGAGAAGGAGAGAGACAGAGAGATATCTTTCATCTGCTGGTTCACTCCCCAAGTGGCCACAACAGCCAGGGCTGGGCCATGCTAAAGCCAGGAACTAGGAGCTTCTTCCGGGTCTCCCACTTGGGTGGCAGGGGCCCAAGCACTTAAGCCGTCTTTCACTGCTTCCCCAGGCGCATTAGCAGGGAGTTAGATTGGAAGTAGAGCAGCTGGGATTCCAACCGGTACCTATATTGTATGCCAGCACTGCAGGCAGCAATCCAACTTTTTTGCCATGATGCCAGCCCCTTCTAGCTATTTTTATTAAAGTTTAAATTAAAAAAATTATTTTGGGGCCAGCATTGTGGTGTAGCAGGTACAGCCACTGCCTGAATTGTTGGCATTCCATATGGACTCTGGTTTGAGTCCCAGCTGCTCCACTTCCAATCCAGCTCCCTGCTAATGTACCTGTAAGGGTAGCAGAAGATGGCCCAAGTGCTTGGACCTCTGTACCCAAGTGGCAGTCCTGGAAGAAGCTCCTGACTCCTGGCTTTGACCTGACCCAGCCCCAGCCGTTGTAACCATTTGAGGAGTGAACCAGCAGATGAAAGATCTCTTTTCCTCTCTCTCTTTCTCTCTTTGTGTAAATCTGCCTTTCAAATAAATCTTTTTTAAACATTTATTTTATTTTATTTATTTGAAAGGCAGAGTTACATACACAGAGAGAGGAAGAGATAGAGATCTTCCAAGACCTAGCCAGAAGCCTGAACTTCATCCAGGTTTCCCATATGGGTGGCAGGGCCCAAGCAGCTGGGCCATCTTCTGCTGCTTTTCCAGCCACATTAGCAGGGAACTGGATCAGAAGTGGAGCAGTCAAGGCTTGAACTGGTGCCCATATGACATGCCATCATCCCAGGTGGTAGCCTAACCTGCTGTGCCATAATACCAGCCTCAGACTTAAAAATTTGGTTTAGAAATTTATTTGAAAGCACGTGTGTGTGTGTGTGTGTGTGTGAGAGAGAGAGAGAGAGAGAGAGAGAGAATGAATCTCCCTTTGTTCATTTACCAAATGTTTGCAGCAACTAGGACTGGGCCAGGCCTTAGCCAGGAGCCTGAAACTAGTCTGGGTTTCCCATGGAGCTGTCAGGGGCTCAAGTACTTGAGCCAGGTACCTGCTGCTCCCCATGGCGTGCAATAGCGGGAAGCCGGACTGGACACAGAGCAGTGATCTGAACTAGGCACTCCGATGTGGGATGTGGGTGCCCCAAGAGGCGACTTAACTGCAGCGCCAAAGCCCCACCCCTCTTCTAGCTATTTTGAAAAATGCAGTGCACTGTTGCTGACTGTGATGGAACACTAGAACTGATTTCCCTTAACTGTTACATTGTACACAGTGGCCTAACCTTAGTGGTTCCTGTGAGAACTCTTGCATCCTAGGCAGCGATGGTGTGGCAACTGCTGCCTGTAGGGTGATGGCAGTCTTTGGGGGGCACGTTTCAAGACTGATCACCAGATTTCCTGAATAATAAGGGAGTGAGGAGGAGCCTCAGGTTGTCAGAGGAGAGCTGGAGCCCCAAGTGAAGAGGCAGATCTCTGGAGGATTTTCTAGTGAAAATGCTGCTGATGGGACATCTTGTCTGTATCCCTGCCCACCCCAGGAAAAATCCCTGTGTCCTCGCTGTACTGGATTCTCGGTAGAATCCACTGACGGTCAAGGCTGGTGCAGGGTGAGACTTTCGTCAGCCCGCAGCTATGAGCTGGGTCTTGTAAACGATGCTGTTGCGCTTCAGTCCCTTAGGGCAAATTCCCAGAAGTGACATTTCAGGTTCTCCTGTGAGTTGCAAAGTCATTCTCTTTTGTTGGAGATTTGTGATAATTTATAGTGATTAAAGATTCCCTCACCAGTGTTAATAATGATTATTTATCTTTTTTGTTTTACCTTCACCAATCTGATAGGGTGAAATGACATCTCATCAGTGCTTTGAGTTTGTTTAATTATGTTGTCAACCATCCTTCCTTTTGTAAAGGTGTTTTTTATTTATTTATTTATTTATTTTTTTTGACAGGCAGAGTGGACAGTGAGAGAGAGAGAGAGACAGAGAGAAAGGTCTTCCTTTGCCGTTGGTTCACCCTCCAATGGCCGCCGCGGCCGGTGCACTGCGGCCGGCGCACCGCGCTGATCTGATGGCAGGAGCCAGGTATTTATCATGGTCTCCCATGGGGTGCAGGGCCCAAGCACTTGGGCCATCCTCCACTGCACTCCCTGGCCACAGCAGAGAGCTGGCCTGGAAGAGGGGCAACCAGGACAGAATCCGGCGCCCCGACCAGGACTAGAACCCGGTGTGCCGGCGCCGCAAGGCGGAGGATTAGCCTAGTGAGCCGCGGTGCCGGCCTGTATAGGTGTTATTTCTTTTGTGAAATATTTGTCTACCTAAAAATATAGTTTATCTTGTTTTAAAGATTTATTTATTTTGACAGGAAGAGTGACAGTGTGAGAGAGAGAGACAGAAAGGTCCTCCTTTTGCCGTTGGTTCACCCCACAAGTGACCGCCCTGGCTGGTGCACTGCGGCCGGCGTACTGCGCTGATCCCAAGGCAGGGGCCAGGTGCTTCTCCTGGTCTCCCATGGGGTGCAGGGCCCAAGCACTTGGGCCATCCTCCACTGCACTCCCGGGCCATAGCAGAGAGCTGGCCTGGAAGAGGAGCAACCGGGACAGAATCTGGTTTCCCGACCGGCACTAGAACCTGGTGTGCCGGCGCCGCAAGGCGGAGGATTAGCCTAGTGAGCCGTGGTGCCGGCCTTATTTTTATTTATTTGAAAGGCAGTGGGACAGAGAGAGAGAGAGAGAGAGAGAGGGAGAGAAAGAGGGAGAGAGACAGAGATCTTTCATCTGCTGGATCACACCTAAATGGCTTTGCAATGGACAAGACTGAGTCAGGCCTGAGTTTCCCATGTGGGTGGCAGGGGCCCAAGTATTTGGAGTCATCCTCCATTGTTTTCCAGGAGCATTAGCAGGGAGCTGGATGGGAATTGGAGCAGAAAATACCAGAATCAGCACTCAAATATGGGATGGTGGCATTGTAAGCAGCACCAAGGTGCTGGCCCCCAGTTTCTCTCTGTCTCTTTTTGAGATTTATCATATTTATTTGAAAGGCAGATGACAGGGAGAAACCCACAACAGAGAGAGAGAGAGAGAAAGAGAGAGAGAGAGAGAAAGACAGAGAGAGAGAGAGAGAGAGAGAGAGAGAGAGAATCTTCCATCCACTGATTCACTTCCCTAAATGACTGCAATGGCCAGGGCTGGGCCAGGCTGAAGCCAGGAGCCAGGAGATTTTTCCAGGTCTCCCACCAGGTGCAGGGGCTCAAGCACTTGGGCCATTCTCTGCTGCTTTCCCAGGCACATTATCAGGGAGCTTGATCAGAAGTGGAACAGCCACTTCTGAGATGCCAGCATCACAGGCAGTGGCTTAACCCTCTGCAACGCTGGTCCCTTAAGTCATACTTTCTATACAAGAAATTTAAAAGAATGAAATTCCTACCAAAAAAAAAAAAAAAAAAAAAAGAATTGTTACCACAGGCGCTGATGTCGGAATTGACCCCCTAATATATGATATGAAATGTGGTCCCCTTAAAGTTCCCCAAAAGTCCCATCTGGGGTGCCATGTGATATCACCATATGCTTATTAATAAGTTCCCAATATTAATAAGCCCATGTGGGTTCTTGCCTACTATTCAGAGAATTTTGAATACCGGCATAAATGAACGAGGCAGCATGGTACATTTTAAGCTTTTATTCAGTGTGAAAGATGCATAGGAGAGTGAGGGCCCTGTCTAAAGGAGAGGGGGTAAATCTGGGTTCATACTGAGTACCAGGAACCAGCCACGAGGAGGAGCATCTAAGCCAGGAAGCATGGGGCAGTTGGCCCGAAAGCCACACACCCTGAAGGTGCAGGGTTGCAGCCAGCCCCGTACTGGAAAGAGGCCAGGGAAAGGAAAAGGGAAGAGGCCGGACACACCGTGTCTCAGGCTTTTAATCCACTTTCAAAGGGGAGTGGTTAATTAACCTGATTGGCCAGTGTGTGCTCAGGTGTGGCCAGGTAGGGGCATGAGGTCACACAGGGGCATGGTAAAGGTGTGGTTTTCCAGCTCACAAACCTGATCAATTTTAACCTGTATGCCTGTCTACTTCAGGGCCAGTGTTGAGGTACAGTGGGTTAAGCCACTGCCTGCAACGCCGGCATCCCATATGGGTGCTGGTTTGAGTCCCAGCTGCTCCAATCCAGTCCAGTTTCCTGATAATGTGCCTGGGAAGGCAGTGGAAGATGGCTCAAGTGCATGGCTCTCTGCACCTGTGTAGGAGACCCAGCTGGAGTTCTTGGCTCCTGGCTTCTGTCTGGCCCAGCCTTGGACATTGCAACCATCTGAGGAGTGAGCCAGTGGATAGATCTCTCTCTCCTTCTCTGTTGTCTTTCTCCCTCTGTCACTCTGTCTTTCAAATAAATAAAATAATTAAAAAAAAAAAAAAAAGAATTGTTACCAGAGATCAGCTGCCCAGGGGTTCTTGTCTTTGTGCAAAAAATTCAGACTTGAGGGGTCAGTGCTGGCAGTGGTGTTTGGGTCCCTGCACCTGTGTGGGAGACCTGGAAGAAGCTCCTGGCTCCTGACTTCAGATTGGCTCAGCTCTGGCCATTACAGCCATTTGGGGAGTGAACCAGTAGATGGAAGACCTCTCTCTCTCCTTCCCATCCCCATAACTCTGTCTTTCAAATAAATAAAATCTTCAAAAAAATCTTCAGACTTGGGCTGGCGCTGTGGCGCAGTGGGTTAATGCCCTGGCCTAAAGTGCTGACATCCCATTTGGGCACTGGTTTGAGTCCCGGCTACTCCACTTCCGATCCAGCTCTCTGCTATGGCCTGGGAAAGCAGTAGAAGATGGTCCAAGTCCTTGGGCCCCTGCACCCATGTGGGAAACCTGAAAGAAGCTCCTGTCTCCTGGCTTCGGATTGGCGCAGCTCCAGTGGTTGCAGCCAACTGGGAAGTTAACCATTGGATGGAAGACCTCTCTCTCTCTCTGCCTCTCCTCTCTGTGTAACTCTGACTTTCAAATAAATAAATAAATCTTTTAAAAAATATTCAGACTGAGACAAAGAGGAGCAAAAACATGCTAGCTAGGTTTAATGAAAAGAAATAGTGAAGAGAGTGCACCTGACAGACCAAGCAGACATCTTGGTAAAGAACTGAGCGTCGCCTGCAGTCAGACTGGAGATTTTAAGGATATGGGTATATGCCCTCCGTATCTCCTCCCCTACACCCTTTCTGGGATGTTGCTGGGTGGAGGGCTTTTTGGGTGTGGAATTCCTCCCAGAACTTCCTAAGGGTACCCTTGGTGAAGAGCAGATGAGATTTCCCCTAAGCTGCCCCTAGGGAGAGAGCTGGGACCCCTCCTGCAGCCAGGTTATTGAACAATGGCAAAACTTTTGACTTGTAAACATTGTTTTGTTACTACATTTATTCCTTATTACTGGTACAGAAATTCCCACTTTTCTTTGGCCCCTTGTATACACATAGACTAAATATTTACCTAGCTACCTCAACAGAGTCAGATATTATGAAAATGGTTGGTTTAGCAAATTATAAACTGCATTTGAATATTACTACATGCCATTTTGTCTTTCACATATAAGCAAAAATAAAGCCTTTGTTAGATTCTGATTTGAATTAATATTTTAAATCACATAAAGTCTTTAGGAACATATCCTCTGCATAAAATGTAATATCCTCTTTCTTAAATCAAATTTATTTTTAAAAGGATTTGTCCTGAGTCTCTGAATTTGGGGAGAAGAATTTATTCTTTTCTTGGTTTATTCTGTTTACATAAAGACTCTGAAATGACTCTGACATCTTCAAAATTATGTTGACACTGGTTGAATTTCAACATTAGTTGCCAACTAGCATAAAGAGTTATTCTGGGAGTGTCAGGCAACAGTTCCTAGAACTTGTTGGGGCAATGACTGGTAATCTAGCTTTTATTGTACACATAATTTATCAAATTATAATGAGATAATATACAGTGTGATATAATGATATGGAACAGCTGCTCCCAAGTCCCTGGACTGTGTAATATATATTCCAGATGGCACTGAAACTTAGCAGTAGGATGCTCAGCATTCCAGTGTCAATGACAGAAAATACTAATGTACTTTAATGAGCAGATGTGCATTTGAGCAAATATTTGGAAACTGCCCCACCTTACATTTTGCATAGGCTCTTCTAGGACCTTAAATTGATTTAATTATGTCCAGATTAAAAAAAAAAATCACAGTCCCAAAACTATTTGATATAAGTTCTGTCGTCATGGAGGTATGTTAGTCAGATTTTCATCCCTGTAACAAAATACCTTGAGAAGATACTTGTGAAGGCAGGAGGTTTGTTTTGGCTCACAGTATTAGAAGTTCACAGTCTAAGATCAGCAGGCCTCTGAGTGCGGCCATATGGTAAGGGTGGAGCTTGACAATGGTGGAACAAGTGTAGAGGAATGAACGCAGGATGAACCAGGAAGCAATTTGCCTCTCATGATCAACCCTCTCGTGAGAACTACCTTCCAAAGACTTAAGGATCTCCCATAAAGCCCCCCTAGTAAGCACCATACTTTAAGTTTCTGCATGCTAGTACCATCAACTTATGACTTTGGGGTTTAAAATTAATAAATTTTCATTTATTTGAAAGAGAGAGAGAGAGAGAGAAAACTTCTATTCACTGCTGGTTCAGTTCCCAAATGCCAGCAACAGCAACAGCTGGGACTGGGCCAGGTCAGAGCTGGGAGCCTGGAACCCAATCTGGGTCTCCCACGTGGGTGGCAGGGACCTAAGTACTTGAGCCATCAGCTGTTGCTTCTGAGAGAGTACATATTAGCAGGAAGCTGGAATTGGAAATAAGGCCAGGACTCAAACGCGGGTATTTCAGTATGCGATGCACACATCCCAAGTAGTATATTAACTGCTACACCAAATATCTGCCCTGACTGTGGAATTTAAAGTTCACCATACGTTCAGGAGCCATATCCTACTCAAAACACAGCACAAAGGGAAATTATTTTACCTTACCAAGTGATTATTTTGAAGAATTCTGTCTTGTAGGTGAACTGCCTATCAGTTTAATTGTTTTCCTAAAATAGCTAAATCCCTTGCATATGATTTATGTATTTTTTAAATGTTTATTGATTTTCATCTTACTTGAAGGGTCAGGAGAGAGAGAGAGAGAGAGAGAGAGAGAGAGAGAGAAGGAGAAAGAGAGAGGGAGAAAGAAATCTTTCACCATCCCCTGGTTTACTCCCTAAATACCCACAACAGCCTGGGCTGCGCTGGGCTGGGCTGGGCTGAAGCCAGGAGCCAGGAACTCCACCTGGGTCTCCCACATGAACGACAGGATCCCAAGTACTGCTGCCACCCAGGCACTTGAGCAGGAAGCTGGGTCAGAAGCAGAGGTGGGACTTGAGTCCTCTGATACAGGATACAGGCATCCCAAGCTGTGGTTTAGCCCACCACCCCACAATACCTGCCTTTGCATATCTATTTTACACTTTAACTCACCATGCTAAAGCTGTCAATCACCTGGCCAAATGATTCACTTTTACTTTAAGGTTTTAAGGTGAATTATTCTATATTCTATGTTTGTACACCAAGATTGTCAAAAAGGCTACAAAGAATGACAGAGTAAGTATGGCCTGCTATTTATTTGCAACATAAAGGAAGCAAAACATGGAATTGCTACTGTATTTGTTCTTGGAAATGAGAATGAGTCAGAGGAAGCAGGAATGGTTATGTGAAGCTTGTTTCAGTGGGGCTCTTTGTTTACATCCATGTCATTTGAAGCTGATGGCTTCTGAAAGGGCGCATTGGGCCCTTGCTCTTGGATCTGCCTCCCTGCCAACTGCAGGACCCCACCCTCCCACAGACAGGGCTCCACCATCGTCCTCTTCTTGCAGCACCCTTGGCCCCCAGACCCCCTCAGCCTCCCCTGCCTTTCCATGCCCCTGTCCTCCCAGCCTCCGCAGCCATTTGGGCATCCTTAGCGTCTCAGCCTCTTTGCAGCTCTGCATCCTCAGGTTATGGTTTCTCAAGCTACAACCTCCTCACTTCTTATGGGCTGTCCCAGCCTGGATCTGTGGCCTCTGTACCTGCCCCACTCCCTGCCTTGGTTGGTGGGAGTATGTAAATCTTGTTCATTTACTTCCGGTGGGAGAAGGGTGAGATTCTGTTGCCCTTCTTGCTCTATAGGTCTGTGAACCTGCATGTGAGGAGCATGCCTTTTTCAAGGGGAACCAGTTTGTTTGCCTTTTTAAATATTTATTTCTTTATTTGAAAGGCAGTGTTGCAGAGAGAGAGAGAGAGAGAGAGAGAGAGAGAGAGAGAGATATTCCCTCTGCTGGTTCATTCCCCAAATGGCTGCAACAGCCAGGGCTGGGCCAGGATGAAGCTAGGAGCCTGGAACTCCATCGAGGTCTCCTATGTGAGTGCAGGGGTCCCAAGGGCTACCTTCTGCTGCTTTCCCAGGCTGTTAGCAGGGAGCTGGATCAGAAGTGGAGCAACTGGAACTTAAAACTGTACTCATTATGGGATATGGGTGTTTTAAGATATATACAAGGCCAGCATTTCATAAAACTTTGTATTATTCCAAAAGCAGTTATCATGAAATACAGTGATTATATAAGTTGGTCAAGCAAAAACAGTATCTATAGGATTCTCTTATAGTATCATCTTTTATACTTGTTTTCACTTTTTTTTTTTTTTTTGACAGGCAGAGTGGACAGTGAGAGAGAGAGACAGAGAGAAAGGTCTTCCTTTGCCGTTGGTTCACCCTCCAATGGCCGCCGCGGTCGGTGCGCTGCGGCCAGCGCACAGCGCTGATCCGATGGCAGGAGCCAGGAGCCAGGTGCTTTTCCTGGTCTCCCATGGGGTGCAGGGCCCAAGCAGCTGGGCCATCCTCCACTGCACTCCCTGGCCATAGCAGAGAGCTGGCCTGGAAGAGGGGCAACCGGGACAGAATCCGGCGCCCCGACCGGGACTAGAACCCGGTGTGCCGGCGCCGCTAGGCGGAGGATTAGCCTAGTGAGCCGCGGCGCCGGCTATACTTGTTTTCAAATAGAAGCCCAAGGGGCCGGTGCTGTGTAGGTTAATCCTCTGCCTGCAGTGCCAGCATCCCACATGGGCGCCAGTTCATGTCCCGGCTGCTCCTCTTCCAATCCAGCTCTCTGCTATGGCCTGGGAAAGCAGTAGAAGATGGCCCAAGTCCTTGGGCCCCTGTACCTACATGGAAGACCCAGAGGAAGCTCCTGGCTCCTGGCTTTGGATCAGCCCAGCTCCAACTGTTGCGGCCAATTGAGGAATGAACCAGTGGATGGAAGACCTTTCTCTCTGGCTCTCCCTCTCACTGTCTATAACACTACCTCTCAGACAAATAAATAAAATCTTAAAAAAATTCTGAAATTTATAATATTAGAATAGAAGATAGAAGCTGATAGTATAACAATGATTACTTTTCAAATATTAGACTTTATATAAAATAAAGGGGTACTATCAATAAAGCTCATCTGTGGGTCAGCATTTCTCTTTTATTTATTTCAAAACAATCCCTGTACAAACTTAGCTTTCTAGTCTATTTAAATAATAAAAACTCAAAACAGACCTTGGTTTAAACAATAAAGTGAATCATTTTGCCACCTACTTCTCATATCATCAGACAATTTCAACCTCTTTCACAGTTCTCTCCCACCACTGAATTGAAAAAATATAAATTCATCACATCACAAAGGTGATTTCTTAATAGCACCACATTCGAGTTGGGCCATCTTCTACTGCTTTCCCAGGCCATAGCAGAGAGCTGGATGGGAAGTGGAGCAGCCAGGTCTCAAAACTGGCACGCATATGGGATGCCAGCACTGCAGGCAGCTGCTTTACCTGCTACACCACAGCCCTGGCCCCAGTTCAGCATATTTATATTTACATCTTACATTGTTGAGGGAATCTCCAAATTTGTACCTCATTTATTTGTTTAACTGTTATTTTTTTAAAAGATCTATTTATTTATTTTAAAGGCAGAGTTATAGAGAGGCAGAGGCAAAAAGAGAGAGAGGTCTTCCATCTGCTGGTTCACTCCCCTAATGGCCAAAATTGCTGGGGCTGGCCTGATCTGAAGCCAGAAGCTTCTTCCAGGTCTCCCACATGGGTGCAGAGACCCAAGGACTTGGGGCCATCTCCTACTGCTTTCTCAGGCCTTAGCAGAGAGCAGGGTCAGAAATGGAGCACCCAGCTCTTGAACCGGCACCCATATAGGATGCCGGCACTGCAGGTGGAGGCTGTACTGGCTATGCCACAGCACTGGCTCCTGTACTCTGTTCTTATTCCACATATTCTATTTGAGTAAAATGTATGTGGAAGAAATATTGATAGTTATTCTATTATGAATATTTATTCTGTTTTTGTACCTTCAGTTATTCATTATAATTTGCACATTTTCCCAAGCATTTACTGTATTTTGAGAACTTGTACAGTATTTTATTCTCAATTTTACTTAGTTTATACTCAGTTTATGTTCGTTTGCCTAATCACCTTCTCCTCTATACCGAGCCACTAGGTCAGCATGTCTTCTGCCCTGGGAACCACTTCCTGCTGTCCCATTGCAGGTCCCAGGGCCCCTCTGCTTGTTGCCTTCTCCTTTTCTTTCTGTCCCCTCTGCTTCTGAAGCAGTCAGCTGGCAGGGCTCCCTCTTCTGCAGAAGGGGGCAGGCCTAGAACACAGAGGTGGCTCTGGCTGCCACTATATCATGAAAACCTAGCAGGCTGGTTTTTTGTTGGAGCTGATACTGTTTTGTTTTGTTGCTCTGATACGTGTTCATGTCTGTTGTACTAGGCCAGGAGCTCCTTAAGGGCTGGCTCTGTGTGACCAACCTTGCCACTCCCATAGCCCCTGGCAAATGTAAACACTTGAGACTGTTTTAAGTTTCATGATTCTACCCTTTCCATAGAGCATACAGACACACTTCTGAGGGCGGAGGTCATGGCACATTGGTCTTTCTGCAGCTCAGCACCTGTCACAGCTGCCATATTGTGGGTGCATGGAGATGAAGAGGTTGATGAGATTGCTGGGTCATTCTACTGAAAAGGACAACTTCAGTGAAATCTTCTTGGAGACAAACAACATCGGATAGTTTCTTGAAAACCCATCATCCTTTTCTCCTAGGCAGAAAGTGTTTTCAGTGCGAACGTTTGAGATGACTCATGAATAGCCAATGGTAGCAGAGAAGCCAAATTTGGTGATAATAGCCAACTTATTAACTTGACAATAAATAGACTGTACGTATGAGACTTATAAAAGTGGTAGATTCTTGCAAAGAAAGCAAACCCTGAATACTTGGAAAAATGTTTTGATATTTGAGTGGGGCTGGGGCCTGTCCCATCCAGCTCCCTGCTAATGTGCCTGGGAAAGCAGTGGAGGATGGCCCAAGTTCTTGGGTCCCTACACCCACCTGGGAGACCTGGAAGAAGTTCCTGGCTCCTGGCTTCAGACTGGTCCAACACCAGCTATTGTGGCATTTGGGGAGTGAACCAGCAGGTGGAAGATTTCTCTCTCTCTCTGACTTTCAAATAAATAAATAAATCTTTAAAAGAAAAGGAGTGGGGAGAAAAGAAGCAAATTAAAATTGGCATAAAGTTTCTGGCCTGGAAATCAAAGTACTTTCTGCCATTCACAGAAAAAACAGTGAAAAGAAATTTTAGTTTGTAGCATTAGTGTGGACTTCACTGTCTCTGAACTTAGCAATCACAATCACTTTTCAAAATAATAATAAAAAGTTTATTGCCATCCACTTGAAAGGCAGAGTGACAGAGAGAATCTCTTCCTTCTGCTGGTTCACTCCCCAAATGCTTGCAACAGACAGCGCTGGGCCAGGCCAAAGCCAGGAGCCATGAACTCCATCTGGGTCTCCCACATTGGTTTCAGGGATCTAAGTACTTGGGCCATCATCTGCTGCCTTCCAGGATGCATTAACAGGAAGCTGGATCAGAAGTGGAGCATCTAGGACTTGAACTGGCACACCACTATGAGATATGGGCATCCCCAAGTGCTTTAGCCTACAGCAAGCCACAACGTCCATCCGTCTATCATTATTAAATATGAGCTGTGTTAGTAAAATGGTGCAATCTTATGCAATCTACACCCTGAACATGATCCTCATGTCCTCAGCTCCATCCCCCACCGCCAGTGCTAGAAGTCAAGTGACCAAATGGCCCAACCACAGGGGTCAGTTCTACTGCCACCCCATGGGATTCGTTGCTCCCATTGTCCTACCCCCTGCAAAGATATAACAGGACTTACTTCCTGCATATATGCATACTCTCTCTCTCTCTCAACCCCCCTCTTTCTTTCTTTCTTTCTTTTTTTTTTTGGACAGGCAGAGTGGACAGTGAGAGAGAGAGACAGAGAGAAAGGTCTTCCTTTTGCCGTTGGTTCACTCTCCAATGGCCACCGCAGCCACGCACCGCGCTGATCCGATGGCAGGAGCCAGGTACTTCTCCTAGTCTCCCATGGGGTGCAGGGCCCAAGTACTTGGGCCATCCTCCACTGCACTCCCTGGCCACAGCAGAGAGCTGGCCTGGAAGAGGGGCAAACGGGACAGAATCTGGCGCCCTGACCGCGACTAGAACCCAGTGTGCCGGCGCTGCAAGGCGGAGGATTAGCCTAGTGAGCCGCGGCGCCGGCCCTCCCTCTTTCTTTCTTCTTGTCCACTTCCCTCCAGCTTATTGGACTTCTCCCTCAATAAACTCTTTCCCTTAACTCCAGTGTTTGGTGTGTTTTGTGGTAGCCTTACAAGCTGTGCTTGCTTTCTGAGGAAATGAGATGATTCAAGCACTTGGTAAACTGGGAAGGATTAGATAGTTGTAATGTAATAACCATTCTCATTATTTTAATTACATTTAAATACACTTGCATCATGCCAGCAGTTAGAACGAAGATCTGCAGTGAGATTTGGGATCCAAAGGGAGGGCTGAGCCAGCTGACAGAGCAGGCATAAATGGAGAGGGGCCAAGGGACCACCTGGTCTTTAGGGATAGGGATGAAAAGTGGGTTTTATCAAAGGACAGTGACAGCTCCAAGGGAAGGCTGGGTAGTGCAAGTCTGGGTGGAAGCCTAGACTGCTGACAATTTTCAGAAGCCAGAAATGTTTAGTGGCGTCAAATGCTACAAAGAGATTGGGTGGGAAGAGCCATGATTACACTTCACTGATTCTGGCTTGAAGGACAGTTTGGGTAAAGTTGAGTGTATGCTTTCTGTAGGAAATAGAGCCAGAAACCAGACTTTGCATATTTTGGAGGGGAGGTGGGGACTAGGTGTTAGGGTACCTGAAGAGAGGGCAGGGCTGTAGGTGTCACCAGTTTTAAGAGCTTAAAAGCCAAAGGAAGATAGCTTGGTGGCCTTTTTTTTTTTTCTATTCCTATTTGGGAAGGGATTTGAGCCAGCAGAAGCTTTATTAACGACCAAGCACTCCTTTTAAAGGACAGGCAGAGGGGGCAGAGGGCAGGCAGAAGAGGCGTAGCTAATTCAGGGCAACGCTAATTCTATAGGATAGAGCTGACATTGGCACCGCTATGCTTCTCCAATCAGCTGAAGGTCACGTAGGCTACCACAGCCTTCCTGATGGGCCTGGGCCACACCCAGGAGCAGTCTGTCTGATTGGTAGGGTGGGGGAAATGTGCCTGGGGCTCCTGCCACCTGCCAGCAGTCAGAACCCCCTGCATGGGCAGTGTCCCAGCCAGGTACAGGATCACCCATGTAGATATTGAACAGAGGTGCACTCCAAAACTGACCAATACAAATGTTCATCTGTTATACCCAACTACAAAGTACTAATTCCTGAACTCTGGACAAACCTGAAAATAGTAACCAGATCCTTAATAAATGCTGGATGAATTGTTATATTTATTAGATGTATTTATGAATACAGCTGTGTGTGTCTTTTATAGGTGCTGCATTTTGCATTCTGTGTTTTTCTACACTTAGACCTACTTGTGCCTCTAGCTTTCACCCAGGGCAAGCTTTCCTAGGATTCCCTCTCCGGCGGAGGACAGGTTGGGGGGTCTACGTAGACTGCTGGTTGCTTCTAACATGTGCATCACCTATTAGCCCAGGACTGAGCTTTGCTGAGGCACAAATTACTTCTAGCATGTAGTTGAAAGATGAGCTCAAAATGGATGAAGGTCCTGACTTGCTGATTGGATTGCAATCAGTGGTTGCACCTTAGCCCTGGATATTACTTGGGATCTGCTGGTGGCTGGCCTGATGCTTCTATAAGCCAGTCCTGGAGGTCAGCCTGGCCCACTTTGCCATCAGCACTGCCTTGCTAGAACACCAATGTCTTATCTCCCCCTTCTGCTCTGGTGTTCCCTTCTTCCAGGCATGTCTCTGTGATTGAACCTTCCCTCCTGGTCCTTTCTACATCACCCAAATCTCTGTCAGCCTTTCATGAAAGCTCTACCTCCTCCTCCTCTGCTAAGGCTATGACCTAGCTCCTCCTACCATGGGCTTGGGGCTGGGGCAGGATTGGCTTTCTTAACTCCCCATTACTACATCTAAGCTAAGCTTATTCCACCTGGCTTTCCCCCTCTTCATTCCACTGCCTCTTGAACCTTTCTTCATGTTCACTGAAGACCTGTTTTTAAGAAAATTTTGAGGGGCCAGTGCTGTGGTGCAGTGGGTTAAAGCCCTGGCCTGAAGTGCTGGCATCCCATATGGGCACCAGTTCTAGTCCCGCCTTCACCTCTTTTGATCCAGCTTTCTGGTATAGCCTGGGAAAGCAGTAGAAGATGGCTCAAGTGCTTGGGCCCCTGAACCTGCCTGGGAGACCTGGAAGAAGCTCCTGGCTCCTGGCTTTGGATCGTTGCAGCTCCAGCCGTTAGGGTCAGTTGGGGAGTGAATCAGTGGATGGAAAATCTCTCTCTCCAACTCTTTCAAATAAACAAAATAAATCTTAAAAAAATTTTTTTTGAGGTAGAGAGGCAAGAGGGAGCTCCTATCTGCTGGTTTACTCTCCAGATGCCTACAACAGCTCAGGTTGGGTTCAGGTGCAGCCAAGATCTGGGAATGTTGGCTGGCGCTGCAGCTCAGTAGGCTAATCCTCCGCCTGCGGTGCCGGCACCCTAGGTTCTAGTCCTGGTCAGGGCACTGGATTCTGTCCTGGTTGCTCCTCTTCCAGTCTAGCTCTCTGCTGTGGCCCGGGAGTGCAGTGGAGGATGGCCCAAGTGCTTGGGCCCTGCACCCGCATGAGAGACCAGGAGGAAGCACCTGGCTCCTGGCTTCAGATTGGCACAGTGTGCTGGCCATAGTGGAAGGAAGACCTTTCTCTCTGTCTCTCTCCCTCTCTCTAACTCTGCCTGTCCAAAAAAAAAAAAAAAAAAAAAAAAAAAAAAAAAAAAAAAAAAAAAAGAGGGAGAGAGAGAGATCTGGGAATGCAATTCAGATCTCCATGTGGGTGGTAAAGATGCATGTGGGTGGTAAGTACTTGAGCCATCATCTAATGACTTGCAGAGTCTGAATTAACAGGAAACTGGAGTCAGAAGCCCGAGCCAGGGCTATAATCCAGGTACCTTGATGTGTCCTGCCATCATCCTGGACAACTTGAACAATCATGTGGTAAGCTCTGCTGATGCCATCAGCACTGATACTGTATAAAATTTACTTGAAAGGCAGAGTTACAGGTGTGGAGTCAGGGGAGGGAAATAGAGAGATCTTCCATCTGTTGGTTCACTCCCCAGATGGCTGCAATGGTTGGGGCTGGGCCAGGTCAAACTCAGGAGCCTGGAACTCCTCCCCATCATATGGGATGCCAATGTTGAAGGCAGCAGCTGAACTCGTTGCACCAGAACACCAGCCTCAGCACTGATGGTCTTTACCTCCCTTCTCCTCCCCTCCCCTCCTCTCCTCTCCCCTCCCCTCCACTGCACTTAGGCTGCTCATTCATGCCACAATCTGTCCTGGTCTAGAAATGGCTCATTTCTGTACTCCTAAGCCTCTGTGGCAATCATCCCCCAGTGTGCATGCTCTCCTCTGCACCTGCTCCTACAGTTTCTAGCCTCACACAGCTCTGGAATACTTCATGCTCTTTTCTTTGTATTATCTCTCGCTGAATTCTCACGGTTCTTATTTCAATTGTTGTCTTCCCATCAATCCTCTTGCTTCCTTGCTTCTCCCTTATACTCACCCAGCAAAACCCTGTCTCCTAATACACTTCTCTAGGTCTATGAATTGGTGCTTGTGATTTGCTCATGAAAATTAGTTTTTCTGACAGTCCCTAGACTTCCCACCCCTACCCCCTTTCTTTCCCATACTTTCTACACCTCAACATCTTGCTCATTCCCAATAGAGGCCTAACTTTGCTCACTAAGAAAACTGAGGCTGTATGATAGGGAGTTCCTTAACTTACCTTCCATGTTCATGTCCATCTCACTCTCATCTTGCCATCCTCATCCTAAAAAGCTCTTAGGGAAAGAACGCCTAGCTCTTGTTTATTAAGGCTTGGGATCCAGCCCCCTATGTCTGCGGCTGTAAGCCCAAAAACTTGCTTACATCTTTCCCATACGAAAATCGAACCAAACAAAAAAGCCTTGTTACTACCCTATCTCCTTCAACTTCCTACAAAGATAAACCTGAATTAACTCTCTTCACTACCTCCCAATGCTCTTTAATCTGGCTGCTGTCAGATTGTCCACAAGGAACTGGTGAGTCAGTTGAGCCTTACGTGGACAAAACAAACTGGCCCTTCCTCCTCCATGAGTCGTTTGATCCTGCTGGGCCTCCCTTCCGCCTGCAGCTTCTTCCCTACGTTCCTCCTCTTTGCCATCAAACCTCAGGTACCTCTTCTGAGTTCCCCTTATTGGCTTCCTTTGGGCTCTGCTTCCCCCAATGCCAGGATCCTGGGTTTATTGTGTGCTCTGCTCTTCCTGCTTGGGGTGCCGTCCCTGAGTGACCTCAACAGCTCTTGTGGTGTCAGTAACTACAGGCATCTCACAAATTCACACACCTCTAGCTCTATTCAGGCCTCTCTTCTGAGTCCTAAGCCACATGCACAATTGTGCACTGGACATCTCCACTTAAATGCCCCACCCAGGCACCTCAGACTCAGCCTTAGTCTAACAAAATCGGTATCTTTTCAGCTACCTCCCCCTAGATTCTTTGTGAATTGTGTCATCTAGGACCCAAGTCTGTTTCCCATTTTTGGTCAGTTGTGAGCTCTAGCAAGATGGGATGATTTTTTCCACTAGCACCCAGAAGGATGTGATGGGGCATTGAAGAGTGGGGAGGAAGACATGGCAGGAATGGTGCCCGGGAGGGGACCCAGTGCAGGAAGGGTAGCTATGGGTTGATGCTTTTAGTCTTGGGTAAGGTTACTGAGTACCACCAAATGCTGAGGATAATTGGAATTCTGGAGGAAAAAGGAACAAAATTTGCCTGTGCCCCAACAGATTTGAAAAGATACAGCTCAGAGAGGAACAGGGGCAGAGAGAAAGAAAGCACCATGGTAAGATGTGAGAGGGCAAGTGCACTTGAATCTCTGAATGGTAAGATGACCCCAAGTGACCATGGGTTCTTCAGGTCCCACTCACAGATTCTTCCTCTGCACTGTCTTCCCAACCTGCTCATACCCACATCTTGTCCAAAAAGCCAAAAAGTCATGGCTTCTTCCTTAGCTCTTCAGACAAGGTCTTTCAGGACGTGGTCCCTGTTTGTTATGTAGGCGCATCCCTTGCTACCATCTTCAGCCACATGGAAATTCGTCTAGCCCGATAGAAGCGTCAGTACTCCAGAGAGGCATGCTGTGCTCCTATGCCCCCTCACCTCCATTCACTTCTGTTTCCATTTGTCCTTCAACACTCAGCTCAGGCACCATCTTCCAGAGGTTTTGCATAATCCCCAAATCTGACTCTTCTTCTGGGCTGTTTTGCACATCCAGTAAAAATGCCCTTCACTGCACTTCATAGTAATGTTGGTTTGCCTCTCTTCCCGAACAGATTGGCTTCTTTATGAAGGTAGCTCTCAGTCTGTCAAGTCCCTAATAACCAGCTCATAAACAACATTTGATTGTCTGTAAATGAGTAGAGTTCTTAACCATGAAAAATTTAAAGCTGAAGCAGTAGGCTGCTATTTGACCTAGAAAGCTTTTCATTTAAGTTACAGAGATCTTGCATCCAGCGGTTCACTTACCAAATGGCCATGACCCTGGGGGCCTGGAAGCCAGGAGCTTCACCCAGCTCTCCACATGGGTGGCAGGGGCCACTTGGGCCATCTTCCACTGCTTTCCCAGGTGCATTAGCAAGGAGCTGGATTGGAAGTGGAGCAGCTGGGCCTCGCATGGGTGCCCATATGGGATGCAGGTGTGGCAAGCAGATGATTAACCCTCCCCCGACTCTGCGCCACAATGCTGGCCCTAACCTAGAAAGCTTTTAACCCTTAAACAGAAGGCGATTTGACTGTGTTATTTCACCTGCAAACCCTGCACGGAGTTCCTTATGGGAAAGCCCAGTGTTGCTGGTCCATCTGCCAGTAGAGAAATCCTGACGTTCACGAGTGCATCTCCACGAGGCATCATCAGCCAGTTTACCCATCTCAAGCTGTCATCTGTAGAACACAGCTCACTGTGGTTCTCCTGGCCTTGACTCTGATGGTCCACAGGTACCCGTAACCGTTAAGAGGTGGGCAGATAGACAGCTGCGGTGAACCGTCTTGTCTTTAGGTTAAGGGGTGCGCGGGGTGTGTTGGTGTGTTTGGACGTGTTTTTGGGGAGGGAAAGGAAGGAGGCCGTTCTAGACTTGACTTTGTGGCGTTCGCCTCCCCACCCTCTTGCAGCCCCCTAATCTCCTCCGTGCACTAGTCCCGGCTATACATGCATTCATGTAGCTGACGCGCGTCCCCGGCCGGAGGGACCCAAGGCGTTCTCTTCCAATCCTGCAACTCCCCTGCCCAGAGGAATGCCCGAGGCACAGCAGGTGTTCCCAAGGCGTTCTCTTCCAATCCTGCAACCCCCCTGCCCAGAGGAATTCTCGAGGCACAGCAGGTGTTCCGCAAACATTTCTTCGGCCTGCACTACCGCGACGCAAGGCCGCAGAACCGGGACCCCAGCGGGCACCAACGGCCGGGCCCTGGCGCCCGCGCGGAGACCGTTCTCCGGGCTCGCGTGGGCGCGGCCCGGGGGGCCGCCGGGGAGGGGACCGGCAACGCGTGGCGGCGGCAGGGCCAATGAGCGCCGGCGGGCGGGGCTCGCGGCGGCGCCCGGGCGCGCGCGGGGCTGGGCGTGCCGCGGCTGACGCGCAGGGCCGGGAGGGCCAATGGGCGCGGGGTGGCGGGCGGGCGGGCCTGCAGGCCGGGGGCTGGAGGACGGCGAGCGGGCGGCGGGCCGGACAGACTGACGTGCGGCTGCATCGCGGAGGCGCATGGCGGGGATGGCGCTGGCGCGGGCCTGGAAGCAGATGTCCTGGTTCTACTACCAGTACCTGCTGGTCACGGCGCTCTACATGCTGGAGCCCTGGGAGCGCACTGTGTTCAGTATCCTGCCCGGGCAGCGGGCGCGGGGGGCCGGCGTGGGGGCGCGGGCCGCATCCTCAGGGCCCGGGGCCTGGGTCCGGGCGCGGCGGCGGCGGCGGCGGCGCTGCGGGGCACGGAGACTGCAGGTCTCGGGGCTGAGGACGGCGCTGGCGCGGTGAAGGGAGGCGAGGACCCTGGAGATCCGGGGTTGCTCGTGAAGTCACTGGACCCAAGGTAGAGGCGTCTTTATTTCTGGAGGAAATCCCCGAGGGCGATGTCTAACCGGGTGCGTCCTCGCCTCCACTGGGGCCGCGCCTGCCTTTGGTTCAGTCTCCGGTTCTGTGGGAGGCAGGGGCCGTGTTAAGTGGAGCAGATCGCTCCCGGCTTGGAAGCCTTTGACCTTTAACTGTCCCCGGTTTAGCTGGCTTTGGTCCCAAGGAGAATTCCAACCGGTTGGCCAGCTTTTTAACCACGTTGTGAATTTGTGGTCATGACACCGAAATCCAGTTTTGGAAAGCAGTCTTAAGTTATTGCACCGTTTGGGTCATCAAGATGGGTAGTTTAAAAAGTGTGTGTGTGTGTGTGTGTGTGTGTTTAATTTTCCCACGAAGTCTTTGCACCGTAGGTAGAAGCCATGCCTGAAAAGGAATTCGTGGTGAGCTGTGGATAGGGTTTGAAACTATTTGGGTGGGTAGTTAACAAATTCTTAGGAAGAACTCTTGAGTGATTACTATAAGCAAGGCAACTGTGCTAGGCACTTTGGCTGTACCTTACCTCCTCTAACTTTCACAACATTCCAGTTAATAACTCAAGGTTGTGGAGACTCCCTGAAGTCTGTGATTCCCCCCCTGCCCCGTCTCCAGTTGTTTTTATTGGCATCCTTTGATTGGCATCTTTTGAGGATATTGTTGTAGAATAAATGCTATTGATAAGATGTTACTTTTTTAAAAAAACTTCGGGTTCCAGCATGAAACAGATACTTCACACAGCCTGTTTCCCTCATCCAGGCTGTCTGCTTTCCCTTGTGGATTCCTTGGAGTAGCTTGCTTTAGAACAACTTGGTTAATGCACTGTTGCATTCCGGCGAATGAGTGAGTGGAGGTAGTTTTGTTCCTAGTCTATCAAGTGTGTTTGTGGTTAAATAGCAGAAGGTTGTACGCAAAGCTCTTTTTTGTTCCAGCACTTTTGAGGAATTTTGGCTGCTTACAAAGCAATTTATTTATTACTCTTGGTCTTTCTTCCCAAATCTGGAATTTAAGAACCAGAATACATGTTTTGGTTTTATGCTTTGAATATAAAATCTGCCTGATTTCCTGCAGTTTTTTTTTTTTTTTAAGCTAGAGTTTAGTCTCATTCTAGTGTCTATAGGTTAGGACTTGTGAGGTCAGGCCTTGTCAAATGTGTACTTTAATGGGTATGTGTTTGAAATTTCTCACTGGAAGCATGTAATCTTGACTCATTCAAAATCATCTTGAAGTTAATTTAAACAATGGAGGAATAAATTGAAACACTTTGAATCAGAGGTTGCATGTTGAGCCCACTTCTGGAGTCTCTGGTAGATTTTATACTTAGAAGCTTTTGTTGACATATGGATAAATGCTACAATGTCAGTCGTGTAAGAATTATTCCATATTATGGTGCAGTAATAAGAGTCTTATAAATACCAAGGCATTTTTGAGGTTGGAGAAATAAATTATGAAGTGAAATGTAGTACCTCTATTGATTTTTGCCTTTTTTAATGTCTCACTGTCTTATGTGACCAAGTGATTAAATTTTTTTAGGTTAGTGAGAAATGCAACCACTGGTATCTGGTGCTATAGAATATTATGATTTTTAAAAAATATTTATTTATTTATTTGAAAGAGTTACACAGAGAGAGGAGAGGCAGAGAGAGAAAGAGAGGGAGGGAGGGAGGTCTTCCATCCGATGGTTCACTCCCCGGATGGCCGCAACAGCCCCAGCTGTGCTGATCAGGAACCAGGAGCTTCTTCCAGGTCTCCCACGTGGGTGCAGGGGCCCAAGGACTTGGACCATCTTCTACTGCTTTCCCAGGCCATAGCAGAGAGCTGGACAGGAAGTGGAGCAGCTGGGTCTCGAACCGGCACCCATATGAGATGCTGGCGCTTCAGGCCAGGGTGTTAACCCACTGAGCCACAGCACTGGCCCCAGAATATGATTTTTAAAAATAGATTTATTTGCTTCTTTGAAGACAGAGTTAGAAGGAGAAGCAGAGAGATCCTCCATCTGTCATTTCACTCCCCAAAAGGCTGCAATAGCCAGGCTGGACCAGTCTAAGCCAGGAGCTTCTTCCCAGTCTCTGACTTGGGTGGCAGGGCCCCAAGCACTTGGACAATCTTCTGTTAATGTGGCTTTCAGAAAAGTCCTTTCACACAAGAGGCAGTTATCAGCTGGTGCACTGTGAGCAAAAGCTATGAAATCTAAAAAAACTGGAAATGAGTATTTCTACTCTTAGATTATTATCAACTGTTTATAGTATTTCACTTTGACTTCTAGTTATTTATTCATTTTTAGAAGATTTTATTTATTTATTTGAAAGGCAGAGTTATATATAAAGAGACACACAGAGAGATCTTCCATCTCTGGTTCACTCCCCAGATGGCTGCAATGGCCTGGATGGGGCCAGGCCAAAGCCAGGAGCCTGGAATTCCACAAGCACTTGCACCATCCTCTGCTGCTTTCCCAGGTGCATTAGCAGGGAGCTCAATTGGAAGTGGAGCAGCTGGGACCTGAATCAGCTCCCTTAAGGGAAGCTGGCATCATAGTGGCTAAACCTGCTACATCACAATACCAGCACCTAGTTATTTTTTTAATTTTTATTTTTAAATTAAATAATTTTTTAAAGATTTATTTTATTTATTTGAAAGGCAGAGAGAGAGAAAGAGAGAGAATGAGAGAGAATATCTTTCCTCTGCTGGTTTACTCCCCAAATGGCTGCAATGGCCAGTGCTGAAGCCAGGAGCCAGGAGCTTTTTTCCGAGTCTCCCATGTGGGTGCAGGGGCTCAAGCACTTGTGCTGTCTTCTGCTGCTTTCCTAGGCAATTAGCAGGGAGCTGGATGGGAATAGAGCAGCTGGGACTGGAACCAATGCCCATATAGGATGCTGGCATCACAGGCAGCAGCTTTACCCCCTTTGCCATAGTGCCAGCCCCAATTTTTAAAGTGTGTCATTTATCTATCCTGTAGTTTGGAACATCAGTTTGAGATTGAGTCCTTCTTCTAACTTGGAGGAAGAACTGGATGAGAAAGTTGCTTTTTTTTTTTTTTTTTTTAAATTATTTATCCGTTTGAAAGAGTTACAGAGAGGCAGAGGCGGAGGGAGGGAGGGAGGGAGAGAGGGAGAGAGAGAGAGAAGTCTTCTATCCACTGGTTCACTTCTCAGATGGCTGCAATGGCCTGAGCTGAGCTGAAGCCAGGAGCCAGGAGCTTCTTCTGGGTCTCCCACGCAGGTGCAGGGGCCCAAGCAGAGAGCTGGATTGGAAGTGGAGCAGGCAGGACTAGATGCTGGCACTGCAGGTGGTGACTTTACCTGCTACGCCACAGCGCCAGCCCCAAAGCTCCATTTTTTTTCCCTTGACTTATCAGATGCCTAACAGTGAAGTAATTTAGATTTTATAAGTTCATTAATAATTAATAAACTTTGCCCAGTACTGTTTTTGTGGCCAGTTATGTGGCTTTAGAAAGATACATACTTTCTCTAGCTTCAAAATTACATTGAATGTAATCAGCACTGCTGGAAACCTAAAATTTGGTGTAAGAGAAATTTGCGTCTTGTCATCTCAAAATTGGTCTGAGAACAGAGGAAGGCTTTATAGTAACATTAAATTTTTTAAAGCAGAAGGCAAGTGCTATAGATGTCATTTCACTTCTATCACTCCTTTAATCATTTGAAGTTTCTGTTTTCGGGAAGACTGATAGCCTGCTGTAACTATTTCTGCACATTTTCTCAGGACATCCTTGAACATGTACATGTATGTTTAGAGATTATTTGCTTCCTTGTTTCTTCCCAATTCAAATAGGTAGACATTAGTTAAAAACAGTTCTAAGTTGATGAATGTAAGTATTTTGAACTTGATAAAGAAATTGTTACTTAAAAATAGCATTTAAAATATTTCTAAGGAAATGCACCTGTTGTGTCAAGGCAGACAAGTTGTAAATAGTTCTTGAAATAGTAAGATTTACAAGTAGGTTTTTAAAATTCTTCCATGCTAGGGATTGTATCCTAATTTTTCTCTTATTTTCTGATATCTCATGTGAAATGATGTATTTGTTTTTGGTTTGTCAACCAGTATTTCAACTCCATGTGCAGACGTGATTTCTGTATTACAAAGCAAAGAAGGGGAATAGCACATTTGTTAAGACAGAAGGTAACAATAGAAAAATCTTTTATGTGTTAACTAGTATTACAATGTAAACAGAAGGAGGCCTACCATAGGATCTCTGGCCCTCTCTCAGGAAGGAAAGTTTTTCATTTTCAAACGTTTTAGTATGTTTCAAAGTCCCCCTTCCTCTCCTGGCAGCCAAGGATAGGAAAGGCAAAAACTTAGTTTTGTAACCAAGACAAGTTTTGTAACCAGTGAGACACTCCCCATAGTGCCTCACTGAATAACATTGTAACCATGCCTGTTGGGGAGAGGTGGACAAGTTAAAAATAGTTACTTAAAATAATTTGAATCCTAAGAATGTTATTTTAACTTTGTTAATTGAAAAATAAAGTCTGGTGAACATGTAATCACTGTGTTAAATTTGCCATCTCTCTGCTGCTGCTTATGTTTCCATGGCATTTTATATTTCAACTTATTTTAAGCAAAATGTGGGCAGTTTTTTGGTTTATATTAAGAATTAAATTCCCCTTAAAAGACAGTTCATGTTTCATCAAAAGATGTGTTTCTTCCTTCTAAGCCACAGTGCTGAGTACACACAGAATGCTTGAGAATATTTGTCTACATATTGTCATTTTAAAGTAATTGCAGAAGGATTTGGGGGTGGGAAAAGAGACATGGTAGCTTTGGAGCTTTGCTTTTTCTGATGAACAGAATTCAGTTCTCAAAAAAATTCAAATTTAAGGTAGTAGAAAATGCATAGATTGGATGAACTGCTTTAATTTGTCTTGGAGATGATAACAAAATTTATGTTGCCCTATTGTTTGTAAAATGTGCATGTTTGCTGAATTCTATATTCCATAAGTATTATGTCCCTTCCACATACCAGATACTAGCCTAGATACAGGGGCTATAACTTCTCATGCCACTAGATAAGTAGAACATACAAACTGTTGGATTGTTACAACTGTTATGGATAAAAATGAAACTGAAGTGGGTGGGAAGTGTTTTTCCAGTTTTAGCTGGAGTGGTCAGGAGGGTACATTTCGAAAGATTTAATCTGGGAGAGAATTCCAGAGGAATGAGCATTCCAGACAGAAGGCGCAGTGTGCAAATGCCCGTAGGCTGAGCAAGTCTGGCATGTTTCAGGAACAGCAGAGCGGCCAGTGCGGCTGGAGCCAAACGAAGAGAGGTTGTGAACAGTGCAAATGGCGGTCGGGGCCTCCTGGGCTGTTGGAGTGTGGAGTGTGGTTTGAGATGAAGGGAGGTGTTTGTACCTTTTGGATAGATTCAAGGGTTAAACTCCGTGTGCAATTCTCAAGGACATTTTAATGTTTAATAAAGTAAGACAGTCAGCCATAACAATATACAGTTGGCTCTTTGTGTCTGCGGGTTCTGCATTTGTGGATTCAACTGAGGATCAAAATACTAAAATTGTATCAATACTGAACATGCAGGAACTTTGTTCCCTGACAGTATTCCCTAAGCAGTATGCTATAGCAATGATTTTCATCATACTGGGGATTATAAATCATCTGGAGCTGATTTTTAGTATATGGCAGGATGTATGGTTACAGACCAATACTACACCATTTTATATAAGAGACTTGAACATCCACAGATTTTGGTATCTGGGAGCAGTCCTGGAATCAATCCTCCACAGATACTGGGCAACAACAGAACTGTTTTTTTCTTCATGGGATTCAAAGATATTTTCTTTTTTTTTAAACTTTTTTTTTTTTTTTAAGATTTATTTATCTATTTAAAAGGCAGAGTTACAGAGAAGCAGAGGCAGAGGCAGAGAGAGAGAGAGAGAGTCAGTCTTCCATCCACTATTCACTCCCCAAATGGCCACAATGGCTGGAGCTGGGCTGATCCAAAGCCAGGAGCTTCTTCCACATCTCCCACATGAATGCAGAGGCCCAAGGGCTTGGGCCATCTTCTACTACTTTCCTAGGCCATAGAAGAGAACTGGATTGGAAGTGGAGCAGCCAGGACTTGAACCAGTGCCCATATGGGATTCCAGCACTGCTGGTGGCAGCTTTACCTGCTATGCCACAGTGCTGGCCCCTGAACTTCTTATTTTAAATGAAGATTTATTTATTTGATAGGTGGAAGAGAGTCTTCCATCCACTGGTTCACTCCCTAAATGTCACAATAGCTGGAGTTGGAGCATCTGAAGCCAGGAACCAGGAGCTTCTTCTGGAACTCCCATGTGGGTTCAGGGGCCCAAGCACTTGGGCCATCCTCTGCTGTTTTCCCAGCCAATTGCAGAGAGCTGGATCAGAACAGGAGCAGCCAGAACCTGAACTGGAGCCCGTATGGGATTCTGGCACTGCAGGCAGAGGCTTAACTTATGCTACAGCACCAGCCCTGATAATTTCATTTTGAATGGAAAAAGATACAACCTCTGAGCTGGTGCTGTGGCATAGCGGATAAAGCCGCTGCCTGTGGTGCTGGCATCCCATATGGGCACCAGTTCTAGTCCTGGCTGTTCCATTTCCAATCCAGCTCTCTGCTGTGGCCTGGGAAAGCAGTAGAAGATGGCCCAAGTACTTGGGCCCCTGAACCCTTGTGGGAGACCCAGAGGAAGCTCCTAACTCCTGGCTTCGGATTGACTCAGCTTTGGCCATTGCAGCCATTTGGGGAGTGAACCAATGGATAGAAGACCTCTCTCTCTTTCTTCAAATAAATAATCTGCTGACACCGTGGCTCACTAGGCTAATCCTCCGCCTTGCGGCGCCGGCACACTGGGTTCTAGTCCCGGTCGGGGCGCTGGATTCTGTCCCAGTTGCCCCTCTTCCAGGCCAGCTCTCTGCTGTGGCCAGGGAGTGCAGTGGAGGATGGCCCAGGTGCTTGGGCCCTGCACCCGCATGGGAGACCAGGAGAAGCACCTGGCTCCTGCCATCGGATCAGCGCGGTGTGCCGACCGCAGCGGCCATTGGAGGGTGAACCAATGGCAAAAGGAAGACCTTTCTCTCTGTCTCTCTCTCACTGTCCACTCTGCCTGTCAAAAAATAAAAAAATTATAAAAAAATAAATATAAGGAAGACAGATAAAACCTTTGAACAGTATTTTCTCATGTTTTATGTAGTGTCTTAAGTTCCCAAGATGGTGGAGTTAATTCTGTCCTCAAAGAAACAAGAGACCAATTTGAAGGAGAGTTAGAATGTGCACAGGTTCTCAGCTGAGTTCCTCCCAAGTAGTTTCGGCTGAGGGAACATAGAGTGCCCTGGGAATTCTGAGTGTGGTGGACTGGGAGTGTGGAGAGGACTCTGGAAGTGGATTTGAATGGTTTTAAATTTCCCTCCCAGATAGAGAAGGTGCAGACCAGCATGTAAGGGTATTGAGATGGCAAGTGTGCAAATCTGGCAGGAACCACTCTTGAAGGCACACTAGGAGGAAAGTAAAGTTGAAAATGTAGCTTGAGGCCATCTACTCCCAGCCAAATACATTGGCCCTTCATGTCTAAGCGTTCTGCATCCTTGGCCTCACTGCATGTGGATCACAAAGGGTCATGGTGATGGTCTTCTTGCCCCCTGCCTGGGCCACCATGCTGACACCTGGGTCAGCAGTTTCTGTGTGTCTTTCCTGAGACACTCTGAATATGTGGTAAATATATCCTTAATTGATATTTTGATGTATATGGTTTGGTGGAATTAAAGTTTTTGGAAGCAAGAGATGTTTGAGGAATGTATTTGTTGTGCCACCTTAGCAGGTACTACTATTGATTGGCATGATTGTGTATGATTAGTGTCTCTGCCAGTATGTCATATATTTTATAAAGAGATCCAGCAAATAAAACACAGTTGCTGAAGAAAAACCCTGTATTTGGCTAGTGGGCACCTTCAGCTCATCTCTGTCCCTGTCTGGCGGAGGCTCCCCTGAACTAGTCTGTAAAGGAAATTATTTAAGCCTCTGTTCACTGGAGCCTGTTACTAGACCTTTTCCTTAATGAGCTTCCTTTTTGAAGAATGTGTGTGTGTGTGTGTGTGTATAATCTGAGACTTTAAATAGACTTCCAATAAAAATCTGTGATTTGATAATTAGGCAGAATTCTCAATGTCAGACAAAGTTGTTTCTCAAAGTATTCTCAGTAAGTAAGCCTAATGCCTTTTAGAAAGATTTCTACCAAGATACTTTGAAACAAAATGTAATTTCAGAATAACCTTGAAATAGCCTGAACATTTTGCACTACCTTCAAACTTATGTAGGAAAAGAACTCAGCAATCTTTAATCTTTCATCTGCATTTTCTGCTATTCCCTTTGACCTTCCCGTTGTAGAAATGAATGCAGGTTTCCATTACCACGGAGGGAAGTGGGAGAAATTGAGGCAGGGATAATTGTAACTGACAAATTCATAGATTGCAATCCTCCAGCCCAGTGGCCTTCAGACTTTGTGTACTCCCTGAGAGAAAGAGCAGCATGGTCTATGCAACCTTATGCTCATTTAGATTGATTGATATGTGAGTCTCTCAAAGTAAATTTAGATGGTTACAAAGGATTGAACTTCATGCTTTTTAGAATATACTTTAGTATGGTATATGTTTGTTGAAACTTAAAATTATGATTTTTTTTCTCATACAATCATGTTCATCTTATAACCTGACTGGCAAAGCCAATCTTCATTGTGAAGCCAAACAGGTAAAATCAGCCTGGATTGCTATCAGAAAAGGCTCAGTGCCATTTTTCTATTAAAAAATGTAATGTAAATACCTTTATTCCTGTCTTAATTCATTAGATGGATAGATGGATGAGGCTTGGTACTGTGCCAGAAGTTTGTTACCTGAATGAATTAAAGTATAACCCGAGTTAGTTATTATCCCTTTGTGTGGTATCCCAGAAGTTATTTTATACCCTAGAGAAATGCAAACTTGTAAGATTCAGGAAGTCACGTGGGAGACGAGATGGTCTGTGGGGGATGGGAAGGAGAACTAGCAGACCACATTCTTCATCTGGCTCAGCTTTAGAGAGTGCACAGTGGAGGCAGAGGATCTGTGAATGGCGTATCCTTAGACCATCCGGATCTCCCACAAAGCCCTCTTTACCTTCAGGACTCCTGCGTCCTAGTTTGCAGAGAGCTGCTCTCACTTGGTTTACACTGCCTTTATGGTTGGCTACATGAGAGTGTTAGAATACTCCTTATCTGTCCTCCTTGGAATATATAAATAAATAAATAAATAAATAAAATTCAGTAGCTTCCAGGAAAGGAAGAAGATACTGAAAACCATGCTTCCCAGGCACTGGGTCTGTACCAGGACAGGCAGGGAAAGGCATGGGTGGTTCGTGGCAGAAGAGGTCACACCACACATCAGTATTCTGCAGTGTTCCAGTGTGTGATACGGTGATGAGTCAGTACGGATGACCCTGGGTGTGTCTTTGTTGCTTCATTTGCTTAAACATTTTGATTCTTCCAGGCTTTGAGTATTGTAACTCACTCACTCACTTAGCTAAGCTAAGCTACATTCTTTTGATTTCTCATAAGAACAAGCCCCATATGCTCAAATTTAATAATTAAAACTATGTGTTCCAGAAGATCTACTTGATAGAGTGTATATACTTTTCATAAATTGGAATGCTTCAAAAATAGTAGTTATGGGATAGTAGAAAGTGAATGTTTATGATCAATATGAGAAGTAGAAGTTTTACTCTTTTTTAGAAATATATTTATTTATTTGAAAGGCAGAGATACAAGGAGAAAGAGATCTTCCATCCACTGGTTCACTCCTTGAATGGCTGCAATGGCTGGTGCTGGGCCAGGCTGAAGCCAGGAGCTTCATGTGAGTCTCTCATGTGGGTGCAGGGGCCCAAGCACTTGGGCCATTTTCCACTGCTTTTTCTGGTGTACTAGCAGGGAGCTAGATTGGAAGTGGAGCAACCGGGACTCAAACTGGCACCCATAGGGGATGCTGACACTAAAGGAGGAGGCTTAACTTTCTATGCCATGGTGCTGGCCCCAGAAGTTTTACTAGTACAAGAATTTTGACCAACTGTGTTGAAAATTTCCAGAATAATAGGGCTTATGGGGAAATAGTATGGAGGCAGACTGCTTAAAACTGATGCAACTTAATATGCAAGCACTAATAAAAACAGTAATTGGCATCTTGAGGCATGATTGGTACAACCTAGGTAGGCAGCTCTGCATGGCTGGAAGCTGCTCCAGGGGACATTAGCAATGCATGGACAAAGTGAATGGCTGTGCTGGCGGTAGGAGTTGATGTAATGCAGATAGCCAGAAGCTGAGAGCTCTGCCAGACTGGAGGTGTGCCTCTCTGGAAAAGGAGCTGGGGTGCACATGCTCATTTCTCATTTTAAAATAGAACCAAAAGAACTTCTGCCTATGCAGTGGCTGAGCTGAGAGATGTCTCCTGCTGAAGATTAAATTATTTTTTCACAAATCTGTCTCCCCTCATTGATGTAAAATCCTATATGAAACAAATAGCTCGTACCCTGTTTTGTCATATGTGAACTAACTGATGTTCCAGAAATGTGTGGGAGCAGAACAGATTATATTTGGGAGCACATTGTCCCCCCTTGACACCAGGACTTCAACTTTTCGTGAAGGTAATAGACACTGATGAACAGCGCTGCACATCCATTCATAACTATGGGGTCTTGAATCCTAGCTGCAAACCATTTCCAGGATTTCAGTTCCGACTGAAAAACTTCACAATTATTTCTGATTTCAGCAATGTGCTTTATTTTTATTGTATTCTTTAACATTTTTTAATTTATTTGAGGAAAGAGTATGAGAGAGTGAGCAAGAGAGAGAGAGCACGAAAACACTCCTGTCTGCTGGTTCAACCCCAAATTCCCACAGTGGCACTAGCTGGGCCAAAACTGGGAGCCAGGAATTTAATCCTGGTCTCCCATGTGTAGTTGAGCCATTACTACCAGGTTCTGCATTAGCAAGAACCTAGAATAAGGAACACAACTGGGCATTAAACCCAGGGACTCTGATATGGGATGTGGGCATCTAAACCAGAGTATTAACCACCAGGCCAAATGCCCAAACTGTTTATTTTTTTAAAAATGTATTTATTTGACAGGCAAAGTGAGAGAGAGAGAGACAGAGACAGAGACAGAAACAGATCATCTGTCTGCTGGGCCACAACAGCCAGGGTTGAGACAGGCTGGGACCAGAGCCCAGAACTCCATCCAGATCTCCCTGTGGGTGGCAAAGACCTAGGTACCTGGGCCTTCATGTGCCCCATTTGTAAGTGCATTTGCAAGAACCTGGGTCACAAGTGGAGTAGCTGGGACTCCAGACAGCACTCTGATATGGGATGTGGATGTCTCAAGTGGTGGCTTAAATCCTTGCACCACAAAGCCCACCCCAAGATTTTAGAGTTTGCCATGAAGTTAGTTTTTTTTTTTTTTTTAAGGTTTATTTATTTACTTGAAAGGCAGAATTACAGAGAGAGAGAGAGAGAGAGAGAGAGAGAGGAATTCCATCTCCTGTTTCACTCCAAATGGCCAAAATGGTTGGAGCTGGGCTGATCCAAAGCCAGGAGCCAGAAGCTTCTTCCAGGTTACCCATGTGGGTGCAGGGGCCCAAGCACTTGGGCCATCTTCTGCTTTCCCAGACCATAGCAGAGAGCTGGATCAGAAGTGGAGCAGCCGGGACTTGAACCAGTGCCCATATGGGATGCTGCCACCAAAAGTGATGGTCTTACCTGCTATACCACAGCACCAGCCCCTGAAAGTTATAGTTTTCTTTTTTTTATATATATATTTTTATTTTGTTTATTTTATTTTTTTTTGACAGGCAGAGTGGACAGTGAGAGAGAGAGACAGAGAGAAAGGTCTTCCTTTGCCGTTGGTTCACCCTCCAATGGCCGCCGCAGCCGGCGCTCTGGGGCCGGCGCACCGCGCTGATCCGATGGCAGGAGCCAGGTACTTCTCCTGGTCTCCCATGTGGTGCAGGGCCCAAGCACCTGGGCCATCCTCCACTGCACTCCCTGGCCACAGCAGAGAGCTGGCCTGGAAGAGGGGCAACCGGGACAGAATCTAGCGCCCCGACCAGGACTAGAACCCGATGTGCCGGCGCCACTAGGCGGAGGATTAGCCTAGTGAGCTGCGGCGCCGGCCTGAAAGTTATAGTTTTCTAAAAACAAATTTCCTTACCTAAGTATGTGTAATTGGCACACTGCAGAGAGCTCAGACATTGGATTTTGCTTGCTAAACAGTAACTTCTGATGCTCATGTGATACCCTGTGAAATGACTCAACAGTATCAGATTATTTAACTGTGACATTATCAGTATCCACTTGCTTTAATTTAAGGCAACTCGAAAAGTATCAAGAGATAGCTGATATATGAAGAAAATAAACTTTCTTGACATTTCTAATGGTGATAGTCTCCAGTTTTTAAATCAAGGGGAAAATACAACTATGGTAATAAAAATTTCTTGGGTCAGCCCTATGGTGTTGTAGACTAAGCCTCTACCTGTGGTGCCGGAATCTCATATGTTTGGTGGTTCAAGTCCCTGCTGCTCCTCTTCTGATCTATCTCTCTGCTATGGCCTGAGAAAGCAGTGGAGGATGGCCCAAGTGCTTGGGCCCCTGTGTGCCCTTGGGGGACCCAGAAGAAGCTTCTGGCTTCATATTGGCTCAGCTTTGGCCGTTATTGCCATCTGGGAAGTGAACCAGGGGATAGAGGACCTTTCTCTCTCTCCTCTGTAACTCTACCTCTCAAATAAATAAATAAAATCTTAAAAAAAAAATTCCTGTTCAGAGCTTCAATCATGAGCCAGCAACTGCTTTCACTTTGAGCTTTGATTGCTTTTCAGTGAATAGCCTCTGAAAGATTTTGTCAAATGCTGTTTTCTTTTTTGGTAATGTTCCTTTAAATAAACTAGACTTATTAAAACTTTTTGAGTATTTTTAAGGATGAATAGAATTTTATTTGTTGATTTTTAAAAAAAGACTTAAAAATTTATTTGAAAGACACACACACACCCAGAGCGAGAGAGCGAGAGCGAGAGAGAGAGAGATATCTTCTATCCACTGGTTCACTCCCCAAATGGCTGCAATAGCGAGGGCTAGGCAGGACTGATGCCAGGAGCCAGGAGCCTCTTCCAGGTCTCCCACATGGGTGCAGGGGCCCAAACACTTGGGCTGTCTTCCGCTGCTTTGCCAGGTGCACTGGGGAGCTGGATTGGAAATGGAGCAGCTGGGTCTTGAACTCGCGCCCATATAGGATGCCAGCATTGCTGGTGGAAGCTTTACATTCTATGCCAGAACTCTGGCCCCATGAGTAGCATTATAGAATTGATTTTATGAAAGGAAGCTGAAAAATATGAGATTGGATTGCTTTGAATGTCATTTTAGCTTTGCAAGTGACTGGTATGGAGACGTGAAGCATTGAACAGTGAGGAAGTTTAAGTTATATCCCCTGGAACAGAGGTTCCTGGCTTCTTCTTAGAGGCTCCAGGTTTTTTTTTTTTAATATCTTTTTATTTATTTATTTGAAAGTCAGAGTTACACAGAGAGAGGAGAGGCAGAGAGAGAGAGAGAGAGGTCTTCCATCCGATGGTTCACTCCCCAGATGGCCGCAACGGCCGGAGCTGCGCCGATCTGAAGCCAGGAGCCAGGAGCTTCCTCCAGGTCTCCCACATGGGTTCAGGGGCCCAAGCACTTGGGCCATCTTCTACTGCTATCCCAGGCCTTAGCAGAGAACTGGATGGGAAGTGGAACAGCCGGGACTAGAACTGGAGCCCATATGGGAGGCCGGCGCTTCAAGCCAGGGCATTAACCCGCTGCACCACAGCGCTGGCCCCGAGGCTCCAGTTGACCCTTGACCAACGTGGGTTTGAACTGTGCAGGTCTGCTTTATAGGAATGAGTCTTTGGAGATTTGTGACAATTTGAAAAACAAACAAACAAAACCTCACAATGAACCATGTAGCCTAGAATCACACACAAAAAAAGTAAGAAAAATGTATATCATGATAGTCTATCATTTACTAGTACATGATATACACAACTATTATATAAAATTTGTAATAGCCAAAATGAACACAAACACAGATTGTACACGGAGACCACTTGAGTAGACGGAAATGGAAAATCATAACTGTCTAAAATTAACTTGAGCACACATTCTGCTACCACAGTAATTCTGTTGCCACCTCCTTTTGGGGTTGCAGTGAGCTCAAGGGTTGTGAGTCTCCATGATGTCAATCATCTCCACCAAGCAGGTGTCTCCTGTAAATTGTATGTCACTGTAATAAAAGATCTTTTGAGGCTCTGCTGTATTTTCACTGTATAAAGTAATCCTCAAAAATGTGTTGTTCGATTGTGTGTTTGATGACTATGGCTTCTGGTCAACAGCAGACTGATTTGCTACATTTTGGGGAATCAAAAGTTACATGGGGATTTTTTGGCTGTACAGGAGTTAGTGCCCCTAACCCTTGTGTTGTTCAAGGGTCAACTGTACTTTGGAGTTTCCCGAAGACTTGTGAATTGGTTACTCAGGTGGCTGGTGAAGTGCAGAGGAGCTGCTGGGCAGGAAATGTTTGCTGCTATGGTCTTGTTTCTGAGGCAGTCTTCAAAGCATTTCCTCTGTTACAGGGATTTTTTTTTTTTTTTAAGTGGCTGGGATAGGGACAGAGATTGGGAATGGTGTCTATGGGGGAAAAGACAAAACACTTTCTTTTTATCTAGCTTGAAACTTATCAGCTCATGATTTGTTGGGAAACAGCAAACAAAACAAAGATCCCTGAGTGTATGGTTTCACCATCTGTTTGCTTTTACAGCCATTGAGCCCATAAAATATTTATGCTATGTCCTGGCTATAAACAACTTCTCATTGTTCATTCAGCCTTTGAACAAATGTTTATCTTCAGTGCCTGCACACATCCTGGCACATTATCTGCTCAGTTCTGGGATGATTTATGAAATACCTGCTTTATCAAACAGTGTGCTGCAGCTGGATACAAAGACGCTTGCTCACAAGTACTTAAAATTCCATGGTGGAGACAGGTCACACGCAGAACAGTCCATTTTTTTTTTTTAAACCTTATTTACTTGAAGAGTGGAGAGACTGAGAGAGAGAGAAAAGGGCAGATAGATAGATGCCTCACATCTACTGGTTCACTCCCCAGATACCCCCAGCAGCTGGGCTGGGCCAGGAACTCCATCTGGTTCTCCCATATGGGTAGCAGTGACCCAAGTATTTGGACCGTCAACTGCTGCTTTGCTGGGTGCATTAGCAGGGAGCTAGATCTCCAGTGGAGCAACTGGTCCTTGAATTGCCACACTGATATGGGATGCTGGCATTGGAGAGATGTGGCTTAACCTGCTGTGCCACAATACCCCACCCAGAACAGTTTTTTTAGTTTTGAGGTTTTTTTGATTACAGTCAACATGGAGCGCCCTCTAGAATATAGGTCTGATTAATTTGTATCCAGCTGCCCATACTTAATCAACATTAAGCATTGAGTAAGAAAATAGATTATTACTTTGCATTTTACTTCCCAATAGATGTGAATTGCATAATACTGATTGATTTTTTAAAACATTTTTCTTTCTATGTTTATGTGTGTCTCTAATACCAGCAGGGTACTTCATAAAATTCATGGGAAATGGAAATAAAACATATTTTTTGGTACAAAAATTTTTGAATCTGTGTAGTTTTTTTGGTAATACATATTTTCCATGACCTTTTTGGAGATCCCTTATATGTATGATTTCAAAATTTTTTGCCCCAAAATGAGCTTATCCTTTAATTCCATTTTCCCCTTGAACTATTTGAAGTGCCCACGTAGAGGATTGCTTTGAGGATGACTGAGAGGCGCTGCCTAAATGCCCTCTCCAAACAAATGGGACCCAAAAATCTCATGGTATGAAGAAACTCGGGCCCAAAGAAGTTGTAACATCCCAGGATTACATTACGAATTAAAAACAAATTAGTAGCCTGCCAGGTAATCTTGGGCGATTCCCAAACATCGGTCTGACTCAGAGTGTTAAATGCACAAACCCTCAAAGAATAGTTTTAATAAGGATTATATTACCATCTGTTGCAAAACAGACTTGATTCCAAATTTTCATGTCAATCTTGAAAGATAGGTGATTTGTGCCCATATTTTATAGATAAGGAGACTGGTGATCTGAGAGTTTCTGACACAGAGGGATGGTAGAGTTGATGACTCAAACCTAAGTCTCCAGTTCTGATCCGTGCTGTTTCTAGCGCCCAATCCTTGTGTGTCAAAGACACTTTAAACCTGGAGAGATGTGATACAGGATGAGATGGATTGAGAATTCCTCTTAAGGATGAGGTAGCAAATGGTAGCTGCAAACTCTAAGATGTAAATGTAGCTCTGTGAGAGTGCTTCTAGGGAGATAAAGATTGTATATTTTTGGGCCGGCGCTGTGGCATAGCAGATAAAGCTGCTGCCTGCAGGGCCAACATCCCATATGGGCGCTGGTTTGAGTCTTGGCTGCTCCACTTCCAATTCAGCTCTCTGCTTTAGCCTGGGAAAAGCAGTAGAATATAGCTCAAGTGCTTGGGCCCCTGCTCCCATGTGGGAGACCCAGATGAGGCTCTGGGCTCTTGGCTTCAGATCTACCCAGCTCTGGCTGTTGAGGGCATTTGGGGAATGAATCAGCAGATGGAAGACCTCTCTGTCTCTCTCTGCCTCAGCCTCTCTGTAACTCTGTCTTTCAAGTAAATAAATGAATCTTAAAAAAAAAAAAAAAAAAAAAAAAAAAGATTGCGTATTTCCCTCAGCCTTGGAACTCTTAAATGCCCAGGAATTTCAGTTAGAAATCACCTCTTCATGGAAAGCCAAGACACTGTGGCAAAAAATGGCCTACATGAAAGATCTCTGTGAGTGAGATCCTGGTGGAAAGAATGGGCCATCAAAGAAGGAGGTACCTTTCTCTGAAGGGAGGAGAGAACTTCTACTTTGCTTATGGCCTTGTCTAAATTATGATGGAGTTTGTGGGCTCAAAAGGCTTCCATAGCCTTGGCAGTTCATGACAAGAGCCTTGGGTGATTAGTGATATCATAAATAAGAGTGTTAATTGTTAAATCAATGACAGGAGTCACTGTGCACTTGCTCCCCGTGTAGGACCTCTGTCCTTAATGTGTTGTACTATGTGAATTAATGGTGAAACTAGTCTTCAAACAGTACTTTATACTTTGTGTGTCTGTGTGGGTACAAACTATTAAAAGCTTTACTTAGTATAGAGTTCATCTTTTGTATATAAAGGTAATTAAAAATGAATCTTAAGAAAGGGATGGGAGAGGGAGTAGGAGGTGGGACAGGAGTGAAGGTGGGAAAGTGGATATGGGGGGAAAAACCACTATATTCCAAAAGCTGCACCTATGAAATTTATATTTGTTAAATAATAAAAGCTTTCTAAAAAAAAAAAAAAAAAAGAAATCACCTCTTTACATGGTGCCAAGTGCTACCCCAGGGAGTTTTCAACTCAGTGCATTGGAGCTTTTTCAACTTCATGGATGAAATTGTATTAGTTGAATTTTCAGAAAGCTTCTTTTAAAAAAGTGCCTCCTTTTTGTATTTTCTTCAAGGGAGCCGTTCAACCTAGTAGAAGTTTCCCACTGCTCAGTTGTCTGCTTGTTCACTCAGTGGGCTTAGTGTGTAGTTAAATCAGCTTTAATATTTTCTATGCTTTAGAAGTTTAGGATGGCCGGCGCCGTGGCTCAGTAGGCTAATCCTCCGCCTTGCAGTGCCGGCATACCGAGTTCTAGTCCCGGTCGGGGCACCGGATTCTGTCCCGGTTGCCCCTCTTCCAGTCCAGCTCTCTGCTGTGGCCCGGGAGTGCAGTGGAGGATGGCCCAAGTGCTTGGGCCCTGCACCCCATGGGAGACCAGGAGAAGCACCTGGCTCCTGCCATTGGATCAGCGTGGTGTGCCGGCTGCGGCGGCCATTGGAGGGTGAACCAACGGCAAAAGGAAGACCTTTCTCTCTGTCTCTCTCTCACTGTCCACTCTGCCTGTAAAAAAAAAAAAAAAAAAAAAAAAATTTTAGGAAACATTTCTGGACTGTTTTAATTTTAATGTATAGAAAACTTGCTTTTTATCATAATTCTGGAAATAAGGGACAGGGGGTCAGAGTACAGAGGCATTTCTGGGTGGAGACATGGGGTAAAAGCTAACTCAGGGTGAAGTGTTAGGTTACAGTTGTTATTTTGTTTTCTTTTTAGCAGTTTATACTTGTAAGTTGGGATTTGCACCTAGGTCCAAGTTATTTTTGTAATTTTCTGCATAATTTGCTGGAATTGACATTTATTTTATTCCTGAGAGAAGATTTTCTATTTTTTTTTAAGAATGTTCTTTTTAAAAAATTTTTAAGAAATTTTATTTGAAAGGTAGGGTAACAGAGAGAGGGAGAGACATAGAAAGATCCTCTGTCCATTGGTTCACTCCCTAAATGGTGGCAACAGTTGGAAGCTGGGCCACGCTGAAGCCAGGAGCCAAGAACTCCACCTGGGTCTCCCATGGGGGTGGCAGGGATGCAAGTACTCGAGTCTCATCTGCTGCTTCCCAGGTACATCATCAGGGAGCTGGATCAAAAGTGGAGTAGCTGGATTGGGAGCAGGCTTTCTTATACAGGATGTGGGTGTCACAAGTGGTGGCCCCAAAGCTTTCTACTTATTCCTGGTAATGAATTAGGTACAGATATACTTAAATTTTGTAAAGGAGGCTCCTTCACACCAAACAATTTCTAGTCCAGGGTTATGTGCAGTTTTGTAAGGAATACAAAATTAATGCATTTCTTAAATACATACAGTTCTAATTTATGAAGAAAATAATTTATGTGTACAAAAAAGAGCTAAAATGAAAAATGTAATGAATGTACTGGGCTACCAAGCAGCTGAAGAAAAACACTGCAAATGGACCTGAAGCCTCCTTTGTTCCTCTTCTCGGCTGCTTCTCCCTCTCCCCATTCTGCTCCACCAAGTAACTACGGTCCTGAATTTACTGTGTAGTTCCCACTAGTTTTGCTTTGTATGTATGCATCCAAACACAATGCCATGAACAGTCTTGGAACTCTAGTATTCTGTATTTTAACCAAAAACCTTTTCAAGTTTTGATAAGTTCTTGTTTCACTTAGAAAAAAAATCATGATTTTATATCCATACACAAAATCCCAAAGCTTGAAAGTTTAGTTGTTCACACAATAGAACTTAAGTTTCAGATTTTTTAAAAGAGATTTATTTATTTATTTGAAAGTCAGAGTTACACAGAGAGAGAAGAAGCAGAGAGAGAGGTCTTCCATCCACTGGTTCACTCCCCAATTGGCTGCAATGACTGGAGTTGCACCGATCTGAAGCCAGGAGCTTCCTCAGGGTCTCCCATATGAGTGCAAGGTCCCAAGGACTTGGACCATCTTCTACTGCTTTCTCAGGCCATAGCAGAGAGCTGGATTGGAAGAAGAGCAGCCGGGACTTGAACCAGCACCCATATGGGATGTAGGCACAGCAGGTGGCGGCTTTACCCGCTATGCCACAGCACCAGCCCCAAGTTTCAGATTCTGACAGTAGCCTCTGTTAAGCTAATATATGCATGCTCTTTCACTGATATATTCTACATAATAAATTGAAAAATTATAGTGTCATAAAGGCTATAGAACATAGTTACTCAAATAACTGCAGTTACAGTGATCACTCCTCTCCTGAGTTGAACTTGAGCTAATGACATGAAGCTTATTACTATATCATTTTTATTTGCTTGGAATATATATAAAATTTTATGTAAAAGCCATGAAAAACCAAGAAGTGTTCTTCAGTGCAATATTGCGTGGTTTTGAAAATGACACTGACTTGTTTTTCTCTTTTGTTGTCCTTATCAAGTTTGTCTGTCACAATGATTTATGGAATACATAGAAAGTAATACAGTAAAGCTGGAATCAAATGAAATGTTTATTAATTAATTAATTTGAAAGAGAAATCTTACACCCACTGGTTCACTCCCCATATGGTTGCAATGGCTGAGACTGGGCCAGGCTGAAGCTGGGAGCCAGGAGCTCCATCCAGCTCTCCTACATGGGTGGCAAGCATCTTCCACTGCTTTCCCAGGTGCATTATCAGGGAGAAGGATTGGAAATGGAGCAGCTGGGACTCAGATTGGTACTCATAAGGGATGATGGCGTCACAGGTGACAGAACACTGGCTCTGAAGGTTTTTTCGAGGAAGTTCTCTCTATTCAGCAAATATCTATTGAACATATGCTGTGTCAGATGCTGGAGGTATAAAAATAATCAAACATTGTTCCCATGCTCAAGGAGTTGATCATGTGGGTGAGATAAATAAGTCCACACAAAGGTCAGGTCGGTCACAAGCATCATCTTCCGTGAATGAAGAGCTCTGTGAGTGTGAGGGGGTAATTATTTCTGCTGGAAGGTTGGAGTCAGATGGGAGAGAATGAGTGCTAGGAAGGCCTCAGACAAGAGGAGGTAGGTAACAAAACTCTAAGAATCACTAGGTTTTCTAGGGGAATAGGACTTTTCATGTATAGGGCCATGTTACCATATAGTGGTTAAGAACCTAGATGTTGGAGTTCAGCTGTCTCGGTCTGGGACTGGCTCCATTTGCATCCTTACTCTGACATTGAGGATGCTCCTTGAACCTGATTAAGTGTTTCATTAATGCAGTGCCAGGCACATTATTAGGCTTTCATAAAAGGAAAGCCAACGGTCCTTATTGTTCTACGTCACATTGCATTAAACTATGCAGAGCCAGAGCGGGACGAATGTCTAGAATGCTTTCTGAGACTTGGGCAGCACGCCTGCAGGCAGGATGTGCATCTACTGGGGGGATGGTTTGGAGTGTTGGGAAGTAGACAGTAGGTGAGTGGGTCCCACTTGGATCTGCCCTTTAGCTGACGTACCTGTCACTCGGCGCTGTGACCGCTGCTGCTAATGCCTCCTCCAGAGCAGTATTGCTCCCTGGCAAGGCATCTCTTACCCCATCCTGCAGCCAATTATTGATTGATAAGGGGATTCAGAAGGCCAGACCCCTTGTTTAAAAGCAGTGCCAACGGTGTGGAGCCAAGAAGCTTATTTCCCCTGCCCTGTTCTACTCATCCCCGCTCCATCTCCTAAAACTCCCTCAGGAAATAACGTGTACAAGAAACCTTGTCCCAGTCTCAATTCCTATCCACTTCTGTGGCCCCTGAGCTAAAACAGGTCTTGGAGCTGGATTGGAAAGATCTTTGGATGCTGGTCTTGGGATTCTAAGTGCTATCCTGTAGGCTTTGGAAAGCCTAATGTGTCCAAAAAGGGTCACAGTAGTCAAAAATAGCAGGGAAGTGGCTTTTACATGCTCTAAATAAGGAATGATAAATGCTCCAATCATTTGTCATTGATTAGGGTGGAAGAGATGAGACAAAGAGTTATTGTAGGAGCTGGGAAAGAACTGGGAAGTCTTAGATAATCACAGCCTGGGGAGAAGGAAATAAAGAAGCTTCCAGACTGGATGACTAGGCAATTAAGCATCCAAAGAATACTTTGTTAAGAAGAGGTAAAGTTAATGAGTTTAGTTTTGGCTTTGTTGTGGGTTTCTTGTGGAATATCATAGGTGGAAATGTTCAGTAAGTAGTAGGGAATATCCATCTGCAGGTACACTTATTTTTTTAAAAATTGATTTTATTTATTTGGAAGCCAGAGTGACAGAGACAAAGAGAAATGGATCTTCTGTCCACTGGTTCACTTCTGAAATGACCACAATGGCTGGGGCAAGCCAGGACAAAGCTAGGAGTCTAGATCTCCATCCGGGTCTCCCATGTGGATGGCAGGGGCCCAAGCATTTGGGCCATCTTTTGCTGCTTTCCCAAGTGCATTAGCAGGGAGCTAAATTAGAAGTAGAGCAGCTGGGGCTTGAACTGGCACTCATATGGGATGCTGGCATTGCAGGTGGAGGCTTAACCCACTGTGCTACAATGCTGGCCCAGTACAGATAAATATTTAAAATGTAAATTTAAAAAATGAGTAAGGGGGATTTTGCACCCGTGTTTGCCAAATGAGGTGAATGAATTTAGAGTTTGAATGAGACGCGCCTTAGTTTTACTTTCTCAAAGAAAGCTTCCTGCATGGCCCTTGACAAGCCTCTGAGTAGAAATAACCGTAATAAACATTTCATAGGAAACTATAAGCATAAAGCAAGATAATGGTATGTGAAAGAGATTTGCCACCTGAACTGTTGTACAAATATTGGTAGCACATTGTTTATTTAAGCCCTATCTTCTCGTAAAAGAATGTAAGATTATAGGAATAGTAGTATGTAGAGCTGAATGGCATGAAAGAGAGAGAGGGAGAGGGAGAGAGAGGGAGGGAGGGAGGGAGGGAGGAAGAAAAAGAGTGGTGGGGAGAGAGAATGTGAGTATAATGAGTTAATGAAACGTACCCTAGTTCAGAAGCATGTAGTTCTCTTAGCATGGTTATGTGACTCAGCAAAGTCAAAAGCCTTTAGATTTTATGTTAGCAGTGTTTTGTGTGGCCCTGTGTTTGGGGGGGTTCCTCTTGCATATAAGGGGACTTCAAGAAAGATTGTGGAAAAATGGAATTAAAAAATAAGTTTTTTTAAGACTTATTTATTTATTTGAAAGTCAGAGTTATGCAGAGAGAGAGAGAAAGAGGTCTTCCATCCAAAAGTTCACTCCCCAATTTGCCTCAATGGCCGGAGCTGCACCGATCCAAAGCCAGGAGCCAGGAGCTTCTTCCAGGTCTCCCACGTGGGTGCAGGGGCCCACTTTATGTACAGAAGACCAACTCTATACTTGGACCATACAAGGACTTGGACCATCTTCTACGACTTTCCTAGGCCATAGCAGAGAGCTGGATGGGAAGAGGAGCAGCTGGGTCTTGAACTGACGCCCATATGGGATGCTGGCGCTTCAGGCCAAGGGCGTTAACCCACTGCACCACAGCGCCAGCCCCTTATTTTGGTTTAAAACATTTTGAAGTCCATGTTTTTTTTTTTTTTTTTTTTTAAAGATTTATTTACTTATTTGAAAAGCAAAGTTAGGCAGAGAGAGAAAGAGAGAGGGAGGGAGGTAGGGAGGGAGGGAGGGAGAGAGAGAGAGAGAGAGATAGAGATATCTTGCATTCACTGGTTCATTCCCCAAACAGGGCTGAGCCAGGCCAAAGCCAGGAGCCAGGAGCCTCTTCTGGGGTTCCCATGTGTGTGCAGGGGCCAAAGAGCTTGGGTCATTTTCTGCTGCTTTCCCAGGCACGTTAGCAGGGAGCTGGATTGGAAGTGGAGTAGCTGGGACTTGAACTGGCACCCATGTAGGATGTTGGCATTGAAGGTAGTGGCTTTACCCACCATGCCACAGTACCAAGCCTCACATTTGCCTCGCCTCTCTTTTTCTTCCTTTCCCTCCCTCCCTCCCTCCCCCCTTTCTTCTGAGATTTATTTATCTGAAAGAGTTACACACAGAGAGAAGCAGAGGCAGAGAGAAGGGGGGGGGGAGAGAAGAGAGAGAGGTCTTCCATCCACTAGTTCACTCCCCAATTGGCTGCAATGGCCAGAGCTGTGCCAATCCAAAGCCAGGAGCCAGGAGCTTCTTCTGGGTCTCCCATGTAGGTTTAGGGACCCCAAGATTTGTGCTGTCTTCAACTGCTGTCCCAGGCCATAGCAGAGAGCTGAATTGGAAGTAGAGCAGTTGGTACTCAAACTGGCACCCATATGGGATTCTGGCACTGCAGGTGGCAGCTTTACCTTCTGTGCCACAGCGTCGGCCCCATATTTCTTTCATTATATGAATTTTCCATGAACTTTTGGAGGACCCTCAAATATAGTCCCTCCCTCCCTCCCTCCCTCCTCCCCTCCCTCCCTCCCTTCCTTCCAGAAAGCTTTTATTTAATGAATCTAATTTTCATAGGTACAGATTTAAGAATACAGTGGTTCTTCCTCCCACCCCCACTCTCGTCTCACCAGCTACTCCCTCTCCCATCCCATTCTTCATTAAGATTCATTTTTAATTAACTTTATGTACAAAAGACCAACTCTATACTAAGTAAAGATTTCAACAATTTGCACCCCCCACCCCACGCACACATACAAAGTATAAAGTACTGTTTGAAAACAAGTTTAGGGCCAGTGCTGTGGCGCAGCGGGTTAACGCCCTGGCCTGAAGTGCTAGTATCCCATATGGGCGTCCGTTTTAGTTATGGCTGCTCTTCTTCCAATCCAGCTCTCTGCTATGGCCTGGGATAGCAGTAGAAGATGGCCCAAGTGCTTGGGCCCCTGCACCCACATGGGAGACCCAGAAGAGGCTCCTGGCTCTTGGCTTCAGACCATCGCAGCTCTGGTCGTTGCGGCCATCTGGGGAGTGAATCAGCAGATGGAAGACCTCTTTCTCTGTATCTACCTCTCTCTGTAACTCTGTCTTTCAAATAAATAAAAAATAAATCTTAAAAAAAAAGATAACAAGTTTTACAATTTTCATAGTACAATTGATTAAGGACAGAGGTCCTACATGGGGAGTAAGTGCACACTGACTCTTGTTGATTTAACAATTAACACTCTTATTTATGATGTCAGTGATCACCCAAGGGTCTTGACATGAGTTGCCAAGGCTTTGGCAGCCTTTTGAGTCCACAAACTCATTATTTAGGCAGGGCCATAAGCAAAGTGGAAGTTCTCTCCTCCCTTTGGAGAAAAGTTCCTCCTTCTTTGATGGCCCCTTCTTTCCACTGGGGTTTCACTTATAGAGATCCTTCATGTGGAACATTTTTTGCCACAGTGTCTTGGCTTTCCATGCCTGAAATGCTCTCATAAGCTTTTTAGCCAGATTGAATGCCTTAAGGGCCAATTCTGAGGTCAGAGTACTGTTTAGGGTGTTTGTCATTCTATGAGTCTGCTGTGTGGACTGCTTCCCATGTTGGAACATTCTCTCCTTTTTAATTCTATCTGTTGTTATTACCAGACACTATGTCTTATTTATGTGATCCCTTTGAAACTTAATCCTATTTATATGATCAATTACACTCTTAATATGATAACTTTAACATGTAAGTTGGCATTCCTGCCAACTAGCTTAATGGGATTTGGAGTCCCATGACAAATTTTTAGCTTTACCCTTAGGAGTGAGTCTGTGGAAATTTGTGCTGAACTGTACAGTTCTTCCCTCTCTTATTCTCACTTTTATTTTTTACTGGGATCTATTTTTAAATTGGCTTTATACACCTATGATTAATTCTATGTTAAGTAAAGAGTTCAACCAATGGTATTAGGTAGAAAAAATATTAAAAAATTAAACTGTTTCTCTACAGTCAAGACAAGGGCTCTTCAAGTCGTTGCTTCTCATAGTGTCAATTTCGCTTCTACAGGTTTCCTTTTTTTTTTTTTTAAAGATTTATTTATTTATTTGAAAGAGTTACACAAAGAGAAGGAGAGGCAGAGAGAGAGAGAGAGAGAAGAGAGAGAGAGAGAGAGAGAGAGGTCTTCCATCCACTGGTTCACTCCCCTATTGGCTGCAATGGCCAGAGCTGCACCGATCTGAAGCCAGGAGCCAGGAGCTTCCTCAGGGTCTCCCATGTGGGTGCAGGGACCCAAGGACTTGGGCCATCTTTTACTGCTCTCCCAGGCCACAGCCAAGAGCTGGATTGGAAGTGGAGCAGCCGGGACTTGAACCAGTACCCATATGGGATGCCAGCACTGCAGGTGATGGCTTTACCCATTACGCAGTAGTGCCGGCCCCTACAGGTTTCCTTTTAGGTGCTCTGTTATTTGTTACAGATCAGGGAGAACAATGGTATTTGTCCCTTTGAAACTGGCTTGTTTCATTAAGTATGATGTTTTCCAGATACATCCATTTTGTTGCAAATGACTGGATTTTTTTTTTATTGCTGTGTAGTATTCCATAGAGTACATATCCCATAGTTTCTTTATCCAGTCTTCCATTGATGGGCTTTTAGATTTTTTTCTTTAAAGATTTATTTTATGTATTTGAAAGCCAGAGTTACAGAGACAGAGAGGTCTTCCATCCGCTGGTTCACTCCCCAGATGGCCGCCACGGCTGGAGCTGCACCGATCAGAAGCCAGGAGCTTCTCTATGAAAGTCAATCTGGCCGGCGCCGCGGCTCAGTAGGCTAATCCTCCGCCTTGCGGCGCTGGCACACCAGGTTCTAGTCCTGGTCGGGGCGCCGGATTCTGTCCCGGTTGCCCCTCTTCCAGGCCAGCTCTCTGCTGTGGCCAGGGAGTGCAGTGGAGGATGGCCCAAGTGCTTGGGCCCTGCACCCCATGGGAGACCAGGATAAATACCTGGCTCCTGCCATCGGATCAGCGCGGTGCTCCGGCTGCAGTGCGCTGGCCGCGGCGGCCATTGGATGGTGAACCAATGGCAAAGGAAGACCTTTCTGTCTCTCTCTCTCTCACTGTCCACTCTGCCAGTCAAAAAGAAAAAAAAAATGTCAATCTAACCAGAGTGAGGTGAAACCTCATTGTGATTTTGATTTGAATTTCCCTGACAGCTAGTGATCCTGAACATTTTTTTTTTTTTTAAATTTTTGGACAGGCAGAGTTATCAGTGAGAGAGAGAGAGACAGAGAGAAAGGTCTTCCTTTTCCGTTGGTTCACCCCCCAAATGGCTGCTATGGCCTGCGGGCTGCGCCTATCCGAAGCCAGGAGTCAGATGCTTCCTCCTGGTCTCCCACAGGTGCAGGGCCCAAGCACTTGGGCACTTGGGCCATCCTCCACTGCACTCCTGGGCCACAGCAGAGAGCTGGACTGGAAGAGGGGCAACCAGGACAGAATCTAGCTCCCCAACCGGGACTAGAACCCGGGGTTCCGGCGCCACAGGCAGAGGATTAGCCAAGTGAGCCGCGGTGCCAGCACTGAGCATTTTTTCGTATGTCTGTTGGCCATTTGGATTTCTTTTTTTGAAAAATGTCTGTTTAAGTCCTTGGTACATCTCTTAACTGGGTTCTTCGTTTTGTTGTTGTGGAGTTTCTTGATCTCTTTGTAGATTCTGTTTATTAATCCTTTATCAGTCGAATAATTTGCAAATAATTTCTCCCATTCTATGGATTGCCTCTTCACTTTCCTGTTTCTTTTGCCATACAGAAACTTCTCAATTTGAAGTAATCCCATTTGTTAATTTTGGCTTTGTCTGCCTGTGCCTCTGGGTTCTTTTCCAAGAATTCTTTTGCCTGTGCCAATGTCTTACAGGGTTTCCTCAATGTTCTCTAATAATTTTATGGTGTTGGATCATAGATTTAGATCTTTAATCCATGTTGAATAGATTTTTGGGTAAAGTGTAAGGTAGAGGTCTTGCTTCATACTTTTGTATGTGGAAATCCAGTTTTCCCAGCACCATTTGTTGAAGAGACTGTCCTTGCTCCAGGGTTTGGTTTTAGCTCTTTGATCAAATATAAGTTGGTTGTAGATGTTTGGATTGATTTCTGGTGTTTCTATTCTGTTCCATTGGTCTATCCTTCTATTTTTGTACCAGTACCAGGCTGTTTTGATTACAACTGCCTTGTAGTATGTCTTGAAATCTGGTATTGTGATGCCTCTGGCTTTGTTTTTGTTGTATAAGATTGCTTTAGCTATTCGAGGTCTTTTGTGACTCCATATGAATTTCAGCATCATTTTTTTGAGATCTAAGAATGTCTTTGGTATTTTGATTGGTATTGCATTGAATCTGTAAGTTGCTTTCAGAAGAATGGACATTTTGATGATATTGATTCTTCCAGTCCATGAACATGGAAGATTTTTCCATTTTCTTGTATCTTCTTCTATTTCTTTCTTTAATGTTTTGTAATTTTCATTGTAGAGATCTTTGACATCCTTGGTTAAATTTATTCCAAGGTATTTGATTGTTTTTGTAGTTATTGTGAATGGGATTGATTTTAGAAGTTCTTTCTCAGCCATGGCATTGTCTGTGTATACAAAGGCTGTTGATTTTTGTGTATTGATTTTGTATCCTGCTACTTTACCAAACTCTTTCATGAGTTCCAATAGTCTCTTAGTGGAGGCTTTTGGATTGCCTATATATAGAATCATCTCATCTGCAAATAGGGGTAGTTTGACTTCTTCCTCCCAAATTTGTATCTGTTTGATTTCTTTTCTTCTTTTTCTTGCCTAATGGCTCTGGTTAAAACCTCCAGCGCTATGCTGAATAGCAATGGTGAGAGTGGGTATCTCTGTCTGGTACCAGAATTCGGTGGGAATGTTTCCAACTTTTCCCCTTTCAATATGATGCTGGCCATGGATTTGTCATAAATTGCCTTGATTGTGTTGAGGAATGTTGCTTCTATACTTAATTTGCTTAGAGTTTTCATCATGAAAGAGTATTTTATCAAATGCTTTCTCTGCATCTATTGAGATAATCATATGATTTTTGTTCAGCAGTTTATTAATGTGATGTATCACATTGATTGATTTGTGAATGCTGAACCATCCTTGCATACAACGGATAAATCCCACTTGGTCTGGGTGGATGAGCTTGTTGGATTCTTTTTTTTTTTTTTTTTTTTTTTTTTTTTTTGACATGCAGAGTGGACAGTGAGAGAGAGAGACAGAGAGAAAGGTCTTCCTTTGCCGTTGGTTCACCCTCCAATGGCCGCCGCGGCTGGCGCGCTGCGGCTGGCGCACCACGCTGATCCGATGGCAGGAGCCAGGAGCCAGGTGCTTTTCCTGGTCTCCCATGGGGTGCAGGGCCCAAGCACCTGGGCCATCCTCCACTGCACTCCCTGGCCACAGCAGAGAGCTGGCCTGGAAGAGGGGCAACCGGGACAGAATCTGGCGCCCCAACTGGGATTAGAACCGGGTGTGCCGGCGCCGCTAGGCGGAGGATTAGCCTAGTGAGCCGTGGCGCCGGCCGAGCTTGTTGGATTCTAATGGCTAGAATTTTGTTGAGTATTTTTGCATCTATGTTCATCAGGGAAATTGGTCTGTAATTCTCTTTCTCTGTTGCATCTTTTTCAGGTTCAGGAATTAAGGTGATGCTATCATAGAAACAATTTGGGAGGATTCCCTCCCTTTCAATTGTTTTGAATAACTTGGGAAGAATTGGAGTTAGTTCATTTTTAATTGTCTGTTAGAATTCAGCAGTGAAGCCATCTGGTCGTGCCTTTTCTTTGTTGGGAGGGCCATTATAACTGATTCAATTTCCATCTTGGTTAATGGTATGTTTAGATTTTCTGTGTCTTATGGCTCAATTTAGGTAGGTTCTATGTGTCCAGGAATCTCTCCATTTCTTCAGGGTTCCCAGTTTGTTGGCATATAGCTGTTGTAGTAATTTCTGACGATTTTTTATTTCTGTGGTGTCTATTGTTACATTTCCTTTTTCATCTCTAATTTTATTGATTTGGGCTTTCTCTCCTTTTTTGTATAGTTGGGCCAATGCTGTGTCAATTTTGTTTATTTTTTCAAAAAACTAGCTCTTCCTTTTGCTGATCTTTTGTATTGCTTTTTTGAATTTAATTTTGTTGATTTATTCTTTAATTTTAATTATTCTTTTCTCCTACTTCTTTTGGGTTTGGTTTGCTCTTTTTTTTCTAGATCCTTGATGCATTGACAGCTCATTTATTTGGTGCCTTTACAATTTCTTGATGTAGACATCAGTTGCTATAAACTTTCTTCTTAACACTGCTTTTGCTATAGCCCATAAGTTTTGATGTGTTGTCATCTTCATTTGTTTCCAGAAAGTTTTTGATTTCTCTTTTGATTTCTTCTATGACCCACTGTTCATTTAGGAGCATGTTGTTTAGTCTCCATATGTTTGCATATGTTCTAGAGATTCCTCAGTTGCTGATTTCCAGCTTCATTCCACTGTGGTCCGAGAAGATGCATGGTATGATTTTGATTTTGTTGAATTTGCTGAGACTTGCTTTATGGCCTAGTATGTGGTCAATTCCAGAGAAAGTTCCATACACTGCTGAGAAGAATGTGTATTTTGCAACTGAAGGATGAAAAGTTCTGTAGACATCTGTTAGGTCCATTTGGTCTAATTTTTTTTTCTTTTTTAATTTTTTTTGACAGAGTGGACAGTGAAAGAGAGAGACAGAAAGAAAGGTCTTCCTTTTCCCGTTGGTTCATCCCCCAATTGCTGCTGCAGCCAGTGCGATGCAACCAGTGTACCACACTGATCTGAAGCCAGGAGCCAGGTGCTTCTCCTGGTCTCCCATGCTGGTGCAGGGCCCAAGGACCTGGGCCATCCTCCACTGCACTCCTGGGCCACAGCAGAGAGCTGGACTGGAAGAGGGGCAACCAGGACAGAATCTGGAGCCCTAACCAGGACTAGAACCAGGTGTGCTGGCGCCACAGGCAGAGGATTAGCCTAGTGAGCTGTGGCGCCAGCCCAGTTGGTCTATAGTGTCGATTAAATCTACTGTTTCCTTGCTGATTTTCTGTCTGGTTATTCTGTCTATTGCTGAATGTGTAGTATTGAAGTCCCCCATTACTATTGTATTGGAGTCTAAGTCTCCCTTTAAATCCCTTACCATTTTTTTAAAGATTATTTATTTTATTTATTTGAAAGAGTTACAGAGAGAGATAGAGACAGAGAGAGAGGTCTTCCATCCACTGGTGCACTCGCCAGATGGCCACAATGGCTGGAGCTGTGCTGATCTGAAGCCAGGAGCTTCTTCTCATCTCCCACATGGGTGCAGGGGCCCAAGAACTTGGCCATCTTCTACTGCTTTAGAGGAGCAGTGGGGACTTGAACCAGCACCCATATGGAATGCTGGCACTTCAGGCCAGGGCTTTAACCTGCTGCACCACAGCAGCGGCCCCTTACCATTTCTTTTAAATAGCTAGGTGCCCTGTAATTTGGTGCATATACATTTTTTTTTTTTTGACAGGCAGAGTTAGACAGTGAGAGAGAAAGAGACAGAGAGAAAGGTCTTCCTTTTTTCCATTGGTTCACTCCCCAAGTGGCCGCTATGGCCAGTGTGTTGCGTTTGGCATGCTGTGCCAATCTGAAGCCAGGAGCCAGGTGCTTCCTCCTGGTCTCCCATGCGGGTGCAGGGCCCAAGGACCTGGGCCATCCTCCACTGCCCTCCCGGGCCACAGCAGAGAGCTAGACTGGAAGAGGAGCAACTGGGACAGAATCCAGTGCCCCAACCGGGACTAGAACCTGGGGTGCCAGTGCTGCAGGCAGAGGATTAGCCTAGTGAGCTGTGGCACTGGCCTTGGTGAATGTGCATTTATAATAGTTACATCTTCCTGTTGAATTGATTCCTTAATCATTACATAGTGCCCTTCTTTGTTTATTTTAACAGTTTTTTTGTTAAAGTCTATTTTGTCTGATATTAGGATGGCTACACCAGCTCTTTTTTGATTTCTGTTGGCATGGAATATCTTCTTCCATCATTTCACTTTCAGTCTGCATGCATCTTTGTTGGTGAGATGTGATGTGTTTCTTGTAGGCAGCAAATAGTAGGTTTTTTTTTTTTTTTAATTTTTGACAGGCAGAGTGGACAGTGAGAGAGAGAGAGACAGAGAGGCCGCGGCCAGTGCATTGTGCTGATCCTAAGCCAGGAGCCAGGTATTTATCCTGGTCTCCCATGTGGGTGCAGGGCCCAAGCACTTTGGCCATCCTCCACTGCACTCCCTGGCCACAGCAGAGAGCTGGCCTGGAAGAGGGGCAACCAGGACAGAATCTGGCACCCCGACCGGGACTAGAACCCAGTGTGCCAGCACTGCAGGGCAGAGGATTAGCCTATTGAGCCATGGCGCCAGACTTAGGGTTTTGTTTTTTAATCCATTCAGCTAGTTTGTGTCTTTAACTCGGGAGTTGAGGCCATTTACATTCAAGGTGACTATTGATAAGTAATGCCTTTGCCCTGCCATTTTCCCAAAAATATTCCTATTTTTTTACTTTGAATTTCCTTTAAACTTTTGCTAAGAGTTTTTCTTCCTTTACGTTCTTTCATAGTGATGACCATGTTTCTGTGTTTCTGTGTACAACACATCCTTAAGCATCTTTTGTAGGGCTGATTGGGTGGTGACAAATTTTTTGAATTTCTGTTTGTTATGGGATGTCTTTATTTCACCTTCATTCATAAATATCTTTGCAAGGTATAATATTTTGGGGTAACAGTTTTTTTTCTCAGCCTGTAGGATTTCTGATGAGAAGTCTGCTGTGAGTCTAGTCAGGGATTCTGTGAAAGTAATCTGACATTTATCTCATGTACATTTCAGAATCTTCTCTGTATGTTTTACTGTGGTTAGTTTGAGTACAATGTGTTGTGGCGAGGATCTTTTCTGGTCATGTCTATTAGGAGTTCTGTGTGCTTCCTGTACTTGGATGTCCCTTTCTTTCTCCAAATTAGGGAAGTTTTCTGTTATTGTTTCACTAAAAAGGCCTTCTAATCCTTTCTGTCTTTCCATGCCTTCAGAATTCCTAGAACCTGTAACTTGGGTCATTTTATAGTATCCTGTAGATTCCCAACAGTGATTTTTAGTTTTCTAATTTCCTCTTCTTGCCTTTGGTTTGACTGTGTAATTTCCTATGCTTTGTCTTCTAAGTCTGATATTCTTTCTTTTGCTAAGGCTATCAACTGTAGTTTTTATTTGTTCTATTGAATTAATTTCTTTTTTTTTTTAAAGATTTATTTATTTATCTGAAAGAGTTACACAGAGAGAAGGAGAAGCAGAAAGAGAGGGAGGGAGGGAGGGAGGGAGGGAGAGAGAGAGAGAGGTCGGTCTTCTATCTGCTGGTTCACTCCTCAGCTGGCCACAACAGCTAGAACTGAGCTTTCCGAAGCCAGGAGCCAGGAGCTTCTTCCAGGTCTCCTGTGTAGGGGTGCAGGGGCCTAAAGAGTTGGACCATCTTCTGCTGCTTCTGCAAGGCCATAGCAAAGAGCTGGATTGTCGCTCCCCCTCTTCATGGAGGAACGACACTAAGCCCTGCCTAGGCTTCATATCCGAGTCATGGCACCATTATGTCGCTCCCCCTCTTCGCGGAGGAACGACACAGGACCCTGCGCTGTTCTTTCGTCTGCTCGGCCCTCCCCGGGTTTGCTGCTGGTTCTTCCCGGGTTGGCTACTATCCCTTCCACCTCCGTGGAAGGGCCGTTCCCCCTGGCCACATTCCCCACTTCCGCAGGGGAGTGGCACACCGCCGGCCGGCTCTCTGGGGGCTGCACAGGTGTTCCTTCAACTAGATGTTCCCCTTAGATGTTCCTCATAGATGTTCCCCGTGCATGCCGTCTCTCTCCTCCTTTATAGTCCTCCTCCGCCAATCCTAACTCGGCTGCCCACACGCCGAGTACGCTGCTCTCCTCCAATCAGGAGCAAGTCCTACAGTTTATTAGCTGAACTGGAGGCAGCTGTGCGGAAGCTGTTTACTTCTCTCCCAGCGCCATATTGTGGGAGAGCAGATGCATAGAATAAGTCTTAATTCCAGTAACTCAGTCTAGTCCGGTTTGCTCCCCACACTGGATCAGAAGTAGAGCAGCTGGGACTTGAACTGGCGCCCATATGGGATGCTGGCACTGTGAGCAGTGGCTTTACCTGCTATGCCCACAGTGCCAGCCCTTGATTTCATTTCATTTTGATTTCTCTCTAAGATCTCAATTTCGTGGGAGAAATTTATCTTTCATGTCCTATATGGATTTCAGTTGTTTGTGCATTTGCTTCTTATTACTTTTTTTTTTTTAAAGATTTATTTATTTATTTGAAATTCCAAGTTACACAGACAGAGAAGGAGAGGCAGAGAGAGATAGAGGTCTTCCATCTGCTGGTTCACTCCTCAATTGGCTGCAATGGCTGGAGCTGAGCTGATCTGAAGCCAAGAGCCTGGAACTTCTTCGAGTTCTCCCCTTGGGGTGCAGGGGCCCAAGGAGTTGAGCCGTCTTCTATTGTTTTCCCAGGCCATAGCAGAGAGCTGGATCAGAAGTAGAGCAGCTGGGACTTAAACCGGTGCCCATATGGGATGCCAGCACTGCAGGCGATGGTTTTACTCACTACGCAACAGCACCAGCCCCTCTGATTACTTCCGTGAAATCTTATGATCAATATTTTAAATTCCATGTCTTGCATTTCTTCCATCTCATCATCTTCACAATCTAATATTGAAGTGTTCTGCGCCGGCGCCGCGGCTCACTAGGCTAATCCTCCGCCTTGCGGCGCCGGCACACTGGGTTCTAGTCCCAGTTGGGGCGCCGGATTCTGTCCCGGTTGCCCCTCTTCCAGGCCAGCTCTCTGCTGTGGCCAGGGAGTGCAGTGGAGGATGGCCCAAGTACTTGGGCCCTGCACCCCATGGGAGACAGGATAAGTACCTGGCTCCTGCCATTGGATCAGCGCAGTGCACTGGCTGCAGTGCGCCGGCCGTGGCGGCCATTGGAGGGTGAACCAACGGCAAAAGGAAGACCTTTCTCTCTGTCTCTCTCTCTCAGTGTCCACTCTGCCAGTCAAAAAAAAAAATGTTCTTTTGGGGGCATCATGTTTTCTTCCTTATTCTTGTTTCTTGAATTTGTGCATTTGTTATTTGGCATTTGTGGAGATACTTGTTCCTCCCTCCCTCCCTTCCTCCCTTCTTCTCTCTCTCTCTCTCTCTCTCTTTCTTTCATTGTGGTGGCTTTTATCTTTGTACTGAGGCTCTATAGGTAAGTGGAACGTCTGCTTTCAGTGAATCTCTACAGGTTTGTAATGGGTGGGTGTGGCCAGGGAGCTCTGATCAGTTCTCCAAGGTTAAGGGCATGTTTGAGGTGACACACCCAGGTTTGGTGTGGTAAATCTTCCTCTCTCTTTTTTTTTAATCAGAAGTGAAATTTATTCTGCTCAGCTGAGCTCGTCTCCTCAAAGGAGACCAGTACCTGAATGCTACCCCGAGTGGGTATAATATTCATCCGCTCTGTCCCAAGGACCACACAAAGGATCTGTGCAGTCTATGGTGTAAGTTCAGAGTCCTCAGCAATGTCTTTCATCAGGTAACCAGGAAACCCTGAGCGTGTGGAGTCTCCCACTGTGGGTCCTCCCACACACCCTCAGTGTTTTTTTTTTTTTTTTTTTTTTTGACAGGCAGAGTGGAGAGTGAGAGAGAGAGACAGAGAGAAAGGTCTTCCTTTGCCGTTGGTTCACCCTCCAATGGCCGCCACGGCCGGTGCACTGCGGCCGGCGCACCGCGCTGATCCAATGGCAGGAGCCAGGTGCTTCTGGTCTCCCATGGGTGCAGGGCCCAAGCACTTGGGCCATCCTCCACTGCACTCCCTGGCCACAGCAGAGAACTGGCCTGGAAGAGGGGCAACCGGGACAGAATCTGGCGCCCCAACCGGGACTAGAACCCAGTGTGCCGGCGCCGCTAGGTGGAGGATTAGCCTATTGAGCCACGGCGCCGGAAGACTCACACTGTCATGAGCACCCAGCTCCCTGTTAGTTCTCCCTATCAAAGTCAGGAGTCTCCACTTGGCTGGTTGCTGGGCATGGACACGAGCTGGTGCAGCTGTTACGTATGTCCAAAGTGGTGCCTGCTCTATCGGCTTGTTGTAGGACATCATTGTAAAGCGATTGAAAAGAGAGAAATATGTCTGTCCTTTATTTAATTTAACTTAATTTAATTTAATTTTTTTCTTCTCTAGTTTGGCAGGTACACTATCTCCCACAGGACTCCAAGCTGGGTTCCCTCTAGGCTCTTCCTGCAACTTTATCGCCAGTGGCTGGGGATGCTGCAGTCTGGTCTCACCTCACTTTCCAGCACTGGTGCGTAGGCTCTCAGCTGCTGGGTAGGCTCTTGGCTGCTAGAATCCCAAGTTGTGGGTGTCCATGCCCTCCACATAGGCCCAACATGTCCCTCTAATTTTGGTAGAGTTTCCTCTGCCATTTTCTTTCTAACGCTTCTCTGAGATTACACTCTCTCCACTTTTTTAAAACTATCTTCTCCTAGACTAGAGCAGTAAGCTCCCTCCCTACTCCACCCTCTTGGAGTAAACTCCTAAATACAGTTTCAATTCCTTTTGGAAAGAAAAGGAAGGACAGTGTGGAGAATGATTATTGTTTATGTTTTCAGGATGTTTTTACTTGAAGTTGTTAGAAATAGTTCTGATATTAGTAATAAGATTTAATAGTGATAATAATATTTAATTGTAGAAAGTGCTATTATTTTATGTGTCACTAAACTAGGATATGGTTGATTTTAGCTTTGACCCTAAAGTGTATTCTTTTATCCACATTTGAGTCTAAATCTAAAATTCTTGGGTTATACATTTTTATTAAGTTGGTAGGCCTTTTACAGCCATTAAATAGAATTTTATTCTTATACATTTGTTTCTTAGACTGAACAGTCACTTTTTATGGTTAATTTTAAACAAATGATCTTTTCAACTGCATTAGGGAGAATGATTCCTGCTTTTTACAGTGGTGGTAAAGACAAAAGAACTTAGGGAAAAAAAAAAACAAACTGAGAATGGGGTTGGGCATTGTGATGCAGTGGGTAAAGCCACCTTCTGGGACACTCACACTGCATACTGCAGTGCCTGGGATAGAATTCTTAGCTCTGCTTCTGATCCAGCTTCTGCTAATGCATACCCTGGGAGGCAGCCTGTGATGGCTCAAGTTCTTGGGTCCCTGCCACCCACTTGGGAGACCCAGTCGGAATGCTTGGCTCTTAGTTTTGGCTTGGTCCAGACCTAGCTGTTACAGGCTTTTGAGGGAGTACACCAACCAGTAGATGGGAGAACATTTACTCTTTGTCTCTCTCTCTCTTGCTCTGTCTTCCAAGTAAATAAAAATAAATAGAACTTAAAAACTTGGAATGGTGCTAGCCATGGTTGTTAGTGGCTTGCATTGTCCTTCCTGTTGCTATCAGTCCTTTATAAATACTTGCTCTATGTGAGAAAAGACTGAGTGAATGGGTACTTCAACACGGAACAGTTGTTGAGGGGTGGACATTTGGCTCAGCAGTGCAGATGCTGCTTGGGACACCTGTACTCCATGTTGGAGTACTTGTGTCTCAGTCCCAGATCCACTCTCGATTCCAGCTTCCTGCTAATATGCACTCTAGCAGGTAGTAATGATGGCCTAAGTGGCCGGGTTCCTGCCACCCACATGGAAAATCTGGATTTAGTTTCTGGCTCTTGGCTTTGTTTTATCCTACTCTTGGCTGCTGATTGGCATTTGGGGGAATGAACCAGTGGATGGGAGAGGTCCTTCTCTGGCTCTGTGTCTGCTGTTCAGAGAAATAGAAATTAAAAAAAAGGTATTGTTGAAAAACTTTTGATTGAGTCAAGAAAAAATGATAAGTTTCCTTAACAAGATGACCTCAGATTCCATGCTGGTTTCCGTCGTGGGAATGGCCCTGTACACGGGATACGTCTTCATGCCCCAGCACATCATGGCGATATTGCACTACTTTGAAGTTGTACAGTGACCAGGATGTGAGCAGGATCCAGAAGACCCACCCTACGAAGCTGGCATGAGACTTCATCCGATGTCATAAGAAACTCTACTAGTTGTCAACATAACCAACCTTGTAAAGACTAAAATTCATGAGTAGAACAGGAAAATCATCCTGACTCATGTGTTGTGTTCTTTATTTTTAATTTTAAAAGAGGCTCTTGTATAGTAATTTTTGTCTATTTTAACATTGTAGTCATTTGTACTTTGATATCAGTATTTTCTTAACCTTTGTGACTGTTTCAATATTACCCCGTGAGAGCTTTTCTTAATGTAACTTTGAGTACATTTTAATTGCCTTCTATTTTTTAAAACCCAGAGTCATTAGTTGGGCTTTACTGTTCTTGCTATTGTATGGCATATACATCTGCCTGGACATATTTCTACTCTTGACCAAAGTTTTGTAAGAAACCATACCAGATTTGGGGCGGGGGAATGGGGCAGGGAGGATATTTTATTGGGAATTACTTACAAAAGACTTACCTGTAAGCTTGAACTCAGGAGTACAGTTTTAGCTATCTAGACTCTTAACAGCTTTTGCTTTAAAACTATTAAAGTGTTTCTTAACACTGAAAAAGAAAAGATCTTTCTAAAGTTAAGATAAGGAACATTTCACCTTTTAAATATTTAATGCTTATGTGGACTTGTTTCCAGAAAATGAGTGACGGTCCTCGTGACAGAAGTTGGTTAAGTAGCATTGGTATATAATGCTTATATACTGTAGAGTTTTTAACAGATGGTCAATCAGTTTCCTCTTGGGGCCACTATTAACAGTGTACTTCCTTAAGTTTAATTTTGTGATTGTAATGGGTGCTGCAAATGCATTTGCACATTGAAATAAGATATGATGCGATGATTTGTTGTTAAAAACCATAGTAAAAAGAAGTGTGAACTTGGTTAAAATCCTTTCACTCTTTGTATTGTTTTTTTTAAAGATTTTTATTCCTTAAATGTAAAATGACTAATTTTTTGGATGTAAACTCATTAAATTCAGAGAGAAAAAATCAGCTGATATAGCAGTATATTTTTTCCTTGGTGGTTAAATATTGATCTAGTGTTCATATTTCTGAATTGATTGCAGTAGAGGATCATGTAAACGGTAAGTATATCTTAAAAAGTTAATATTAAAAATAGCCGGCGCCGCGGCTCACTAGGCTAATCCTCCGCCTAGCGGCGCCGGCACACCAGGTTCTAGTCCCGGTCGGGGCACCGGATTCTGTCCCGGTTGCCCCTCTTCCAGGCCAGCCCTCTGCTGTGGCCAGGGAGTGCAGTGGAGGATGGCCCAGGTGCTTGGGCCCTGCACCCCATGGGAGACCAGGAAAAGCACCTGGCTCCTGGCTCCTGCCATCGGATCAGCGCGGTGCGCCGGCCGCGGCGGCCATTGGAGGGTGAACCAACGGCAAAGGAAGACCTTTCTCTCTGTCTCTCTCTCTCACTGTCCACTCTGCCTGCCAAAAAAAAAAAAAAAAAAAAAAAAGTTAATATTAAAAATAGTTGCTAATTAAGAAAAATCAACAACTTGAGCATATATTTTAACATGCCTTCCAGCATAAGTTTATTGATTTTTAAAAGTGTAGATATTTAGGGCTGGTGCTGTGGTGCAGTAGATTAATCCTCTGCCTTCGGCACCGTCATCCCATGTGGGTGCTGGTTCTAGTCCCGGCTGCTCCTCTTCTGATCCAGCTCTCTGCTGTGGCCTGGGAAAGAAGTGGCACATGGCCCAAGTGCTTGGTCTCCCTGCTTGGGAGATCCAAAAGAAGCTCTTGGCTTCGGATTGGTGTAGCTCTGGCCGTTGTGGCCACCTAGGGGTGACCCAGCGGATGGAAGACGTTTCTCTCTGCCTCTCTCTCTCACTGTCTGTAACTCTACCTGTCAAATAAATAAAATCTTAAAAAAAAAAAAAAAAGAAAAAATATATATTTTGGCCCCAAGTGTCCCCCCCCCCAAAAAAAAAGAATAATTGTTTAACATCTCTATAATACTTTAAAAAATGTTCTTTGGTGAAATAATCTTTCTCTTTTTTAAAGATTTATCTATCTTATTTGAAAGGCAGAGTTACAGAAAGGCAGAAGCAGAGAGAGAGATCAAGATCTTCCATCCACAGTTTCACTCCCCAAATGGCTGCAACAGCCGGAGATGCGCTGATGCAGAGGCCCCAGGACTTGGGCCATGTTCTACTGCTTTCCCAGGCCACAGCAGAGAGCTGGATCAGAAGTGGAGCAGTTGGGACTTGAACTGGCACCCATATGGGATGCCAGCACTGCAGGTGGTGGCTTTACCCAGTAAACCACAGCACCAGCCCTGGTGGTGTACTCTTTGAACATCTCTCTGTGTAACACTAATTACCTGATGGAATTTTCTACAGAAAGAATGTAAAGATGGATCCCTTTTTCCTTTAGCATGGTTGACAGATTTTTTAAAAAGTTTTTTTTTTTTTTTTGTGGTGAGGGTATTTTAAAAGGTATTTTTAGAATTTTATTTGACATTTAGTAATTGTACATATTTATGGGGTACAGCAGGACATCTTGAAACATATATACAGTGTGTGATGATGAGATCAGGGTAATTGACATACCTATCATCTCAGACATCTGCTGTTTTTTTATGTTGGGAACATTCAAAATCCTCTTTAGCTCTTTTGAGATAGTTGTTAGCCATTGTTGTCCTGCTGTAGGCTAGAACAGAGGTTACTGTACCTGTACCTGTTAGCCACCCTCTGACCACACCCCTCCCCACCACCCTTTCCAGGCTCTTGTAACCACTGCTGTTCTCTCTACTTCTGTGAGATCAGCTCTTTTATTTTTTTATTTTTTATTTTTGACAGGCAGAGTGGACAGTGAGAGAGGAGCCACGTCCTGTTTAGTTCATGACAGTATCTTTTTTTTTTTTTAAGATTATGTAGGGACTGATGCTGTGGTGTAGTGGGTAAAGCTACTGCCGGTAGCAGTGGCATCCCATATGGACACCGATTTGAGTCCTGGCTGCTCCACATCCTATCCAGCTCTCTGCTTATGGCCTGGGAACGCAGTGGAAGATAACCCAAGTTTGTGGGCCCCTGCACCCATGTGGGAGACCTGAAGAAGCTCCAGGCTTCTGGATTTGGATTCCAGCTCGCTCGCTTGCTCACTTGCTTGTTCGGTCTCTCTTTTTCTTTGCCTCTGCCTCTCTGTAGCTCTGCCTTTCAAATAAATAAATAAATAAATCTTAGAAAAAAGATTATTTGAAAGGCAGAGTTACAGAGAGGCAGAGGCAGAAGCAGAGAGAGAGAGGTCTTCCATGCTCTGGTTCACTCTTCAAATGTCCACAGTGGCTGGAGCTGGACTGATCCAAAGCCAGGTGCCAGGAGCCAGGAACTCCATCCAGGTCTCCCATGTAGGTGCAGGTGCCCAAGGATTTGGACCATCTTTTGCTGCTCTCCCAGGTGCATTATCAGGGAGCTGGATTGAAAGTGGAACAGCTGAGTCTCAAACCAGCATCCATATGGGATGCTGGCACTGCAGGTGGTGGCTTTACCCACTATGCCATAATACCTACCCCATAACAGTATGTTTAAAAGATTTCATATATCATCACAATTAGATAGGAGTGAGGGTATTGCTTGGTTTTGAAGTAGTTGAAAATGATTATGGTTATCTGAGCTGTATTTGTATTTCAAGCAAGATAATGAATATGAGGATTTAAGTTGGATTTTTTTTTCTCAAATTTATGTTTGAATTTGACCTTTCTTCCTTGTCCTCCATAGAGAACCACTGACAACTGGACGCCTGATATCCCTGAGGTGCATTGGAGACAGGAAAAGCTGAATACAGCTAGTGTAGATTGATGGAACAGGGACATAAGCCTCAGCCATTCTAGCTCCTTGCCTGAAAACAAACAAAAGTGGAATTTACCCCTTACCCCTGCATCCTTTCAAATCTGGAATTTCTCCAGCATCTTTTCAAGAGACTGATTAATCCAGTCTCACACCCTGAGTTGTTCCCTCCCCTGCCCTCTTCATTCTTCCCCAGGTTTGAAACCCACCTCTGTGCCTTGGCCTCCACTTCTCCTCCAGACCCCTGATCCACCCTGAGATATGAAAAGGCCCAGCGCACTGACGGTGCCTTCTGCCATGTGTCTCCATGGGCACACTGGCAGCTACTTCTGCAAGTAAATTTGTTTGGGTGTGCGTTTGTATTCTGTCTCCCCTCTGTTCTGCGCCATTCTCCTTACACAGATGGATGTCCAGATTACCTCTCCTGGCCCTCTGTTTGGGAATCTTTAATTTATCCTTGCTCTTTGCTGAAATTCATGAAATTGCTGCTGCGTAGCAGATGATTATAATGAGTACCGGCCTATGAAATATGAAGGGACTTCAAGAGGTGTGGCAAAATGGAATTAAACAATTTGAGTTTGGTGCAGAAATTTTTAAAAATCTATAATTTTTTTTTCTGTAATGTTTCCATGAACTTTTTGAAGTCCTTTCTTATGTAAAAGATTAGGGTAGCCTTTCAGGAAATCTTGAGAGTGAGAAAGAAATCAGAGCATGCCCGTAAGAGGTGATCAGGGAAGTATATTCTTTTTTTTTTTTTTTTTTTTTTTTTTAAGATTTATTTTATTTATTTGAACGATGGAGTTACAGAGAGGTAGAGACAGAGAGAGAGAGCGAGCAGCCTGGTCTTGAACCGGCGCCCATATGGGATGCTGGCGCTTCAGGCCAGGGCGTTAAGCCGCTGCGCCACAGCAACGGCCCCCAGGGAAGTATATTCTTACCAGCTATTCCAGGTGTCTATTTTTTTTTAAAGATTTATTTATTTGAAAGTTAGAGAGAAGGAGAGGCGGGGGGGGGGGGGTGTCTTCCATCCGCTTGTTCACTCCACAGATGGCCGCAATGGCTGGAGCTGTGCCAATCTGAAGCCAGGAGCCATGAGCTTCTTCTGGGTCTCCCACGTGGGTGCAGGGGCCCAAGGATTTGGGCCATGTTCTCTTGCTTTCCCAGGCCATAGCAGAGAGCTGGATCGGAAGTGGAGCAGCTGGGACTGGAGCCGGTGCCCATATGGGATGCGGGCACTGCAGGTGGCAGCCCTACCTGCCACACCACAGCCACTGTGCTGGCCCCTGGTCTATTTGTACTTGGGGGAAATCATTCCCACCTTACCTAATACACCCATGAGGCACTTTCTAGACAGTTCTCCGTTGTTTTTTCTGTATATCTTGTAAAAATTCTAGAATTTTTTTTCAATCATTCTAGAATGTTTTTGTTAGTGGAGATGAGTGTGGGATTCTTGTCTTTGTGCAAGAAAGAATTCAGGTGTGAGACAGTGAAGTAGCAAGGTTTATTGGTGATAAGGCATCCATCAGAATGGATGGGACAGAATCTGAGTGCCCAGTCACTCAGACTGGGGGAGAGCAAGGTTGTCACTGGAGAGGTGGTGGGATTTCTTGTCCTCATGGAAGAAAGAATTCAGGTGTGAGACAGAAAGCAAAGTAACAAGGTTTTATTGGGGACAGGGCATCCATCAGAGTGGAAGGGACAGAGAGAGCCAGAGTGCCCAGTTTCTCCGGCAGGGAGGCGGGGAAGTGAGGTTACCTGATTGAATGGAGAGAATACACCTGGAAGGTGTGGCGGGCTGCTCAGTGGAGAGCAGAGAGCTGAGCTTGCAGTCTTTGTTTAGACTCCCAGTTTTTGAGGGTGTCTGTTTACCCCCTCCCCCTTCTCCTCCAGGATAAAGGGTTTGTTGGGTGCAAATAAGACAGGGGGAGTCTTGCTGGCACCCTGCCTAGGGGCCTCCCCCAAGGGTGCCTGCCTTGGAGGAAGGATGTTTATCAGGCCAGGTAGCTTTCCCTTGGGGAAGGGGGACCACCTGCAGGTTATCAGGGTCTGGGCAGGACTTTGAAATGCAGATACTTGGCTGCTCCTTTTCCAATCCAGCTCTCTGCTATAGCCTGGGAAAGCAGTAGAAGATGGCCCAAGTTCTTGAACCTCTGTACCCACGGGGGAGACCTGGAAGAAGCTCCTGGCTCCTGGCTTCAGATCGGCGCAGCTCCGGCCGTTGCAGGCCATCTGTGGAGTGAACCAGCGGATGGAAGACCTCTCTCTCTGTCTCTACCTCTCTCTGTAATTCTTTCAAATAGATACAATAAATCTTAAAAAAAATCACTATTATAACCTCTATTTGAACTGTTTTGCAATGAACGTAAGTTAGTCAGTAATTAAAAAACTGTAATACTTTAGGATAGGTTGGAACATGGCAAAAGAGGGAAAAACTGGTCACATCTATGAAAAGGGGTCACCTGCTTAATCTTGATAAGTATTCTGGAAGTCAACAAGAAACAGAATTTTATGGCTCCTCTCAAAAACCCTTGGGATTATAGACATTTCAGAATCCAAATTTTTGAGGGGCATTAGAAGTGGATATGATATATATTATTTAACCTCCCTAGGGAGGCCCAGGGTAGTGCAGCTCATCAAGAAGTTTTTCAGTTCTGCATTCCAATGTATGAACAGTCACATCAAGTGAGATCAATAAGACTAGAAATAGCTTCATATCAGTTCAGGAAGAGTTTTACTGACAAATGAACTCATATAAAGACAGATCATGTTACCAAATGGGTCATGAGTGACTTAAGGTTTTCAGCATTTAAAAATTCTATTTGTTATTTTTGGAATTGCAATAAGACAGTTGATCTGTAGTAAATCTTGATTAGATATGGAGCAAGGAGTAGAAACCGATGAGTCGCATAAGAAGAAACAGAAAATATCCTGTATACACATATATATGGATGTTGCCTCACTGTTAATCAAAGAATGCCCATAAAAGCAAGGCATCTTCAATTATCTAGAGGTAGAGGTTAGTAACACTCAGGATAGGAATGGGGAGCTGGGTGCCTCCACTGTGGCGAGCAGAATCCTTGGGTGTTCCTATGACCTCTGCTACCTGCTAATAGGTCCTTTTCAGTCATGTGCCCTTGAGTTTGGGCAGGACCTGGGACTTGCTTACAAGCAACAGAATATTACAGAGGTGGTAGGATGTCATGCCCGTGATAATGTCATATTATTGAAGAGTCCATCTTAGCATATTAGCAAGACATCCTCTTGTTGACCTGGAGATGCCAAGAGCCATGCTGTGAGCTGCTTAGAGAGAGGGCCACATGTCAAGGGACTGATGGTGGCTTCTAGGGCTCAAGGGTAGTTTCCATATGACAACCAGTGAAAGGTCTGAACTTGTACAGCTTCCAGGAAAGAAGAGAGGTCTTCCAAAAATGTGCCTGGAAAATACACATTATGAAGACACTGCATGGATTTCAAAAATTTAGGCTAATCCTCCGCCTGCGGCGCCAGCACTCCGGATTCTAGTCCCGGTTGCTCCTCTTCCAGGCCAGCTCTCTGCTGTGGCCAGGGAGTGCAGTGGAGGATGGCCCAAGTGCTTGGGCCCTGCACCCGCATGGGACCCAGGGGACCCAGGAGAAGCACCTGGCTCCTGGCTTCGGATCAGCGTGGTGCGCCGGCCACAGTGGCCATTGTGGGGTGAACCAATGGAAAAGGAAGACTTTCTCTCTGTCTCTCTCACTGTCCACTCTGCCTGTAAAAAAAAAAATTTCTGTACCAAAATAAACTCATGCTAACCTGTTCAGTGTACAGGTAAGACATCAGTTTGAAAATACTCCCTATCACAGCAATGTGAATGCTGCTAAAATTGCAGCAAGAAAAAACATCAAATTTATAGTGAAGCTTGGGTGAAACAAATTTGAAAAAATTTTTTAAAGATTTTATTTATTTATTTGAGAGATAGAGTCACAGACAGAGAGAGGGAGAGACAGAGAGAAAAGTCTTTCATCTGCAGGTTCACTTCCCAAATCTAAGCTGATCCAAAGCCAAGATCCAGGAGCTTCTTCCAGGTCTCCCATATGGGGTGCAGGGGCCCAAGGGCTTGGACCATCTTCCACTGCTTTCCCAGGCCATAAGTAGAGAGCTGGATTGGAAATGGAGCAGCTGGGACATGAACTGGTACCCATATGGGATGCTGACACTATAGGCAGAGTCTTAGCCCACTGTGCCACAACACTGGCTCTGAAAATATTTGTTTTATGAAAAGTTTATGAGAATAATACTCCAAAGAAATCAGCAGTTTATAAGTGGATGACTAGTTTTAGGAGGGGGCAGGATGATGTTGATACTGAATCCCACAGTGGCAGACCATCCACATCAATTTGTGAGGAAAACATTCACCTTGCTCATACCCTAATGGAAGAGGACCAATGATTGGTGGCAGAAGCAAGAATCAATGCCACAGAAGCCTCAGTTGGTTTAGTTTACATAATCCTCATTGAAAAATTAAAGTGAGGCCAACATTCCACTCCATGGGCACTGTATCTGTTACGCTCAGATGAGCTGAAGACAAGAACAGAGTCGTCAGCAGAGATTCTAAACAAGTAGGAGCAAGATCTGGAGGGATATCTTTGGAGAACGGTCACGAGGGGTGAAACATGGCTCTACCTGTACAATTGTGAGGGCAAAGTGCAGCCAAAACAGTGCTCCCAAGAGATGGAAATGATTCCGTCAAAACAGAGCTGGACCAGTCCTGAGCTTTGGGATGCTCATGGCATTTTGCCTGTTGACTTCCTAGACAGCCAAAGAATGATAACTGCTTCTTACTAGGGTGTTTTGACAAAGATAGCCAAAGCTTTAGCAGAAAAATGCCCAGGAGAGTCCTCCACCAGGACAGTGCTTCTCATTCCTCTCATTAAACAAGGTTCATTTTGTGTGAGTTTTGATGAAAAATCATTGGGCATCCACCTTAAAGTCCTGATCTGACTTTCAATGATTTTTTTTCTCTTTTTATCTTAAAAAGAAATGTTTAAAGGGCACCCATTTTTCTTTAGTTAATAATGTAGAAAAGACTGCATATATTTTCTCAGGTACCATAAATTGGTAGAGAGAAGAGGAAAATGGACTTAGATTCCCATTATTTGTATTCCTCTGGGTAAAATAATATCAAATGAAAGGAAATTAAATGAACATTACTTTATCTAATAATGCACGGAGAATAGAGAATCTGAAGTATTATTTTTTAAAAAATGGCATATAGGATTTTTCTTTCCATTATTTTCCTATTAGTTTAATGTGGACTTAAGCATGTTTTGAAAATCAAATACCTTTTATCTCTGAATCCTATTTATGCTTCTTTAAGCTCTGTTGTTTTTATAATAAAATTGAGAATAATCACTTTGAAAAGTAGGGAAGTCAATGATGTATAAAAGTCACAAAGTTTTTATTTAATCATCATTAGTATGTGACTTGTTTTTGTAGAAAAAAATGAACAAATAAATCTTTTGGTTTTACATAACAAAAGGAGACTGCATTTACATGGTTAAATTCCCAGGATCCTCGGTTTGCTGACTGTACTAAATGGCTGGGGTCCTCACTTACAAAAGTGTCTTAAACTTAACAGACATTATGTTGAGAAAAATAAAGTTTATTTTAAAATATGTGTATATTTTAAGTTCATTTTCCAATGGAAGTTGAAATTCCCTCATAAATTCTGAAAACTTGAATCAGGTGGGGTGGGAAGAACATTCCTTTTTTTTTTTTTTTTTTTGACAGGCAGAATGGATAGTGAGAGAGAGAGACAGAGAGAAAAAGTCTTCCTTTTCCATTGGTTCACCCCACAATGGCCACTGTGGCCGGCCAGCGCACTGCACTGATCCAAAGCCAGGAGCCAAGCACTTTTCCTGGTCTCCCATGTGGGTGCAGGGCCCAAGCACTTGGGCCATCCTCCACTGCACTCCCTGGCCACAGCAGAGAGCTGGCCTGGAAGAGGAGCAACCGGGACTAGAACCCAGAGTGCTGGCGCTGCAGGCGGAGGATTAGCCTATTGAGCCACAGCGCCCACCCCGAACATTCTTCTTCAGTTGAACCTACAGTGAGAATGTGCTCTGGATGACATCACAAGTGCAGCTTTGTGAGACCTTGAGCAGAGGACTCAGTTAAGCCCTGCCCCGACTTAAAGAAATGGTTTGAAGCCTTAAATTTGTAGTAATTTGTTATGCATGGAAGAAGGCTAACACTCACGCCCCACAGGTGGAAGTGCATGTCACTCTAAACAAGTTGTATCAATATTTAAGCTATGCCTATGCCTTTTGATCCAGCAGTCCACTCTTATGCTATAGACAGTTGTATAAAATTGTGTATTCAAGGATATTCATTGGATTGTGGCTGAAAGTAGTGGAAAAATGGCAGCAAAATACACGTGCTTTCTTAGACGACTGCTTAAATTTTGGTGTAATTGTACTGAGTGTGACAGCATAAAGCAACTCTTAACAAAGATGTATACATCTAGTGTTTGGTATTTGTATATAATGTTTATTATTATAATGAAAATAGAAGTAACTTGATTTTTCTCGATTATGAAGTAAGTAATATGAGCTTATTATAAAATAATTTCAGGCAGATTGGATGACAATAACTGTCAAAACCATCTCATAATTATTGTAATAACTATTTGTTGTGGAGGACCATTACGTGTGAGTGGTCTACATCCAGAATTTAGTCCAATGTGGTAGGTGTCATTTCTTTTATTCATTCATTAACTTTTTTTTTTGACAGGCAGAATGGACTGTGAGAGAGAGAGAGAGAAAGGTCTTCCTTTGCCGTTTGTTCACCCTCCAATGGCCGCCACAGCCGGTGCGCCGGCGCACCGTGTTGATCCGATGGCAGGAGCCAGGTGCTTCTCCTGGTCTCCCATGAGGTGCAGGGCCCAAGCACTTGGGCCATCCACCGCTGCACTCCCTGGCCACAGCAGAGAGCTGGCCTGGAAGAGGGGCAACCGGGACAGACTCTGGCGCCCCGACTGGGACTAGAACCCAGTATGCTGGCACCGCAAGGCGGAGGATTAGCCTAGTGAGCTGCAGCGCCGGCCCATTCATTAACATTTATTTGAGGGGCCGGCGCCGTGGCTCACTTGTTTAATCCTCTGCCTGCGGTGCTGGCATCCCATATAGGCACTGGGTTCTAGTCCCGGTTGCTCCTCTTCCAGTCCAGCTCTCTGCTGTGGCCCAGAAGGGCAGTGGAGGATGGCCCAAGTCCTTGGGCCCTGCGCCTGCATGGAAGACCAGGAGGAGGCACCTGGCTCCTGGCTTCGGATCGGTGTACCTCTGTCTATAGCGGCCATTTGGGGGGTGAACCAATAGAAGGAAGACCTTTCTCTTTGTCTCTCTTTCTGTCTGTAACTCTACCTGTCAAATAAATAAAACAAAATAAATCTTTAAAAAAAAAAAACAAAAAAACACACATTTATTTGAAAGGTACAGTTACAGAGAGGGAGAGGCAGAGGCAGAGGCAGAGGCAGAGGCAGAGAGAGATCTTCCAATCCTCTGGGTCAGTTCCCAAATGGCTGCAACGGCCAGGACTGGGCCAGCCCCAAGCCAGGGGTTTCATCCAGGTCTCCCATGTGGGTGCAGGGGCCCAAGCACTTGGGCCATTCTCTGCTGCTTTTCCAGGCACATTTGTAGGGAGCTGGATTGGAAGTGGAGCAGCTGGAACATGAAATGGTGCCTACATGGGTGCCAGTGCTTCAGGTGGCGGCTTTCCCGGCAATACCACGATGCCTGCCCCAGGAGGTATCATTTCTATCTTACAGATAGAGAAAGTAAGGCTCATAGCAACTTCCCAAAGATCACATACAAATAAGCGATGTGTGCAGATTTATACCGAGGGTTTGTGATTGCCCCTCTGCCATCCTCTGGCTTGCCAGATGCCTGGACCAGGGGGGCTACTCAGTCTTGGATTATGGAGCTCCAAACCGAAAGGCAAAATAAATCCTCTTCTCTTCGAAGTTGTTACTCAGATGTTTTAGTTAAAGTAATGAAAAGTTGATTAGTACCGGAGGGGGACTGGAGATGCTACAAAGAATCCACACCAGGGCCATGCCTAGTGGAGCTGCAGAGATGAGGCTCCAGCCTGGGAGAACTGGAGCATGCGCTGTGACCAGCAAAGCTGCAGGGGAGCCCACCATCGGACTCCCAGTCCCCACTGCAGTGTGCTCATCAGGCTAGAAGTGGGTCTTTAGGATTTAATGTTCGCCTTCCTCGTTTTCAGACTTGTTTTGGTCTGATTAATCCTTTCTATTTTGCTGGCTCTTCCTTTTGGGATGGAAATCTATACATTGTGCTTCTCCTGCCACAGTATCTTCAAAGTATGCAACTTATTTTTGATTGCACGGGGATTCACAGCTAAGAGAGTTTGTCTTGAGTCTCATATGAGACTTTGCACTTTGGGTGTTTGAGAAATACTGCAACATTGAGGCTTTGGGGCTTTTTTTTTTTTTTAAGATTTATTTTATTTATTTGAAAAACAGAGTAAGAGAGGTAGAGACAGAGAAAGAGGTCTTCCATCCGCTGGTTCAGTCCCCAGATGGCCACAACGGCCAGAGCTGTGCTGATCCGAAGCCAGGAGCCAGGAGTTTCTTCTGGGTCTCCCACGTGGGTACAGGGGCCCAAGGACTTGGGCCATCTTCTGCTTTCCCAGACCACAGCAGAGAGCTGGATCGGAAGTGGAGCAGCTGGGACTGGAGCCGGTGCCCATATGGGATGCTGGCGCTTTGGGCCAGGGCTTTAGCCCTCTGTGCCACAGCGCTGGCCCCAAAGGCTTTTGGGGATGAAATGAATGTGTTTTGCATTATGAGATTGACATGAACCTTTGGGAACCAGGAGCAGAATGTCATGGTTTGGGTAAAAATTTAGATGTCGCCAAAAGTCCATGTATTGGAAACTTGGTCCCCAAAGTCTTATTTTAATAGTTAATGGATTAAGGCCGGCGCCGCGGCTCACTAGGCTAATCCTCCGCCTAGCAGCGCCGGCACACCGGGTTCTAGTCCCGGTCGGGGCGCCGGATTCTGTCCCGGTTGCCCCTCTTCCAGGCCAGCTCTCTGCTGTGGCCAGGGAGTGCAGTGGAGGATGGCCCAGGTGCTTGGGCCCTGCACCCGCATGGGAGACCAGGAAAAGCACCTGGCTCCTGGCTCCTGCCATCGGATCAGCGCGGTGTGCCGGCCGCAGCGCGCCGGCCGTGGCGGCCATTGGAGAGTGAACCAACGGCAAAAGGAAGACCTTTCTCTCTGTCTCTCCCTCTCACTGTCCACTCTGCCTGTCAAAAAAAAAAAAAAATAGTTAATGGATTAATGTTGGTTAATGTATTAGAGGAAGAAATTTTTTTTTAAGATTTATTTATTCATTTGAAATTCAGAGTTACAGAGAGAGAGAAGGGGAGGCAGTGGCAGAGGCAAGGGGAGTGAGAGAGGAGAGAGAGAGGTCTTCCATTCACTGGTCCACTTTCCAATTGGCTGGAACAGCCAGGAGCCAGGAACTTCCTCCAAGTCTCCCAAATAGATACAGGGGCCCAAGGACTTGGGCCATCTTCTACTGCTTTCCCAGGCCATAGCAGAGAGCTGGATCAGAAGTGGAGCAGCTGGGACTGGAACCAGCGTCCATATGGGATGCCGGCACTGCAGGCAGCAGATTTACCTGCTATGCCACAGTGCTGGCTCCAGGGGAAGAGTCTTGATCTACTTATGCCATCTAGGAGGTGGGTCTAATGGGAGATATTTAGGTCATTAGAAAGCTTGTCAAAGAAAGTAGTACTTTGAGAGGGTTGGTTGTTTAAATCAATTTTGGCCCACCTGTTCTCTCTTTGCTTCCTGGCTTGCCATCTGATCATTCCTCTAAATGCAGACGACAATATGAGATGTGTGAGTCCCAAGCACTGTCTTAAGCATTGCACAAAACACCCACTTCCATCCTTGATGCTTCATATTCACAAGATCTAGCATGGGACCTGAGAATCCCTCAGTGGTTGACTATACATGTGGGAACATGAGACTGAGTAACTTAATAAAGAATAGACGTTTGTTTTGGTTCATGGTTCTGGAGATTGGGAAGTCCAAGGGCATGGCACTCACTGGCAACTGCTCAGCTTCTGGTGAGGGCCTTGTGCTGCTTCAACCCATGGTGGAAATCACAAGGGCAAGTGCGTGCGTGTGGAAGAGTGAAGACAAGAGGCAGATTGATTTTACAAGCATGGATTCGCACAGCAATGAACTCAGTCATGTGAGGAACACACTAAACCCTCTTAGTTATCTGATCACCTCTTTTTTTATTTTTTATTTTTTGACAGGCAGAGTGGACAGTAAGAGAGAGAGACAGAGAGAAAGGTCTTCCTTTGCTGTTGGTTCACCCTCCAATGGCCACCGCGGCTGGCACGCTGCGGCCGGCGCACCGCGCTGATCCGATGGCAGGAGCCAGGTACTTATCCTGGTCTCCCATGGGGTGCAGGGCCCAAGCACTTGGGCCATCCTCCACTGCACTCCCTGGCCACAGCAGAGAGCTGGCCTGGAAGAGGGGCAGTCAGGACAGAATCCGGTGCTCCGACCGGGACTAGAACCCGATGTGCTGGCGCCGCAAGGCGGAGGATTAGCCTAGTGAGCTGCGGCGCCGGCCCTGATTACCTCTTAAAGCCCCACTACCTCTCACCACTGCAGTCACGTTTCCGTGTGAGTTTTGGAGGGGACAAACCCTAGCAGGACCTAGAGCTCCTGTTTTTGACTTCCACCAGCAAACAGGCACTGAACATGTAAGCTTAACTCCATAGACCAGCTTGCTAATACTCTGGATAAGTCCTTCTGTGTCTCCAGGGTTCCTTACTCCTCCATGGCACACTTTCCAGAGGTGTGGGGGCATCTTGGTAGTGGAGTCTCTGCGTACTCAGGGTGTGGGCTCAGGTTGAAGAGGAAGGAAAGAGAACTAAGCTAAGCAAATCAGGAAAAATGAGGATAAAGAGAATAAGGAGAGAAAGTTGGGGTAGAGAATCTGACAAAAGACAGAAAATTTTGTGATAATACAGTAATGAAACCCATTTTTCTTGTGTGGGTGATAATTCATCTCTGAAGGCAGTTTTATTAAGGGGAGTTCCAAGCATCTATTTTAAACATTTTAATGTGTCATATAAAAAGAAACAGGACTATAACACTTTAGAGGAGAAAAGTGGGACTACTGCCTACATGAAAAGAGTTTGCATTTTATGGAGTGAGAGTGACCTTTGCTTTCGAGAGGCCTTTGCATTTGACCACTGCTCAAGTCCAAGGTCGACAGTGAGCAGCCCGAGGTTAAGGCTCACAGGCTGAAGCATTACTATGTGGGTTGGTGGATGCATTTTGAAGAGAAGGCTCTTCACACATTATCTAGCTACTGGGTGAGGTTGCTGGTGCAGAACAAAGGCAGCCCAAGAATGCGGGTGCCCCATCTATTTCAGAGGCATGAGAAGGACCAACCAGCTGACAATTAATGCCCACACAGGCAAAAGGAGAACTTGCAATGACAGGAATATTTTGTAATAGCTTGAAACAGTCATGGAATAATCCTAACTCGTCAAGTGTCTTCTTACATATGATTGTTAAAAGTGTCCCAAAGGTGATGAAATCTGTCATTGAGGGGGCAGGCATTTTGCAGTTAATAAGATGCTGCTTGGGATGCCTGTATCCCATATCAGAGAGCCGGGCTCAAGTCCAGACTCTGCTGCTGCTTCTGCTCCTCCTTCTTTTTCTTTTTCTTCTTCTCCTTCTGATTATTTATTTATTTGAAAGGCAGAGTTACAGAGAGGCAGAGAGGAGAGAGAGAGAGAGAGAGAGAGAGAGAGAGAGAGATGTGTCTTCTACCCATTGGTTCACTCCCTATGTGAAATATGTTAGTCTGAACTAACATGTGAGATGTGCCATAGTGACAAATTCACACTGGATTTTGAAGATTTAGTATTTTAAAAAAAGAATGTAAGGGCCAGCTCTGTGGCACAGTGAGTTAAGCCATGGCTTGCAGTGCTGGCATTCCATATGGGCACCTGTTTGAGTCCTGGTTGCTCCACTTCTGATCCTACTCCTGGCTAACATGCCTGGGAAAGCAGTGGAAGATGGCCCAAGTTCCTTGGGTCCATGCCACACATGTGGGAGACCTGGAAGGTGCTCCTGGCTCCTGGCTTCAGCCTAGCTCAGCCCCAGCCAGCATGGCCATTTGTGAAGTGAACCAGTAAATGGAAGATCTCTCTCTCTCTCTGTGTCTCTCCTTTTCTCTCTGTAGCTCTACCTTTCAAATAAATAAACAAATCTTTCAAAAAATGCAAAGCATCTCATTAATGCTTTAAAAATATAGAATACATGTTGAAATGATGATATTTTGAATATATTGGGTTAAATAAAATGTGTTACTATATTGTTTCTTTTTGCTTCTTTTAGTGTAACTATGACAAAATTTAAAATTGCATTTCTAGCTTGCTTTTGTAACTCAGATTGTGTTTATATTGTGCAGCATTGTACAGTGGGTCACCAGCATCTTAATTTTTTTAAAAAAGATTTATTTAATTATTTGAAAGGCAGAGTTAGAGAGAGAGAGAGAGAGAATCTTCCATTCACTGGTTCACTGCCCCAATGGCTGCAATGGCTGTGGCTGATCCAGACTGAAAACAGGAACCAGGAGCTTCTTTCCGACTCCCACGTGGGTGACAGGGGCCCCCTGACCATCTGTAGCTTCTTTCCTTGGTGGGGAGCTGGATCAGAAGTGGAGCAGCAGGGACAGGAACTTGTGCCCATGTGGGATGCTGGCTTTGCAGGCTGGGGCTTAACCCTCTATGCCACAACGCTGCCCTTCCCACGATCTTAATTTTGGATAATGATTTTCTTCCTTTTATTTAGATTTTTTAACCACCTGTGTATACATCCATGAAATAATATAGTTCAGTTTTGCATATTTTTGGAATTTATGTAAATGTAATGTGCTTTAAGTATTGTTTCATATTTTGCTTCTTATGTTTGTGGTTGTGTTATTGTATTTGATCTTAGCCAAAAGGCTAAGTGATTGTGTTTGTGTTATTAGGCCTTCTGTTAAACACAGGTGTCTTTCATTCATTTTAGTTGCTTATGTATCCCATTCCACTCTGTGAACTTCTGTAGCTATTTGTTTACTCAGTTGGCTGTGCTAATTTGTACTCTTGTCAGTAGTGTCTGAGTTACAGCCTTGCTTTTGATAATGAAAAGTTAGAAACATCAAAATGCCCATGCGTAGGGATTGATAAGTAAATTATAGTATGTCCATGCAATGATATGTCATATAATTATTGAAAAAAATGAGCTGGCTGTAGCTCTTGGAAGAATTTCCATAATATATTGTAAGATTTAAAAAATTTATTAGCATATAATTATTCATAGTAGTTTCTTATGAGCCTTTGTGTTCCTTTGGTATCTATTGTAATGTTTCCTCTGCATCTGATTTAATTTGAGTGTTCTCTCCTTTTTTATTCTTAGTCTAGTTTGTCAATATAGTTTATCTTTTCAAAAAACTATCTCTTAGATTTACTGATTTTTCATTGCCTTTCTAGTTTTTAATTCCTTTATGTTCTGATTTTTATGATTTCCTTTTCTGACTTTGGGCTTAGTTTGCTGCCTTCTAGTTCTTTTAAGTGTGCAGACATGTTGTTTATCTGAGGTCTTTCTTTTTCTAAACTTTATCTCTTGGAACTACCTTTACTGCATCCCTTAAGTGTTGGTATGGTGTGTTTCCATTGTTGTTTATCTCAATATGCTTTAAAATTTTTTTATTTATTTTCTTTTTATTTGAAAGGGAATGAGATAAAGAGAAACAGCACACAAACACACACACAGACATAGAGAAATCCTTCATTCCCTTGTTCGCCCCAGAAGTGCTGCAGCTACAGTTGCAGCTGGGACAGGGTGAAGCCAGGAGTGTGGAAGTCAGTCCAGGTCTCCCACATGTGCGTAGTAGTGATCTGAGCACTTGAGCCACCATCTGCTGCTTTCCAGTGAGCGCATTAGCAGGAACTGGCCTGGAGGAGCCAGGACCTGGATCACACACTCTGATATGGGTGAGTTCTAAGCAGCAACTTAGCTGGTGTGCCAAATATTTTGTGTGTTGATTTTTTCTATCTGGTTTTTTTTTCTTCTTTGACTTACTGGTTGTTCAGGGAATTGTCTTCTGGGCCTCTTCAATGTATCTCTTCTTGTAACCATCCCTTCTATGTTCTGAAGTGGCTCACCTGGAATAGGCAGCTCTGGTGACGGCTTTTTCATGTGGGGATGATTAATCAAATTGATGCTTCAGGGGCTGGTGTTGTGGCCTAGCGGGTTAAGCCTCTGCCTGCCACCCATGTGGGTGCCGGTTCAAGTCCTGGCTGCTCCACTTCCGATTCAGCTCCCTGCTAATGGGCCTGGGAAAGTAGCAGAAGGTGGCCCAAGTCCCTGGGCCCCTGTACCCGTGTGGGAGACCTGGGTGAAGTTCCTAGTTCCTGGCTTTGGCCTGGCCCGTCCCTGGCTGTTGAGATCTCTCTCTCTCTTTCTCTCTCTCTCTCTCTGTCTTTCTCTCTCTCTCCTCCTCCTCTGTAACTCTGTTTCAAAAAAATTTTTTTAAAAAATTGATGTTTCTTCAATTTGAACAACCTGTGAGGGCACAATTCTGAGAGAGAATGAATGCTGGAAACCCCTGTTTTCCCGTTTTGACTTCCTAGAAGTCAAAGGAATACATTTCCTGTAGTGTATTTTACCACTTTAAGAAAAATTTTAAAAATTGATGATATTTTAAAGAAATTTAAGTAGGAAACATAATTTAAAAGTAGTAAATTTTCTTTTAATCTCTTCCAGATAATTCACCCTCTTGCTTTTCATTTCTTTCTGCGGTGGTGAATTCACAACAGATTTTTATTTCCCTTTCCTGAAGAACTACCAGCCATATTTCTCTTGGTTTGTTTCCCTTTGGAGATTTATCCTGAAGAATGTCTTTCACATTGCTCGCAGTAAAGAGTTGTGGAGACAGATTCTCTCAGCTTTCATCTTTAAAAGATTTTTATTTTATTTTATTTGTTTGAAAGTCAAAGTTATAGAGAAAGAGGGAGAGACAGAGAGAGGTCTTCCATCCACTAGTTCACTCCACAAAAGGCCTCAATTACCAGAACTGGGCCAGGACGAAGCCAGGAGCCAGGAGCTTCTTCTGGGTCTCCCACATGGGTGTCAGGGGCTCAAGCACTTGGGCCATCTTCTGCTACTTTCCCAGGTGCATTAGTAGGGAGTTAGATTGGAAGTGGAGCAACCAAGACTCGAACAGTGTCCACTGCAGGCCATGGCTTAACACACTGTGCCACAGTGTTGTCCCCTACATTCTTTATCTGGTGCCCATATGGGATGCCGGCATCACAGGTCGGGGTTTTACCCACGACACCACAGTGCCAGCCCTCCAGCTTTTTCTTTCTCTCGTCCTTCCTTCCTTCCTTCCTTCCTTCCTTCCTTCCTTCCTTCCTTCCTTCCTTCCTTCCTTCCTTCCTTCCTTCCTTCCTTCCTTCCTTTGTCTTTCTTTCTTTCTTCCTCTCTTTCTTTTTCTTTCTTCTTCTTCTTTTTTTTTTTAAAGATTTATTTATTTATTTGAAAGTCAGAGTTACAGAGAGAGAAGGAGAGGCAGAGAGATGGAGGTCTTCCATCTGCTGGTTCACTCCCCAATTGGCCACAATGGCTGGAGCTGTGCCGATCTGAAGCCAAGAGCCGGGAGGCTCTTCCAGGTCTCCCATGCGGGTGCAGGGGCCCAAGGAGTTGGGCCATCTTCTACTGCTATTCCAGGCCATAGCAGAGAGCTGGATCGGAAGTGGAGCAGCTGGTACTCGAACTAGTGCCCAAATGGGATGCCGGCACTGCAGGTGGCCGTCTTCACCAGCTACGCCACAGTGTGGGCCCCAGGAACTGCCCTATTAATTCCCAGTGGCTACACTATTTTAAACTCCTACCAAGAATGCACAAGAGTTCTGGTTTCTCCACATCCTCACCGACATCTCTAATTTTTTGTTTGGTAGTAGCCTATATCTTCTTGTAGTTTTGATTTGTGCTTCCCTAATGATTAGTGGTGCTGAGCATCTTTTTATGAATTGCCCATTGGTGTTTTTAAATGAATATCTAATTTCCATTTTATTTTCTTCTGGAGGATCATTTTTCTTTAGTCCTTATGGACACAGCTCCTTACATGGGCTTTGGCAGAGGTCAGGAGGTAGAATCCACAGGTGCAAAATGGGTGGGAGTGTTTGGTTCTTTTTGGCTTCATGTGAATGAATGATTCCTGACTCCCTTACTGTGATTGGCACAGCTCATACAGGAATGTAGTTTCAAATACAGCTTGGGAAGCACGTAGGTATTGAGGACACTTCAGAAATGTCCCAGATGGGCCGGCGCCGCGGCTCAATAGGCTAATCCTCCGCCTAGCGGCGCCGGCACACTGGGTTCTAGTCCCGGTCGGGGCGCCGGATTCTGTCCCGGTTGCCCCTCTTCCAGGCCAGCCCTCTGCTGTGGCCAGGGAGTGCAGTGGAGGATGGCTCAGGTGCTTGGGCCCTGCACCCCATGGGAGACCAGGAAAAGCACCTGGCTCCTGGCTCCTGCCATCGGATCAGCGCGGTGCGCCGGCCGCGGCGGCCATTGGAGGGTGAACCAACGGCAAAGGAAGACCTTTCTCTCTGTCTCTCTCTCTCACTGTCCACTCTGCCTGTCAAAAAAAAAAAAAAAAAAAAAAAGTCCCAGATGGCTACGGTGTCTCTGCTTCCCATGACGAACTTCTTAATGACCTTGTCCTTGGGCACACATTGGAGACAGTTCTTTCAGTGAACAGGCTGCATGAATGGCTCTGTTTGGCTCTCTGTTCCTTCTGTTATTCCTTCTTTTCTTTATTACCTTGTGCATTAGGACCCGGGAGAACTTATCTATTGAATTTTAAGGACAATCTTTAACTTCTGAATTCTTTTTTTAAAAAGATTTTGTTTATTTGTTTGAAAATCAGAGTTACAGAGAGAGAAGAAGGGAGAGATCTTCCATCTACTGCTTTGCTTCCCAGATGGCTGCAATGGCTAGAGCTGGGCCAGGCCAAAGCCAGTAGCCTGGGGTTTCATCTGGGTCTCTCATATGGGTGGCAGAGGTCCAAACATTTGGGCCATCTTCTGCTGCTTTTTCTCAGACCATTAGTAGGGAGCTGGGTCAGAAGTGGAAGAGCCAGGACATGAACTGGCTCCCATATGGGATGCCAATGTCACAGGAGGTGGCCTTACCTACTATGCCACAATGCTGGCCCCAACTTCTGACATTTCTAAGCAAGAATAATTTTGGGAGTGGGTGTTGTAGTGTAGTGGTTAAGCCGCTGCTTAGAATGTCTGCATTTGATATTGGCAAGCTGGTTCCAGTCTGGTTGCTCCGCTTTCAATCCAGCTTCTTGCTAATGTATCCTGGGAGACCCAGATGGAATTTCAGGCTCCTGGCTTCTGCCTGGCTCAGCCATGGTTACTGTGGACATTTGGGGAGTAAGTGGATGAAAGATCTCTTTCTAGCTGCCTTTCAAGTACATGAAAATAAATTAATAGGTGATTATTTTAAAATATTCATTGTAGAAATATCCATCATTTTTCATGGACTTAATCAAAACTGCTTTTTCAGCTGTGTAAAGTTTAGAAAATTGATTTTCTTTTATTATTTGATTCAACTATGTTAAAGTCATCAGAGATGACATTAAATTTTGCCTCTTTCAGAGTTGTTTGAAATTGTTAAGCAGCGACAGGTGGGTCATTGATCACAAAAATATCATTGATATTGATATGTTTGTGATTGGTTTAAAATGCTGATATATAGATATTTCTGGTTGTACAGTTTTAGTTATAAAAACGTTAGCATACATAAAATAGAAACCCTTTGTTATGTCAATGGAAATGCAAATAACTGGAGCAGGTATTTAGCTTACTGGTTAAGAAATCAGTTAAGATGCTCACATCCCACACTGGCTCCTGACTCCAGATTCCTGCTAATAATGCAGACACTGCAAAAATAGTAGTGATGGCTCAGGCCGTTACATCTCTGCCACTCACAGGGGAGACCTGGGTTGAGTTTCTACCTCCCAGCTTTGGCTCTGCCCAGCCATGACCATTGTGGGCATTTGTTGAGTGGACTTGTGGTAGGAAGCTCTCTGTATCCTTCTCTGTTTCTCTATCTCTCACATAAATAAATACAATCTTGAAAAAGGAAAGAAAGATTGCAAATAACCATTCTATAAGAAAAGTATGGACACTATGAGAAACAGTGACTTGATCAGCCCTTGCCCTGACTGTTGAGGAACAACTTAATACTTTATCCCTTTTAGTATTTTTTTTTTTTTGGTTTGTTCTACTTAATACTATTGGTTGAACTCTATAATTAATACACAATTATTCTTAAGTGTTGAAACTTAACTGAAAAGTGATCCCTGTTAAATATAAGAGTGGGAATAAGAGAGGGAAGAGATGTACAATTTGGGACATGCTCAATTGGACTTGCCCCAAATGGTAGAGTTAGAAACATACCAGGGGATTCCAATTCAATCCCATCAAGGTGGCATGTACCAATGCCATCTCACTAGTCCCAGTGATCAATTTCTATTCACAATTGATCATAATGATAGGACTAAAAGGCAAAGGGATCACATAAACAAGACTAGTGTCTGCAAATACTAACTGATAGAATAAAAAAGGAGAGAACGATCCAACATGGGAAGCAGGATACACAGCAGACTCATAGAATGGCAAATGTCCTAAACAGCACTCTGGCCTCAGAATCAGCCCTTAAGGCATTCGGATCCGGCTGAAAAGCCCATGAGAGTATTTCAGGTATGGAAAGCCAAGACACTCTGGCAAAAAAACAAAACAAACAAACAAAAACACAAAACACCTAAATGAAAGATCTCTGTGAGTGAGATCCCAGTGGAAAGAACAGGTCATCAAAGAAGGAGGTACCTTTCTCTGAAGGGAGGAGAGAACTTCCACTTTGACTATCACCTTGTCTAAATATGATCAGAGTCGGTGAACTCAAAAGGCTTCCATAGCCTTGGCAACTCATGGCAAGAGCCTAGGGTGATTACTGACGCCATAAACAAGAGTGTCAATTGTTAAGTTAACAACAGGAGTCACTGTGCACTTATTCTCCATGTAGGATCTCTGTGTTTAATGTGCTGTACATTGTGATTTAATGCTATAACTAGTACTCAAACAGCATTTTTCACTTTGTGTTTCTGTGTGGGTGCAAACTGTTGAAAGCTTTACTTAATATATGCTAAACTGATCTTCTGTATATAAAGAGAATTGAAAATGAATCTTCTGGGCTGGCACCGTGGCTCACTAGGCTAATCCCCTGTCTAGCGGCGCTGGCAAACCGGGTTCTATTCTCTGTCGGGACCGGATTCTGTCCCGGTTGCCCCTCTTCCAGGCCAGCTCTCTGCGGTGGCTTGGGAGTGCAGTGGAGGATGGCCCAAGTACTTGGGCCCTGCACCCCATGAGAGACCAGGAGAAGCACCTGGCTCCTGCCATCGGATTAGCGCAGTGCGCCGGCCGCAGCACGCTGGCCGTGGCGGCCATTGGAGGGTGAACCAGCGGCAAAGGAAGACCTTTCTCTCTGTCTCTCTCTCTCACTGTCCACTCTGCCTGTAAAAAAAAAAAAAGAAAAAAAAAAAGAAAATGAATCTTCTCCATCTTGTGGCGCCGGCACACCGGGTTCGAGTCCCGGTCGGGACGCCGGATTCTGTCCAGGTTGCCCCTCTTCCAGACCACCTCTCTGCTGTGGCCAGGGAGTGCACTGGAGGATGGCCCAAGTGCTTGGGCCCTGCACCCCATGGTAGACCAGGAGAAGCACCTATCTCCTGCCTTCGGATCAGCGCGGTGCGCCGGCCGCAGCGCGCCGGCCGCAGCGTGCCAGCTGCGGCAGCCATTGGAGGGTGAACCAACGGCAAAGGAAGACCCTTTTCTCTGTCTCTCTCTCTCTCACTGTCCACTCTGCCTGTCAAAAAAAAAAAAAAAAAAAAAAGAAAGAAAGAAATAAGAAAATGAATCTTGATTCGAATGGAAGGGGAGAGGGAGTGGGAGAGGGGAGGGTTGTGTGTGGGAGGGAAGTTATTGGGGGGAAAAAGCCATTGTAATCCATAAGCTGTACTTTGGAAATTTATATTCATTAAATAAAAGTTAAAAAAAAGAAATATAGGGAGTATGCAAAATTGCTCATGAATTAAATCAAAATGACTTTTATTGTAGTACCAACTATGACAAGAATTCCCTGCCTCCTGCTGCCAACTTTTAAATTGGAATATTTTCATTCATTCAGAAAAGCCAAAAAATGGTACAAGAAGCATTGTGGTAGCTTTTACCTAGATTTACTAATTGTCAATATTTTCTGACAATTCTAAAAGGTTATGACATATCTTTTGCTTAGGGAGTTGAGGATTATATTTTGTCCCCCCCCCCCCTTTTTTTGGGTAGTTTCCTTTTTGACAATTCATTGATGAGACAAAAAAGACACTGTGCCAACCTCGTAGTATCTGCTGCTTGTGAGCCCGTCTCCCTTCATTTAGGGCATGGGTTCTTTTGGATCACTGCAAGAGGAGACAAGGAGGAGAAATGAGAGACTATCTGTGGGAAATTAGGCACAGGAGGCAATTCAAAGATGGCGCCCAAAGGAAGTAAGGTGGGCAGTATCCAAAGCTGTCTACCACCAAAGCTGATTGCCTGCACAGCATCAGGGGAGGTGACGACAACTGATGACGAGTGTACAGACATGTGGCTGGTCCTATGGAAAATTGCCCCATAAAATGACCTTTTAAGTAATTGGTTGATCATTATGCCCTGCCCCAGTAATCCTGCGGTCTTGTGCTTTAAAAGGCTTTGCTATGTACACAACAAACTGGGTTCTTGCTTGCTTGACTTGACTCCTCACTGCGTCTGACTGTCTCCGGGATCAGGAGGCTGGGGAATGGGTGAGCAGCGTACTCACCTTTCTTCGGACCCAGTCCATCCTCGTTCGGGTGGACTAAGACCCAGCAACTCTCTCTTCTCTCCAGTGTTTTTTCCTCCTTTTTGATGAGTACTTGCTGCTCTGAAGAATTAGCCATGTGCACCAAAGCAAGGTGGTTTCAATTTTCTTTTCTTCTTATCAAGTGAAGAAAGTTCAATCTTTCTGGGTTGTGCTGGCACACTGTGTTATCCATCAGAAAGTTTGCTATGATTTTGGATTCTGTTATATTTTGCGCAAACCTGTCTTTGGGGTTAATAGTTTACAGCACTCTTGTTCAGAAAAGAAGGATTGGCACTGGGGGATTTATGATATCTAACCTAATTTTCCATCACCATACCTTGACCTTGGCCTTATAAATTTGTTGCCCAGACAAAGCAATTGATTGTTACCCTATAAAGGCAAATGACCCTCTTTAACTCTAGGGCAATCACTAATAAGGTCTTGGTAATTGTGATTTATCCACTATCAGGTGTGATTGCATATGCCTCTCTGGGGCTGCCTTGGATTGATGGATGCAACTCATATGATGGGGAGCCAGTTCCAGTGGCTTTCTCCTTTATTCTTAGCCTCACCAGGGCTCCTAGAATGGGATTGATGAAGTCATTTTTCTTTCACTGTGGTCTTCTATAATGAAATATGGTAAAAATTCATCTTCTCTTGAGCATGCCATTTTTTCCTTGTCAGATCTGCAGTCTTTTCTTGACTGAACCAATTTGTTACCTACAAACGCAGTTGGCCTTGTACTTCTCTTTTGATTCAAGGAACTCTGGGTTGCCCAAAAGGAACTTTCTTCAATAAATTTAGTCGGGGGTCAGCTCTTTCCTTAGCCAAGACATTTGGTCTCCCTTTCGATGAATTTGAGAGAAAGATAAGTATCTGTTATTGGTGACCTCCTAGAATACTTCACATTGTCTCATCTTTTGAGCATAGTTGGCCAAACCTATAGGTGAGCTGTGTTAGAAGAAACTAAAGCTAGATTTTCTGTGTATCCCAGGACTGATAGACAATTCAGTCATCAGTAGAAATGAGGATGGAATAGTTTGGATCCCCTTCACTTAAATGAATCAGAAAGATCTCTTTCTAGCTGCCTTTCAAGTACATGAAAATAAATTAATAGGTGATTATTTTAAAATATTCATTGTAGAAATATGAGTTTGTGGGTTCCTTACAGTTAAGATTTTTGTGCTTTTGCTTGTCCCAAATGAGAATCTTCTAGGATATACTCCATTGTATTGGATCATGAACAGTACTGAATTTAATAGGAACAGGTGAAAATATCTGGGACAAAAAGAGATCTTATTTCCCGATGTCCAGCCCTGCCACAACTATACTTATTTATTATGTTATACACACACATATGTATGTATGTTATGTTTCCCACAGGTTTTTGCTTGTGAATTCTTGAAATAGTGCAATATGAACTCATAATTGTTTTTGTGTTTGGGCAGAAATATTGCCTAAATAAAACTGTATTAAATGTTTCTTGGACACAGGAACTGAAGACTCCTTATATTCAAGCAAGGGAGCCTGCTTTTGTTGTCAGATTTATATGGTGTTCCTTATCAAAGATGATGTTGATTGCAACATGATGATAATTGCTTCTTAGGTAATATCTCACAGGTGATCCAAGATACCTATTAGTACAAACAGAATTCTATCAATCATAATGATTCAAATTCCATTGGCTTTTATCCCACCCATGCAGGACTTCAGCTTGTAAAATATTCTGGGAGTTTCTGGGAGGCATGTGTGCTTAGATGAACAGTCTCCAGCCTGGTACTGAGATTACTTTGCCACCTTTGCAGATTGTTCTTGGGGCCCTGCTGTCTCAGGGTCCCAGTGCCGAATGCGAGTCCTCAGATTGCTCCAGCTCTCTAGAGTCAAAGCCATGGCCATGTGGCATCTGTGAGCTGGGGAAGGATGCCTGCTCTCCTTGAAGCTTGGTGTTGCTCAGCTAGACGGGTCACTAAGTACTTTGAGCCCAAGCTTCCCATCAGAGCGTTTTTCTTTTTATGGCACCTGCTGTCCATCTCTCTCAGCTTTGGGTCCTCTGGGGGCTCTGGGTCTGGGGAGTATTATGATTATTGTCATCTTACAGTTATTCAACATTTAATATGTGCTTGGCAGTAGGATAAGCCCTTTGACAATTCCTTCCAGCTTACTCTGTAAGCCCATTAGCAGAGTTCTTTGATTCTGTACAAAGTGGACTCAATGCTGTTTTCCATTTTACAGAGGAGGAGACTGAACTTCAGAGGTGAAACCATCTGCCCCGTGTTACCCACCTGCCCTGCAGTCTGATCTCAGAGCCCACTATTTACATCACTAAATCAAAGTGGCTGACACGGTGCTGTTCTCAGAATCACTCCTAGCCTCCAGTAAGCCAAGTTTCTTCATTACAGTATTTCATGGTGCCTAGTTCCTTTCTTTTAGGCCAAAATTTCTTGTAGGTCTATCTTTAGCCTCCGAGCACTAAATTTCACTTTAGTTAATTATATATGTATGTATATATATACACACACATACATATATAATTTTACATGAATTTAACAATAAAATAAAGTTTTATTTACTTGAGAGGCAAAAAGAGAGAGAGAGTGAGCACAAGAGCTCTCGTTTGTTGGTTCACTTCCAAATGCCTGCAAAGGCCAGGACTAGACGGAGCTGAAGCTGGTAGCCAGAGTTCAATCCAGGTCTCCCATGTGGGCGGCGGGGACCTAATTATTTGAGCCATCACCTCTGCCTCCCAGGAACCAGGAGCTAGAACTGTGCTGTAAACCCAGCACTGTGATGTAGGATACAGGCATTCAAACAGGCACCTTAACCGTGAGGCTCATGCCTGCCCCTTGCAGTGTGATTTTTCCCCTTCATATTGCACTTCAGTCTTTTGTGCAAATTGGCCTATTTCACTGCCGATTCCCTGCGTGGGTTCAGGTCGGGCCTTTGACCATTGCCACCTTTACGCACAGTGCTTTATCATCGGGATTGGTATTTTCAAAGATCGGCAGTATTTGTAACTCAGTGTTCCAGACTCAGAGTGGATCTGTTTCTTATCCATGGAATAGTTTTACCTGGGTCTTGTACTTTCACCTCATATAATATGTATAAAGTGGACCTCATACCAATATTGTTTTTGGTGGGTAAGACTGTCTCCTTTTTCCCAAAAATGAAGTCTTTGACTCTCTCCTCACCCTATTCTGTCCAGTTAATCACCTAGCCTTCTGCACAGTCTCTGTCCCCACCCTAACCTATGGCATTTCCCAGCAGTGTTTAAGGCCATGGAAGCGATCACTCAGCATCCTCGCTTGAAAAATCTTTGACATCATCTCGGGTCTAGTGGGCTTGCCTTTACTGCTCTAGCCGCTCACTCCATGCCGCCTCTGGACCCGTCAGCGCATGGAAATGCTCCGTCGTGGAAGTCTTAAGCGCTGCGGCACCTTCTTCCTGTCCCTTCGTGCTCTCCCAGGCCCTCTCCTTGCCACACAAAGCACCTGCTGTACCATTGTGATACAGGCTGTTCCTTCCTTCTCATATCCGCTTCCTCCTTCTTCAGTGAAGATGAGTCTTCTAAATTTGAGGTCAGTCCATGGTTGTTGTTTGTCTTCCCCCTTGGACTGAAGCTCCTTGAGGATGGTTACCATGTTAGTCTAATTCAGAACTGAAGTGTTAGTTCTGGAAACAGATTCATTTTCTTCTTCCAAATGAAGGACCTTTATGATGAGACACAAATACACAAGGTAAAACACGAATAAACGTAAGAGTTGCCTGCTGCCTTCCTCAAACCCAGCGGTGAGGGGAGAGGAGGGTCCCTGGGCAAGGAAGGTCATAAAGGACAAGGCTCCACCCCTACTGGCAGCAGAGGAGGGCAGATGGTGATGTCCCAGGGGACACAGGTACTTGACAAAGCCCTGCTGTTTATTATCCTGTCTGTGGAATGAGAGGCCCAGTCAGCTGACTGAAACTAGCACAATAACCAAGTGTGTGTTCTGTTGCCTGGGGCTGTTCCAGTGGGCTCTCCTCTGAGTGGGGCCCAGTGGGCGGGGCCTGGACTCTGGGTGTGGGTGGGCTGAGCAGCCTAATTACACCAAGAATGCACTTGAGGGGTTGAGCTGCACAACACATTAAGGGTGGCCAGACATTCAGGAGCTGGGGTGCCCCCAGGTGAAAATGAGTCCTACAAAATGCACCCTACAAAATGCATGGATAATAGCCAATTGTACACAATGTCCAATCAGGACACAGAAGTCATAACAGTTTTGAACAGAGAATTTCATGGACTTGTTAACTGGATAGAATGTTGGTAGCTAGGCAATTGGAAAAGGCAGGAAAGGAACACCCAGGTATCCCAGAGACAGGCATTGTCAGAAGCAGCTGCCACCCACTGGGCTTGGGAACAAAGGTTGGAATCATTAAAACTTGAAAAGATGGAGGAGGAGCATGGTGGAGCAGGCCCGCACCTCTGTGGAGGAGGTGCAGCTCTGTAGGACCTGTGTCTCTGAGCTTCTAGAAGACATTCTATGGGCTTTAGAACCAGACCTCCAGGAAGGAGGCACCAGCTGGATGAGGACAAGCACTACAAACATTGGAACACGCTTCTTGGTGCAGTCTAACAGGGGGACTGTTGACCAAGCAGAAATTCCTCCAGCACCTTAGGACAAAAAACAGAAAGATGGCTTTGGGGCTGAGAGATTATAGATTAGTAACCTCTGAACATTTCAATGGCGTTCAAACTCAGAATGGTTCAAGTTGCATCAGCCAGCATTCTAGGTAAGGCCTACCTGTGCGCCTCAGCCACTTAAGGGGCAATCTGGTGACCGCTGGGAGACCACCTTGTTACAAGGTGGTATTTATTGTTCAAAACAAAACCTCACAGTGTTGGTCAAAGGAAGTGTCCTGAAGCATGACAAGGAGTTCATTAGGCAAACCAGCAGAAGAATGTGTGCCGGTCAGAGTGCATAGTAGGTTCAAAGGCCAATAAAATGGGCCCAAACCCATAAGTGGGCCAAGTCGCTCAGTGCAAAGAAAAAGTGTGAGCTACTCAGGTCTTTGGGCTCCCCAAGAGCAAGATTGGAGTTGAGGGGTGGGTGACTGGAGAGAGCAGAAGGCTCCCCAGGCACTTGTGGCCGCCTAGGGATCTCACCCTTATAGGGATCAGAGTGATTAGAACCCTTTATCTCTTCGTTCTGTTTAAGGATTACATTTGATGCTGGGTGGACTTGGACAAGTTAATCAAAATCTCTGAGAAGAGCCCATGATTCCCATTTGCCAAATAAGGGGTCTGAGGCTCTAAGTTGAGTGACATGCCCATGATTACAGACACAGTGACCCAACGCCCCAGCCTCTGCCTGGGCATCCATGCAGGTTTTCTAACTGAGCACATTCCAGCATGAACTCCTTCCTTCTGCTCCTAGCTCAAGACCTTCTTTCAGAACCCCTGTAGTCAGTCGGTGACTGTAAGGCTTGGGTTCCCTCCTCCTTGTTGCCTGTACAACCTCGCATCTCCCACACAATCAGTCACCAAGACAGCTCTAAGATTACACCTAAGCTCAGAGGCACGGGAGTGGGGCTCTCTCGCAATAGCTCTCTGTAAAATCCTGGCACAGGCTGCTCTGCTTATCCTGCGTCCTCCCTGTCCCTTCCACTTCCTTTTCCTGACCCCTAGGACCCGAGGAAGGGGAGCAATGATTACAATGGCTTAGATCAGAAGCCCATCCCAATGGCCAAGGGTGTGGGGCACTGTGATTGGCAGTGCCCCCCAAACCACGGAGAACTGGCAGCAGTTACTCAAAGAAAAGGAAGGGGCACCATTGTTAGAATATGGACAGAAGGCATGTTGGCCGACTAAGCAAAAAGACAACCACAGAGAAAACTATACCACCAGCACCATTCTCACCATTACCATTACTACTATTATTGCTATTAACTGAGCACCTACCCTGTTCTGGGCATAGGGTGACTGTTTTACATACACAGCCTCTTTCAGAAAAGGCCCCGTGACACTCACCACTTTATAGAAATGGAAGCAGAAGCTTAGAAAATTTAACACACTTGAGTGAAATCCCAGAGTGGTTCCGTCTGAGTACTCGAGGCCATGACCTTTGCACTTTGCACTGTTACACTTCATGCCCCGCTATGCTTTTTCTTGTTTGTTGGGGAATCTTTTTGTCTGCTGTTATCCACACATGATTTTAATAAGGAGGGTCGGGTGAGTGCATGACTTAACACTGACATTGACCGACTTACGTTTCTGTAATATTGAAGGTATATTTTTGTGAGCCAATCTGTGGAATGAGGTTAATGAACCAGTGCTTTCCACACCTGGGGCTGAGTGTGATTACTGAGGTGATGATGAGGAAGGCTGAATTGTTTCATGGGTACAGGCCAGCACAAGCGCCTGCTAGGAAGATCAGTGTTGCAAATGAGCATTTTTAAAAAACAAAAGCCTATAAAATATTTTTGCATATATTCTTTCACTTTGGATTAAATTTAGAAATCATTTACTGTTGGTTTTCAATGACCTGTTAAAGACTTTGAGCAGATAGATAAATAGCAAACAAACAAAAACAATGAAATAGGACTGGCATTTAGCCTCGTGGTCAAGAAACCCCTTTCCTGTATCAGAATGTGTGGATTCAGTTCCTGGCTTTAGCTCTCAAATCCAGATTCCTGCCAGTGTGGACCTTGGGAGGCACCTGGGTTCCGGCCATCTGTGTGGGGGGCTTGGATCATGCTCCTGTCTCTTGGCTCCATCCCCCAGACATTGTGAGCATTTGGGGAGGGAACCGGTGGATGAGAGTTTTTTCTCTCTCCTTTACCTCTCCCTCTCTCAATCTCTCTGCTTCTCAATAAAAACCAAACAAACAAACAAAAAACAAAACAAAACAAAAACAAAAACAAAAACAAAGAAACAAACCCACTGGGATAAAACTTAGCCTTGATAGATGAGCTACATAGTAGGTTGAGGGAAGAAGTTAATGTGTCTGCTGTATATGCTTGAAATGTGACTCACCTATTCGGTGAGGAAACTCAGCAAAGTTAATTCAGATCCTGGACTGATTTTGATCACGGGCTGAGGGGACTCACAAGGCACTTGAAAGACATTTCTTTGACTTAAACTTCCCCGTTACACATGATTGTACTCCTCCAGGGTTGTCAACCAAGTGAGGGAGCTTTCAGGATTTCGGAATTTCAGAGGCACAGGGACAGGTATCTTTGCATTCTGTGTGCAGCCTGTCACAGAGAGACTACCGTGACCAATCACGGGGCTGCTCCTTTCAGAGTCTCCTGCTAAGGGGGGAGGATCGCATTTTGTCCCACCCTCCTGGTCAGGGGGCATCCAGTCCAAAGCTAGTCAGGCCTTGGGCTGGTCAGTAGCTTATAGGATGGCTTGATCCCAAGAATCTCCCAGATTGTTATGATGGTCACTTTTTTCATCGTAAATCAAGAAATACAGCTAGTTACTTGATGGTGGGAGTAGGAGCTAAAAATTCTTACAGAAAGAGGACAGTCTGCAGATACCAGAAGCCCTCCAAGCCACAGGTGAGCTGATGCCAGGGTGGAGAAAGGGCATGTGGAGCTCCCAGTGGTGCAGCCTGGGCCGTGTCTCAGGTTAACAGGTGGTTAACAGGTGTTCCTTACGTGAGGTTTCCTAGGCCAGCCCATTTAGGAAAAACATCTCTGTCCACTTCTGGAGAGGTCCATGGTGCTCCAGGATAATAAAGATGGGAATCCTGCAGAAAAAAACTCTGCTAACACAGTGTTTCCCAGACCTAGTGAATGACAGAACTCTCACTTGTTAACAGCTTTCGTGCACTTACATTCCATGGGGTGGGTAAGTAGGAAGGAGCTGGTCTTTGTGGTGAAAGCAAAAGGAGGGTGACGTTCAGCAAGAGAGAGGCAGCTCCGTCCCCATGTGCGAGGAGTCTGGGAACTCCTTTGCCATGGGGTGACTAGAGCTCCTGGTCTGCAGATCTGTCCTGCACTCTAACTGCCTCTGGTCATTGTCAAGTGCAGGGCTGCCATAACATGGTAGCATTCCTTGTTATTTTTTAAGTATGTATTTATGAGAGAGAGAGAGAGACAGAGAGAGAGAGAACAAATATCTTACCACTGGTTCACTGCCCACATGGCTGCAACAGCCGGTCCTGGGCTGGTGCCATGAAATGGAAATGCAACCCAGGTCTGCCCCGTGGCAGCCAGGATCCCAATCACTTGATCCACACCACTGCCTCCCAGGGTCTGCATCGGCAGGCAGCTACAGTTGGAGCCAGGGATTTTTTTTTTACATTTTTAAACTTAGAAATATACAATGAACAGATTTCATGAATTTCATAGATACAATTACAAGAATACACAATACTTTCCTCTCCGTTCTCTCCTCCTTCCTCTCTTTCATTTTTTTCTTTTAATTTTTTTGTGATGGCACATTTTCAATTTAGTTTATAATCACAGACTTAATGATTTTCTTTCTTTCTTTCTTTCTTTCTTTCTTTCTTTCTTTCTTTCTTTCTTTCTTTCTTTCTTTCTTTTTTTTTTTGACAGGCAGAGTTAGACAGAGAGAGAGAGAGACAGAGACAAAGGTCTTCCTTCCATTGGTTCACCCCCCAAATGGCCGCTATGGCCGGCGCTGCACCGATCCAAAGCCAGGAGCCAGGTGCTTCTTCCTGGTCTCCCATGCAGGTGCAGGGCCCAAGCACCTGGACCATCCTCCACTGCCTTCCCGGGCCACAGCGGAGAGCTGGACTGGAAGAGGAGCAGCTGGGACAGAACCGGCGCCCCAACCGGGACTAGAACCCAGGGTGCCGGCGCCGCAAGCGGAGGATGTCTAGTGAGCCACGGTGCTAGCCCTTAATGCTCTCCTAAACAAAGAGATGGGACTGGCACTGTGGTGCAGCAGGTTAAAACCGCATATGGCTGCTGGTTCGAGTCCCGGCTGCTCCACTTCCAATCCAGCTCTCTGCTATGGCCTGGGAAAACAGCAGAAGATGGTCCAAGTTCTTGGACCCCTGCACCTATGTGGGTGACCAGGAAGGAGCTCCTGGCTCCTGGCTTTGGATAGGCCCAGCTCTGGCCATTGAGGCCATTTGGGGAGTGAACCAGCAGATGGAAGATTTCTTTCTCTCTCTCTCTACCTCTGCCTCTCTGTAACTCTACCTTTCAAATGAATAAATCCTTTTTAAAACTCCAATAATCAAATCACGAGTTGTTAGTTTTGGTAGGTGCCAGGAATTGAACCCGGGTACTCCAGTGTGGAATGTGGGCATCTTAACTGCTGCGTTTAACACCTGCTCCCCGACGGGATTCTTATCGTGAACCTTCCTAATTGAGATGAATTGAGTAAGTCTTTTTTCTTGTAATAGCGAGTCTGACTAATGTAACAGGATGTTAGATGTGACTTTACAGAACACTGGGACAGGTGACAAATGTCCCCACTTCCTCCAGAGACGCCGGACCACCTATGTAGCCTGTACTACGAGATGACAGAGCTGCATTAGCGCTTCCCACGCTCTGGGTGAGGGTGAGGAGAAGGCCTTCCTCGCGGGAGTGAGCAGCAGGAGTCCTGTGCAGCATGGCTGTGGGGGGAAGGGAGAGAGTGCTCCCCCAGCATCACAAGGCAGGTGAGGGAGCCTTCAGAGTCCTAGAGATTTGGGGATGGTGCCTGTTTTGTTCTGACTAAAGCTGATAGAGGGAGCTGAGGAGGTGATGGTGGAGGAGCCATACTCCTACTGGTTGGGGCTACAGGTGTGAACAGGCAAGGACCCATGGAAGGGTGGAACTTGTGTTACCTTTTTTTTTTTTAATTAAAAAATTTTTTTAAAGACCTGGATTTTTCATCTGATAGATGATTAGCTTAATGGTGTCAGTGCCTTTTTTTTTTTAAGATTTATTTTATTTATTTGAAAGACAGAGTTACAGAGAGAGAGAGGGAGAGATATAGAGAGAGAGGTCTTCTATCCACTGGTTCAGTCCCCAATTGGCCACAATAGCCAGAGCTGAGCCAATCCAAAGTCAGGAGTCAGGAGTTTCCTCCAGGTCTCCCACATGGGTGCAGGGGCCCAAGGACTTGAGCCATCCTCCACTGCTTTCCCAGGCCATAGCAGAGAGCTAGATCAGAAGTGGAGCAGCGGCCGGTGCTGCGGCTCACTAGGCTAATCCTCAGCCTGTGGCGCCAGCACCCCAGGTTCTAGTCCCAGTCGGGGTGCCGGATTCTGTCCCAGTTGCTCCTCTTCCAGTCCAGCTCTCTGCTGTGGCCCGGGAGTGCAGTGGGGGATGGCCCAGGTGCTTGGGCCCTGCACCTGCATGGGAGACCAGGAGAAGCACCTGGCTCCTGGCTTCGGATCAGCAACGTGCCGGCAGTAGCGGCCACTTGGTGGGGGTGAACCAACGGAAGGAAGACCTTTCTCTCTGTCTCTCTCTCTCTCACAGTCTAACTCTGCCTGTCAAAAAAAAAAAAAAAAGGGGGGGGGGAGAGCAGCTGGGACTCAAACTAGTGCCCATATGGGATGTTGGCACTGCAGGCTGGGGCTTCACTTGATCTTAGCCAAAAGACTGAGAAGCGATTGGGCTGGGGCTTTAATCCACTGTGCCACAGTGCTGGCCCTGGAACTTAGGATATCTTAAAAAGATAATCTTCTAGGTGTTGGCGCTGTGGCCTAGTGGGTAAAGCCGCCACCTGCAGTGCTGGCATCCCATATGGGTGCCAGTTTGAGACCTGGCTGCTCCACTTTCAATCAAGCTCTCTGGTATGACCTGGGAAAGCAGTAGAAGATGACCTAAGTGCTTGGACCCTTGCACCTACATGGAAGACCCAGAAGAAGCTCCTGGCTCCTGACTTTGGATTGGCTCAGCTCTGGTGGGAGTGAACCAGTGGAATGAAGACCTCTCTCTCTGCCTCTCCTTCTTATTCTGTTTAACTCTGACTTCCAAATAAATAAATAAATAAATAAATCTTTAAAAAAGATAATCTTCTTGTACCTAGTACCTTTGTCTTTCAGTAAATAAAGATTTCCATGTAGCATGAAACCATTTCAATGTGAGATAATATCCTTGAAGAATCACATTATTTCAAGTCTTTTTTTTTTTTTTTTTTTGACAGGCAGAGTGGACAGTGAGAGAGAGAGAGAGACAGAGAGAAAGGTCTTCCTTTACCGTTGGTTCACCCTCCAATGGCTGCTGCGGCCGGTGCATCGCGCTGATCGGAAGCCAGGAGCCAGGTGCTTCTCCTGGTCTCCCATGGGGTGCAGGGCCCAAGCACTTGGGCCATCCTCCACTGCACTCCCTGGCAAGGCGGAGGATTAGCCTAGTGAGCCGCGGCGCCGGCTATAGCGGCTGGATCTTAAACCCAGGCACTTTGATAAGGGATGCAAGCAGCTCAAGGCGGGGATTGGAGGGGGGAGAGTGTCTCAGCCTCTGGGCCAAATGCCCACTCCTGTATAAGAATTATTAATGATTGTTTAACTTTGTTGTCCTTAAAAGTCCAAAAGAGGATCTTTTGGGGCAGGGGCAAGACAAACCCAGCATCAAGCGGCTGGAGGTGGGCAGGAGGAAACTGGAGCTGAGCGGTGAGAGCTGGGGAGCAGCTGGAGGCAGTCACGGCCCTGCTGGTGACAACTGTGGGTTCCTCAGCAGGCCAAGAGCCAGCAATTGTCTGCTGTCTGCACTGAGGCCAGCTTTCAGCTGACAGATCCACAGCGTGGGAAGGCTTTGATGTCCCTACTCCCTTGCTCCATCGCTCCTGCAACATGGGGAGGAGCCAGAGGCCGCAGAGGCACCTGGGGGAGCAGGCATTGAGTATGTCCCACAACCCTCCACACCCTCCCCTCCCCCCCCCACTATCTCGGCTGAACAACAGGCTTCCCAGCTGAGGTGGGTCCCAATGGGGAGAAGTGAAGCATTTTAATTGGTAAGAGTTAGCAGGTTGGCTGTTTGAACAGAGCAGACCTTTGGACTGGATGTGACTTTTACTGTCTGAGGGTGAGCCCTGGGCTGGGAGGGTGCAAGTCCACACTGTGGCTTTTGCAGCGCTTGTCGGTTAGGCTTTTAGCTTCCTGACTTCTGCACTCCACACTGAGGGAGGAGGTCAAAGCTAAAAGCTAAACATCGGCTTAGAGTTGGTTGGGAAGCTGCAGCTGCAGAAGAGGGGACGCCAGAAAGATGCTGTCTATGTGTGTCTGAGGCCCCGCCCTCACTTGGCAGGCTGGGATGCCTCCCATAATGCTTTGGGTTAGTCCTTACTTTGAGGAACTTGGGTGCCTCTAGCATTCATCTTCAGAACACTGCTTAGCTGGGATGCTCTCTATTCTTTTTGAAACAAGGGGAAAGAAGGATCTATTGTTGTGTACATGGTATAATTCAGTGAAACTGTTTATAACTGTATACCAAGTTACATGACATCTGCACAGTTTTTATAATCTATATGTGTTAACTCCAAAAACAACAGAAATGTGGTATTTGTCTTTTTAGATCTAGCTTGTTTTCCCTTAATGATCTCCAGTTCCATCCATTTTGTGCAAATGTCAAGATTTAATTATTTTTATGGTTGAAAAAAATTCCACTATGTTGATATACCACATTTTCTTTACCCAGTCATCAGTTGATAGACATTTTAGATTTATTCTAAATCTTTGCTATTATGATTTCATTCCTTTGGATATATTCCCAGGAGTGGAAGAGCTGGGTTATATGGCAAATCTAGTTTAGTTTCCTGAGGAAACGCCACACTGTTTTCTTTCTTTCTTTCTTTCTTTCTTTCTTTCTTTCTTTCTTTCTTTCTTTCTTTCTTTCTTTCTTTCTTTCTTTCTTTCTTTCTTTCTTTCTTTCTTTCTTTTAAAGATTTATTTATTTATTTGAGGGCCAGCGCCGCGGCTCACTAGGCTAATCCTCCGCCTTGCGGCGCGGGCACACCGGGTTCTAGTCCCGGTCGGGGCGCTGGATTCTGTCCTGGTTGCCCCTCTTCCAGGCCAGCTCTCTGCTATGGCCCAGGAGTGCAGTGGAGGATGGCCCAAGTGCTTGGGCCCTGCACCCCATGGGAGACCAGGAGAAGCACCTGGCTCCTGCCTTCGGATCAGCGCAGTGTGCCGGCCGCAGAACGCCGGCCGCGGCGGCCATTGGAGGGTGAACCAATGGCAAAGGAAGACCTTTCTGTCTGTCTCTCTCACTGTCCACTCTGCCTGTCAAAAAAAAAAAAAAAAAAAGATTTATTTATTTATTTGAAAGGTGGAGTTACACAGAAAGAGGAAAGGCACAAAGAGAGAGAGAAGTCTTCCATCCGCTGGTTCACACCCCAATTGGCCGCAATGGCCGGAGCTGTGCCGATCTGAAGCCAGGAGCCAGGAGCTTCTTGAAGGTCTCCCACATGGGTGCAGGGGCCCAAGGACTTGGGCCACCTTCTACTGCTTTCCCAGGCCATAGAAGAGAGCTGGATGGGAAGTGTAGCAGCTGGGTCTTGAACAGGTGCCCATATGGGATTCTGGAGCTTCAGGCCAGGGCGTTAACCTGCTGCGCCACAGCGCCAGCCCCTCCACACTGTTTTTTATTTTTATTTTTATTATTTTTTTTAATTTTTGACAGGCAGAGTGGACAGTGAGAGATAGACAGAGAGAGAAAGGTCTTCCTTTTTCTGCTGGTTCACCCTCACCCTCCAATGACCACTGCGGCTGGTGGGCTGCAGCTGGCGCACCACACTGATCCAAAGCCAGGAGCCAGGTGTTTCTCTTGGTCTCCCATGTGGGTGCAGGGCCCAAGCACTTGGGCCATCCTCCACTGCACTCCCGGGTCACAGCAGAGAGCTGGGCTGGAAGAGGAGCAACCGGGACAGAACCGGCGCCCTGACTGGGACTAGAACCCCGGGTGCCGGTGCTGCAGGCGAAGGATTAGCCTATTGAGCCACGGTGCCGGCCCCACTCTCTTTTCAATGATAGTCATACCAATGTACATTATCACCAACAATGTATTGGGTACACTTTTCCCCACAATCTTGCCAGCACTTGTCATGTTTTGATTTTTGGATAATTGCCATTCTAACTGGGGGGAGGTGATAATCTCTTTGTATTTTAATTTCATTTCCCTAATGGCTAGTGATGCCAAACATTTTTTTCATGTGTCTCTTGGCCATTTGTATTTTTTCCTTTGAAAAAAAATGCCTATTTTTTAAGATTTATTTTTTATTTATTTGAAAGGCAGAGTTAGAGAGAGAAGAGGAAAAAGAGAGAGAGTGAGAGAATCTTTCACCCACTGATTCACTCCACAAATGGCTGCAAACCAGGAGCCTCAAGCTTCTTTCTGCGAGGCTGCAAGGGCCCAGGCACTTGGGGCATCTTGGGCTACTTTTCCAGGTGCATGAGCAAGGAGCTGGATTGGAAGTGGAGCAGCAGAATCTCTAACTGTCGCCCATATGGGATGGTGGCAGGCCGAGGCTTAACCAGCTATGCCACAATGCCAGCACCTTTGCACATTTAACTTGATTTCTTGTTTTGTTGTTGTTGAGTTTCTTGAGTTCTTTATACATTCTGGATATTATTTCTTTATCAGATATGTAGTTTGCAAGTATTTTCTCCCATTCCATCAATTGTGTCTTCGCATCGTTAATTGTTTCCTTTGCTGTGCACCAACTTCTCAGCTTGATATAGTTCCATTTGTTTATTAGAGTTCTCTATTCTTTTTTTTTAAAGACTTTATTATTTATTTGAAAGTCAGAATTACAGAGAGAGAGAGGGAAGGACAGAGAGAGATCTTCCACCTGTTGGTCCACTCCCCAAAGGGCCACAATAGCCTGGGCTAGGCCAAGCTGAAGCCAGGAGCCAAGAGCTTCATCTGAGTCTTCCACGTGAGTGCTGGGGCCCAAGCTCTTGCATCATTTTCCACTGCCTTCCCCGGTACCTTAGCAGGGAGCTGGATCAGAAGTGGAGCAGCCTGGACTTGAACTGGCACCCATATGGCCATGCTGGCACTGCAGATGGCAGCTTTAACCTGCTGCGCCACAGCACTGGCCCCTTGTTCTCTATTCTTGAAGAACACATTCTTAGAGCTGATAATTCTGTTGACCTTGAAGGTTCTCGGCTGTTTTAAGTATTGGTGTTGGTATTGCCCGAGTGCATGAACTGCGGAATGTTCAAACAAAAGACATGGTAGCTTTCTTCAAGCTGCAGGGATGTCTCTGGACTTGGAACCTGACAGTGTTACTGTTGTGGCATTTGGAAACAATGACCTAATTAAGGAAGGAGACATTGTGAAGAGGGTTGGAGCCACTGTGGGCCTTCCAGTTGGTGAGGAGATGTTGGGTTATGTAGTATTTGCTCTTGGCAATGTCGTTGGTGGAGAGAGTTCATTTGGTTCCAAGACTCATAGACAGGTTTGCCTGAAGCTCCCTGGAATCATTCCTTGAATCTCTGTGTGCGAACCAAAGCAGACAGACATGAAGGCTGCGGAAAGCTTGGTGCCTCGTGGGTGTGGTCAGCGTAAGCCGATTACTGGTGACAGACTGGGAAGACTTGATCTCCATTGATTCTGGCATTGACCAGAAGTGTTTCAGTGATGGATCTGGTGAAGAGGAGAAGTTATACTGTCTCCTAGCTGCTGCTGGTCCAGGAAGATTCACTGTGGCTGTCTGGTGAAGACTTTCAGATGCAGTTGCCATGACACATATCCTTGCAGCATTGGCTTCTGCTGCTACTGCTGCCCACGTCCCACCTGCTCTTTATTCGGGCTGTTCTACGAGGCAGCAGGTGACTGGCAAACGTGCTTGGATCACCTCTGCTGACTGATCTAGGCAGGCTGTAGCTTACGTTCTTTGTTGCCGCTGCTCTTCCCATGCCTTGGCCCCGAGGCCGCTCCTCGTGATGTGTTCCACCCACGCTCCCAGCTGCTGGGGAGAGCAGTTATTTTGGCGGTGGCTCCTTGACTGCTTCCCCAGTCATGGAAACACAGGCTGGTGATGTGTCTGCCTACATCCCATGAGTGTCACTTCTGTCACCGATGGGCAGATCTTCTTGGAAACAGAATTATTTTCTAAATAATGGTCTGTTCTGTGTCAGTCTGCTGTTCAAACCAGGGCTATGAACCAAGCAGGTACCATGAAGCTGGGTATTGTGAGGTTGCTACTTGTGCTCAGTAGGGTTCAGAACTTGATGTTGCCATTCAACAATTCTTGAGTAGCAGTGTGCATCTGACTGAGCTGCCGAAGCATGAACAGTATTTCCCTTGTCTACTTGTTGAAGGCAAGTGGCTGCTATTGGTGCTGGCGTACAGGGGTATTGTGAGAAATTGTTGCCAGCAAGATGACAAAGTTTGAGAATGCTTTCTCATGTTGTTATTCGATACCAAGCCCTGCTAGAAAATCTCAGGAGAGATGGAAGGATGCCAGAAGGGGCTGCTGCAAAGCTGAAGGAGGTTGTAAAACATTTCCTGGCTGGACTTGAAGCTTATGTTCCTTGGAGTCACACCAAACACTAGTTTGGTTTTCTCAGTGTCGCTTCTAGTGAAATCAATTCCATTTGTAAAAGGATTGCTCTCATATTCCAGATGTATAGAAATCACATTAAAGATTCCAAATTGTATGGGGAAAAATCAATTCAAAGAATTTATAGGTATTTACACCGTTTATTACAATTGATGTGTTTGCACTGGTTCCTAAGGGACTATGTGTGAACTTATTCTAACATAAAAGATGTGGGTACTTATAATACGCTTATGATTAACATGAGCAGTTAATATACACTCAGTCAGCGAACACTTATCAAGCACCTCAGCTGGGTACTGGTGCTGCAAGGATGGTTGCTGTCCTTAAGAAATACAGTCTAGTTTGTGAGGTCCCTGAATTGTCTGGGCATTTCTTATTTCAGGCTGCAGAAGAAATACAGTGGTTTTGGTTGTGATATGGGTTTATTTTTTTATTTTTATTTTTTGAAGATTAATTTATTTATTTGAAAGACAAAGTTACAGAGATGCAAAAGCAGAGATAGATATTTTCCATCTATTGGTTCACTCCCTAAATGGCTGCAACAGCAGGAGTGGGCCCATTCAAAGCCAGGAGCCAGGAGCTTCTTCCTGGTCTCCCATATGGATTCAGGGGCCCAAACACTTAGGCCATCTTCTACTGCTTTCCCAGGCCATAGCAGAGATCTGGACAGGAAGTGGTGCAGCCGGGACTAGAACTGGCGTCCATATGGGATGCCGGCAATGCAGGTGGCAGCTTTTTTTTTTTTTTAAACTTTTATTTAATAAATATAAATTTCGAAAGTACAACTTTTGGATCATAGTGGGTTTTCTCCCCGTAACCACCCTCCTACCTGCAAACCATCCCATCTCCTACTCCCTCTCCCATCCCATTCTTCATTAAGATTCATTTTTAATTATCTTTATATACAGAAGATCAACTTAGTATATACTAAGTAAAGATTTCAACAGCCTGCACCCACACAGACGCACAAAGTATAAAGTACTCTTTGAATATTAGTTTTACCATTAATCCGCATAGTAATATAGAATCAGAATCAAAATGGAGTGAGTATGGCTAAAAGCTAATTGCAGATCTCTTGTTTCTGTATATAATAGCTTTGCTTGCTAACGGCTAAGGGTGTATCTTGTGAAACTATGTGGGCCCAAATTCCCAGGAACTAGGTTGACCGAAATGTGTCTGTCACTGTTATCTTACAACCATATCTCGGATCTGTTATTGGGTTTATTATTGTTAACTGTTATCTTACAACCATATTCTGGTTTTCTTTTTATTGCTCACTGCATACCAGGGCCGGGTTCAAAATTGTAAGCCCTAGTGGACAGAATACTATAAAAAACTGTGTAACCTTCTGTTGAAGGCCACACTCTGATAAGGAGTGTCAGTCCCAATCAGTGGTTGGTCCCGATCGGTTATCTTGCCTCTCATTTGTCTCTTATTTGCTTCTCATTTTCAATAAAATTCATGTGTGACTGTCACTGGTTTTTGTAATACTCTATTTTAGCTGATGAGTGGATGCAACAATACAACATGTTAAGGACAGAGATCCTACATGGGGAGTAGGTGCACAGTGACTCCTGTTGTTGATTTAACAATTGACATTCTTATTTATGACGTTAGTAATCACTCGAGGCTCTTGTCATGAGCTGCCAAGGCTAGGGAAGCTTTTGAGTTCACAGACTCTGACCTTATTTAGACAGGGCCATAATCAAAGTGAAAGTTCTCTCCTCCCTTCAGAGAAAGGTACCTCCTTCTTTGATGGCCTGTTCTTTCAGGCGGCTGCTTTACTGGCTGTGCCACAGTGCCAGCCCCAGAGTTTATGATTTAATGATAGTGAATGACTGATATCACGAGCCCAGAGGAGGCCAGATAGAATCTTCAGAGAATCTTCACAAAAAAATTCTGCAGAAGAAAATGGACGGTAGCTGTATGTATAGAGACTTCTAATCCTCATCCTGCGATGGCGGAGAACGGTTTTGCCTTTCCTGTTTGCGTCCCTGATTATGTAATTTGGGCAATGATGATTTTTTTCATAAGATTGTTGTATGGGACAATGCATGAAGGCCTCTGCTAATCACTTGAAAGCTTTGTAAAAATGAGTTTTGTTAAAGAGCTTTTTTGTGTGTTAAAAATGTAGACTAAGTGGGGGAAGCTGAATTTTATTGCAAGACCTTGGATCTAGTTTGGTCTGGCATCACCTTCCAGTGTATTGTTCCATTTCCTTCATTGCTTAGATAAGTCAGTGTACCTGATGTGACTTTAAGATCACAAGCGATTATATTTTAAAAATCCAACAGAGGAACAGGGCAGTTGGGAAGCAGTCTCCACATCGAGCTAACACAAGTGGGATTACACTAAACCACGCCTGTGGGCTTGCAGAGGAATGTATGCTTTTTTGGTTATTAATTTGCTAATGGCCCCCAAGTCATGAATATAGATGAAAATCTATGAAAAATTGACACGTGTCCTCAAATTGGGACAATACATCACCACAACCAAGATATGGTGCAGCATCATAGTTTTAAATATTTAACATAATTCTATGCCATATAATTACACGTGTGGCATTATCTTTAATGGGAGCTGATTAATGAGGGTGCCATAAAGCGAGGATGAATATTAGCTCTTCAGACACCGATGTTCAGATAGCCACCTGAAAATTCATTTTTCTCAAAGTCCTATTCCTTAAGGATCACGGAAATGTCAATTGTTTTTGCAGAGTTTCCATTTCAAGGAGCCATTATTCATAATCCCCCGAGAACCCTTCCCTAACAGACTACAATAAAATTTAGAATTAATGGTGGTGACATTTTAGACCTAAATTACTGCCTTCATGCTTTAAATAATTATCCTGCTATCCCTATGCAAGAGACTTTCAAATTTTTCACATTGTTCCCAACTTATCGCTCATCTCCACTGCTTCACTAGTTTCTGGTTCCTTGTAGCTGAACACAGGAGGCTGAGTTTCTCATTTCCTCCTTAAAATTCTCCTGCCTGCTTACAGTACCTTTATGGTAATTCATCTAAGATAGTCTTTCAACAAACTCTTCTCAAAGGTCATTCTGGCTGTCCATTTGTTTCTGGATAGCTGCTGTGTCCTGGCCCATTCTAATTCCACGTGTTTCCTCATCTGTCTTTCTCTGCTCCTCAATGATGACCCAATATTTTACACTCCCTTTAGTTAATTCGCCCTGCATGCAAGCCTCTTTGTCCTCTAAGGCCCTGACCTTGTGAGTCAAGTGAGGGAACCGAGACCGAGTGGGAGCATCTTCTAGTCAGCAGATGGGAGGTTTCCTTCAGAGAATCTCCCGGTGTTGCCTGGAATCAGGGTCCAGTGTCCCCCAGAGCAGGTTCTTCCTGTGAGGTCTCCTGAACACTTACCACAGTGTTTCCAGCTACCAAGGAGTCACCATGGAGTTTGCTCCTAACAAGGCTGCCGCTGTATTTTTGGTGCTTTTGGGGGGTTCTTGTTCTTAGAGCTTAGCCTACACTATAAAAATAACTATGGGCAGAAATTAAACACGCATACAATCTAAGGATCTGGACACTTGCCCTCTGCTGGTTGGGTCTGGGGTTCTTTGTGAGTGAGGTGGTGTGCAAAATGTGGAGAAACCAGCTTTCAGGCCAGATTTCTTGGTGTTAGTGGTGCCTGTTGCCCTGAGAGCTTTGTGTTTGGCAGCATTAGATTGTTTGTCCGAGAATGATAAAGTGCTGTCCTCCTCCTCTTTCTCTTGGTTACCGCCTCCAGTGTGCACAGGATCTTGTATTTTTAAAAATGTAAAGTTAGAATACAGGGATGTGGGGATATTCTCACTAAGTCCAATAAAATGTACTTGATATCCAAAAGGAGCTTATTTTTAATCTTTTGCGTTTTGACTCCCTAACTTTCTTTCAAGGCTGGACTTTATCTCATAGCTGAGAAGGCAAGGCCTGAAGGTTCTGTTTGCAAAGAGTTCATTTCCTGCAGCTGCTTATCTCCCTGGTCTCTTTTCTGGTTTCTACTTTTAGCTGGTCATAGCTATTTACAAGTTGGAAATGAAAGTCTAGAAAACAAAGAAAAATGATTTCATGGGGATGACCATCAATTTTAAAATAAGTACCTGCTGTACACTGAGAATAGATAAGGCCCTTAAGAAAAGCAAATTAAAAACAAGGTCCCATGTCATTAAGGATGGTATGGTCTGTGGGGCAGCCAGTTGCATGAATAATACAGTAAGAGAAAGCGCTTTAATGAGGTTGAGTATCTGGGCTGATGGGACAACGGGAGAAATGGAGCTTCTAGGCAGAGCTGGGGAATGCAGAGAAGGCGTGTTCCCTAGTGGCAGCGTGGGGAGGGCTGGGACAGAGGAGTGGGCGAAGGTGTGTAAGCTGAGAACGGCACACGTGGAGGACACGTGCATACACACAGGGTGTATTCCGAGTTGATACAGGAGTCTGGTATATGCAGAGGCCTGTTGTGAGGCAGGGTGCGGAAGGAGGTGGCACTGGGAAGGAAGGCAGGAATGACGTCATCAAGGCCTTGTGTACCGCAGAAAAGGAATTTACTGGATTTGTATTTTAGAGGTACTGGGGAGCCAATGAAAAATCTGGAACAAGGTCATGCTATGATCAGATTTTTATGTTTGAAAAATCCATTCTCATAGTCTTTCCAGAAAGAAGAATACTGAGGATTTTTTTTAAAATCATATTAGGTTGGGAGAGGGAAAATGATGGCAGGAATAGGGCAGAGGGGGAGCAAATGGAGGAGAGAGATTTATAAGGTATGCAGGATTTAGTGATTGATTAGACAGGCACAAAGAAGAGAAAGTTTCTGGCTTAGTCAACTTGGCATTTATCAAGACAGAAAGAAAGGTTTTTATTTTTTAAATTTTATTACTTTAGAAGGGGGTTGGGGAAGAGGAAAGATGAGTCTGACATTGAATGTGGTCAGTTTGAGAAGCTGCTGGAATATTCAGGGTGGAAATGTTGAATAGCAGGTGCTTCCTCTGGGATGGGGCTCGGAAGAGAGTTGGGAGCTAGAGTTACTGGTTTGGGAATTAGCTTGCAGGGAGCGTGTCAAGCAAGTTTGAGCAGAGTAGGTGAGTGTGTGAGTGGAGTGAGTAAGGATTAGTAAAGTAAGAAGGAGCAGAGACCAAGGCTAACGGAGGAGCCCCGGGCTGCAGGCATTGACTGTTCAACCCTGAATCCTTCAGATAGCTTGCATCTGCATGCACGCACAAGGACCTTCTCCTAAACGGCCAGAACATCATTTTCACACCAAGGAAAATCCACATCACTTCAATGCCATTATTCAAAATCTTGTCGCACACTTGAATTCCTACAACTTGTCTTTCTAGACAACGTGTTTAAAGCTCTAGGCTGCAACCCACGTGGGAGACCTGAATGAAGTTTCTGGCTCTTGGCAGTTGTGACCATTTTGGGGAGTGAACCAGTGGATGGAAGATCCCTCTCTCTGTCTCTCTTTCTTACTCTGTAACTCTGTGCCAGATTCCAGCTCCAGCCAGTCCAGGCATTCCCAAAGGTGTGAGAGGTGTCGGCACAGGAAGAAATGAGAGACACACTCCCAGCAAGGCTGACGGCATGGCTCTGGCTCTCCAGCACCAGACTGTTTTTATAGCATAAGTCACATAATGATTCTTTCTTCTTACAATAAAGAGTCTGTTGTCCATTTTCTTAGAACCATTGGCCTTGTATTTTATGTTGCCTCTAGATTCTATGTCTACATCTAGTTACAATTTCTTTGATTTTCAAGGGCATATTCAGAGCATGGGTTATAATCATAGACAGGTGCGAGATAACAGGCTGCCCACATAGCCAAGGCCTGGAGTGTTGTCAAGCTATGCAGAAATTGGTTACACAAGCTAGAATATTACCTTCCTAATCTAATCTTTACTAGAAGCCCCAATGTTTAAAGCAGGCCCTTTTTAAAATGTATCCCCTCTTTTGCAGTTCTTTCTGTAATTCTTTAACTTTTTTATTGTACTTATCTAAATATTCACTTAAATCTATCTCTATCCCACAGTTTTTTTTTTTTTCTTTTTCTTTTTGACAGGCAGAGTGGACAGTGAGAGAGACAGAGAGAAAGGTCTTCTTTTTTCCATTGGTTCACCCCCCAATGGCCGCTGCGGCCGGCATGCTGCGGCTGGCGCACCGTGCTGATCCAAAGCCAGGAGCCAGGTGCTTCCTCCTGGTCTCCCACGCAGGTGCAGGGCCCAAGCACTTGGGCCATCCTCCACTGCCCTCCCGGGCCACAGCAGAGAGCTGGACTGGAAGAGGAGCAACTGGGACTAGAACCTGGTGTGCTGGCGCCGCAGGTGGAGGATTAACCTATTGAGCCGCGGCGCCAGCCTATCCCACAGTTTTGACTTCCTAACTGCTGTAGTATTTGTAGCACATTGATAGCATTTATCTTTGTTTTAATGTGAAGTATACACTAGGGAGCCTGTTGCCTTTTAATTCTTATCCACAAACAGCTCAACCTTACGTAAAGCATCAACCCCTTCTCCCACACTAGCATTCTGCTTGATTAAAATTCTACAAAGACATTTTATGTACAAATGGACATTTTGGGGGTTATGATACTAAGCATTTGGGGGTTATGAGACAGCAATCATTAGCGGGACCACCAGGAAGCTCCGGCTTTCTTATGCAGAGTGTAGTTCCCAAAAAACCAAAACCACCAAGAGGACCTCAGCTGTCCTTCTCACGCCTTGCTGAGACAGACCTTCTGCTGTGACCTTGTCAGCCAGCTGGAGTTGCCTTGGCCTCGCCAACTCTGCCTTTAAAATAAATAAATTTTGGGGCTGGCACCGCGGCTCACTTGGTTAATCCTCCGTCTGTGGCGCCGGCATCCCATATGGGCCACCGGATTCTAGTCCCGGTTCCTCCTCTTCCAGTCCAGCTCTCTGCTGTGGCCCAGGAAGGCAGCAGAGGATGGCCCAAGTGCTTGGGCCTCTGCACCCTCATGGGAGACCAGGAGGAAGCATCTGGCTCCTGGCTTCGGATCAGAACAGTGTGCCAGTGGTGGCAGCCATTTGGGGGGTGAACCAATGGAAGGAAGATCTTTATCTCTCTCTCTCTCTCTCACTAACTCTGCCTGTCTAATAAAAAAGGAAATAAAATAAATAAGTCTTTTTTTTTAACTTTTATTTAATGAATATAAATTTCCAAAGTACAGCTTATGGATTACAATGGCTTCCCCCCATAACTTCCCTCCCACCCGCAACCCTCCCCTTTCCCACTCCCTCTCCCCTTCCATTCACATCAAGATTCATTTTCAATTCTCTTTATATACAGAAGATCAGTTTAACATATATTAAGGAAAGATTTCAACAGTTTGCAACCACATAGAAACACAAAGTGAAAAATACTGTTTGAGTACTAGTTATAGCATTAAATCTCAATGTACAGCACATTAAGCACAGAGATCCTACATGAGGAGTAAGTGCACAGTGACTCCTGTTGTTGACTTAACAATTGACACTCTTGCTTATGGCGTCAGTAATCACCCTAGGCTCTTGCCATGAGTTGCCAAGGCTATGGAAGCCTTTTGAGTTCGCCGACTCTGATCATATTTAGACAAGGTGATAGTCAAAGTGGAAGTTCTCTCCTCCCTTCAGAGAAAGGTACCTCCTTCTTTGATGACCTGGAGATCTTTCATTTAGGGTGTTTTTTTTTTTTTTTTTTTTTTTTTTTTTTTTTTTTTGCCAGAGTGTCTTGGCTTTCCCTGCCTGAAATACTCTCATGGGCTTTTCAGCCGGATCCGAATGCCTTAAGGGCTGATTCTGAGGCCAGAGTGCTGTTTAGGACATCTGCCATTCTATGAGTCTGCTGTGTATCCTGCTTCCCATGTTGGATCGTTCTCTCCCTTTTTTATTCTGTCAGTTAGTATTTGCAGACACTATTCTTGTTTATGTGATCCCTTTGGCTCTTAGTCCTATCATTATGATCAATTGTGAACAGAAATTGATCACTGGGACTAGTGAGATGGCATTGGTACATGCCACCTTGATGGGATTGAATTGGAGTCCCCTGGTATGTTTCTAACTCTACCGTTTAAGGTAAGTCAGCTTGAGCATGTCCCGAATTGCACATCTCTTCCCTCTCTTATTCCCACTCTTATATTTAACAGTGATCACTTTTCAGTTAAATTTCAATACCTAAGAATAACTGTGTATTGATTACAGTATTCAACCAAAAGTATTAAGTAGAACAAACAAACAAAAAATACTAAAAGGGATAACGTATTAAGTTGTTCATCAACAGTCAGGGCAAGGGCTGATCAAGTCACCATTTCTCCTAGTGTTCATTTCACTTTAACAGGTTTCCTTTTTGGTGCTCAGTTAGTTGTCACCGATCAGGGAGAACAGTGACTTGATCAGCTCTTGTCCTGACTGTTGATGTACAATGTAATACTTTATCCATTTTAGTATTTTTTTTGTTCTAGTACTATTGGTTGAACTCTGTAATTAACACACAATTATTCTTAGGTGTTTAAATTTTAATTGAAAAGTGATCCCTGTTAGGAATTTGGAAAACATTATGCTGAGTGAAATAAGCCAGTCCCAAAGGGACAAATATCATATGTTCTTCCTGATTGGTGACAAAATAAATAAGTCTTAAAAAAATACAGGCTCAAAAGATCATGCATTGCATTTAACCATCATTCATAATCTATATTCTCAGGGTAGAAAGTCCTTCAACCTTTCTCAGTTCTCCATGACCTTAATTTTTTTTTTTTTTAAGATTTATTTATTCATTTGAAAGGCAGAGTTACAGAGGCAGGGGCAGAGAGAGAGAGAGAGAGAGAGGTGTTTCCATCTGCTGGTTCACTCCCCAAATGCCCAAATGGCTGAAATGGGCAGAACTGGGCTGATCTGAAGCCAGGAGCCAGGAGTTTCTTCCTGGTCTCCCACGTGGGTGCCAGGGCCTAAGAACTTGGGCCATCTTGTACTGCTTTCCCAGGCCATAGCAGAGAGCTGGATCGGAAGTGGAGCAGCCAGGACTCGAACTGGCGCCCATAGGGTATGCCGGCACTGCAGGTGGCAGCTTTATCTGTTATGCCACAGCACAAGCCCCAACCTTGATTCTTTTGAGAGTCCAGGCCAGTTGACTACAGGACAGCTTACATTGTGGGTCACAGCAGTTAATAGTAGGTGATTTTTGTACCTTCCATTGTACCACATTAGAGAGATTGTAATATAAGGGGTCAGGCCCCTTTTATAGCTGGATTTTTGATTATTTTGTCAGAAAATGTTTGAATTTTTTATCTGACATACTTTTGGTGGCTCTTGTCTTTTCTAACAAAATGGTACATGTTCTGAGTTTCATCTTCAAAATATAGCTTAATCTTAGTCAACATGGCAGCTAATTTTTTGGATTGTTGTATTTTGCATAGAAAACTATGTTAAGGCACTGTGGAGTAGCTGGTAAAGCTGCTGCCGTACAGGCATCCCATATGGGTGCCGGTTGGAATCCCAGCTGCCCCGCTTCCGATCTAGTTCCCTGCTGGTGCACCTGGGAAAGCAGTGGAAGATGGCTCAAGTTCTTGGGCCTCCGCACTCATGTGAGAGACCTGGAGGAGGCTCCTGGCTTCTGGCTTTGGATTGGTCCAGCTCCAGCCATTGTGGCCATTTTGGGGGAATGAGCCAGCAGATGGAAGGCCTCTCTCTGTCTCTCCCTTTCCCCTTCTTCCTGTCACTGTGCCTTTCAAAGATATAAATAAGTCGTAAGAAAGAAGGAAAGAAGGAAAAAAAAAAAAAAGAAAAATAGGAACCCCATGTCACAAATAGCTTGTTCTAAGAGAGATCTGGTCTGGTTCAGTTAAATCTAAAGGTTTTCAGCCAGTCTGAATCACTGGTTCACCACCGTGACTACTTTGCAGTCTCACCGACCAGCATCACCTATCATTCTGAGAGATAAACCGATGTTTGAGGGGCAGACACAGGAAGAGTTGCCCACTAAGGAGACTGAGAAGCAGCAGTCAGAGAAAGGGGGGCGGTGCAGAGGAGCACATGGAAGAGGGAGGAGGAGCAATGGGATGTGAATGAGTTAGGGCTCTTCTGGTGTCAGATTGTGAGGAGTCAGATGTGTTAATAGGCAGTTAGGTTAGGCAGTAGGTTGGTCCTGGTTGCAATGAGGAAAAGGGTAAAAGATGAAAAGTCACCTTCAGCAAGATCAAGGTGCCAAATCCCACTGCTGGTGTCACCCCAGAAGCTGCCTTTAGCAAGATGAAAGTGCCTATCCCACTCCTTTGGAGCTTCTGGTTTTCTCCTGGGAACTGCAAGGAAGTGGTGATTCCACCCTTCTGAGTTCTCAGTTTACCTTGAAAACAGATCCCACCCTTCTGATAGCTCATTTGTTTTATTGTGAACAAGCCAGACAGGGCAAACAAGATTACAAACACATCCTTGTGATGGGTTTTGTCCCCACCTTCTAACTGATTGTTAGCTTTCCCTAAAATTCTGCTTAAAAAACCCCACTTCCACCACCTTCTCCCCCTCCAGGCCACTTCAGCAGGAGGTTTTGTACTTAAATAAATCTTGCTTTTCTCTCTACCTTGTAGGTGTGGAAATTCTTTCACATGAGACAAAGAAGCGGGGTAATCTTTCTCCACCAGCATTTCACCTGTAACAAAATAACAGAAACTCAATGCAAACTGAAGGAAAAAAGCAAATGTGTTTTAAACATTTGGGATAGCAGGTATATAGGCATATAACTGGATTTGTGACCAGAACATTATGGGAAACCCAAGACATTTATTTTATTCTTAATTCCAAAATTCCAGATGCCTCTAGTTAATCTTGCTTACTGAGGCCCACTCCTGGGCTAGTCAACCATGGTGGGGGGGTGGGGGGTAGGTAGAGGCCTGTGAGGATACAAATGTGATGGCTGGGGCAGGGGTTGGGGGTTGTAGGGAGAACATCCAACTGCGTGTGGGACATTTCCTAGAGAAGGAAAAACTGTTGCCCAGGCTCTACGAGGGAGTTATCACAGTAGTGCCAAGAGGCTGTGGGGGAGGCTCTGAGGTGCAGCAGGTTAACGCCCTGGCCTGAAGTGCCGGCATCCCATATGGACGCCGGTTTGAGACCTGGCTGCTCCACTTCCGATCCAGCTCTCTGCTATGGCCTGGGAAAGCAGTGGAAAATGGTCCAAATCCTTGGGCCCCTGTACCTGTGTGGGAAACCCGGAAGAAGCTCCTGGCTCCTGGCTTCGGATTGGTGCAGCTCCAGCCACTACAGCCAATTGGGGAGTGAACCATCGGATAGAAGACCTCTCTCTCTCTCTCTCTCTGCTGCTCCTCTCTCTGTGTAACTGACTTTCAAATAAATAAATAAATGAATAAATCTTTTTAAAAAAAAGAGGCTGGGGAAAAGTTTCAGGATATGGGGATGGGTCACTGTGAGACTTGGCAGGGGTGAGGACAGGGGATTGAGGAGGGAGTAGGAAGAAAGGGGCCCAAAGGTCTGTATTCTAGAAGCTTGCGTTGAGTGGAAAGAGAGAAGCTCACGGATAATAAAGGTCTAAGGTTGAAGAGTCTTTGTTTTTCCTTCCTCTGAAACTGTAGGACAGATGTGAAATCCAGAGCAGGTGCAGGCACATTTGTGACTAGGTAAACTGTGAGATTGGTTTCGAACAGATTCTATTGTTTTCTCATTTGTTTGTGGTCCATCTTGGCTTGGTGTCAGGATAGAAGCGCTCTTCCTACAGAGAGCTGACCAAAAGCTGGCCGGCATATGTTCTCATTCTTAGACTCGTCGCTGGGTTTTCTGCCTCCAAGGTTGCTCCTAGCTCACATGCCTTATCACTTGTGCTTGACACCCATGGTGGGTTAGGATCCGAGCTGTGCTGAGCTGGTCTGTAACCTGACTCCCAAGACCTTCTACAGGTCATACATTACTCCTCAAAGGTGAAACTGGCAGTGTCAACAGCTAATTGCCCCTTTTCACGTTCCTAACACTGAGCTGAATTCAGAGGTTTCCCTAGGTTGAGGCTTCCTGTGTTGGAGTCTCCTGGGGAAGAGTGCGTCAGTAAGCATGATTCAAGGATGAAAGTGCTTATGTGGGCAGATATTTATCAGAGTTAATTAATTTACAATGAATGACCTTTGTTTCTTAAATGATCTTGAGTCAGATGACAGGGAAAGAGTGCCCCCATCCCCACCCTGGGCCAGGGACTCTGCATAAGGAATCTGAACTTCTCATGGAATTATCTCAGTTCAATCTTTATGTTTTGCTTGCCTTAATTTTACCATCTGCAAAAGCAAGTAGTATTTGTCTTTGATGTTAATGAGGGACTGTGTCTGTTGACATTTCTGAGCGGTATTGTGAGAACCGACTGTTGAGAGTACGATTGTTAGGGTAAGAGTTGGAACCCTTACAAGCCACTCCTGTGATCTGAATGTTCTTCAAGCTGCAATTGTGGAAGAACCGGTTTCTTGAAAGAAAAGCTTAGTGACATTCTTATATACTGGAGAAAGGGTATTGATTTCTGATTTAAAAGCATTTTTGAGATAAGGGTTATATTTTTCTGCTTTTGATTTTTATAACTCTATAAATAAGTGGTAACCTTTCTATACTACCCAGATCCCTTTAAAAATAATTGCGTAATAATATATCAGTTATTGTTAAGCTGCTTGGAACTTGGCTGTGCTTCCTGCTTTAAATATTACATTCAGTGTATTCTTTTTTAATGTTTAAAATTTGCAGTGAGCTATACATAACACAAACAACATTTTAACCTTTTCAAGTGTGTAGCTCACTGGCATTAAGTAGATTCACATTGTTGTGCAAACGTCACCACCTTCATCTTCAAAATTAGCTATACTTCTGTAGAAACGCAAGTCCAGGCTCTGTGGGCTTCAGTGAGTCCTTCCACTGGGGATCCGGAACAAGGCGGGCAGGCTGAGGAACTTCCTGTTCCTTGGAAGCCTCTTGTTTCTCAGGAATAGTTCCGGAATGAAATTAGGCCTGTGAAGATAAGAGGCCCCCACGAGAAAGACTGACCTTGCCGTGTCCATGGTATTTGGCATTCCTATTATGCTTGGCTTAGAGGTACACACACAAGTATTGTTTGCTGACAAGAAAGAGGGTTTGATTTGTAAGGAAGAGGAAAGTAGGGTCTTGTAACCTCTGGGGCCACAGAGTTTAGGAGAGCTTAGTAACGGTGGTGATAACAACACGTAATGGCTCAGATTCGCCAGCACCAGCCACGCGGAAGCAGTGGGAGGAAGCAGGAAGGTGGCTGTGGGCTTAAACAGCACAGGCTCTGTCCTCAGGGAGGGAGAAGGCGCTGTTCCAGTCAGCTCACTGGAGGAAGAGAGCTCATGTTCGTTGGGTTAAAATCAGCTTAACATCCTGGTGGAATCAACCCATCTCTCTCCGTATCACGTGAGCAGTGCAGGTAGCTGGGGGTGGAGGTGGCGGTGTTTGTTTGGAGGGTGAGCAGATTAGACCTCCACTGCCCTTTAACTCTTTCCCCCATGATTCACTCCTGCTCTTGCACTGCATGAAAGGAAAATGTGGCCTCCATAGTGATTTGCTCCACACCTGTACCCTGAAGATGGGCTCGTCCAAAGGCGAGCTCACCCATATTTAAATTTACTAAAGTGTGTTGGTGATGGGTGTTAGAAAGCTCACACTTCACAGTTACAGCAGCTTAAAATGTGATACCAAAGGCCAACACGAAGACCAGAGAGGAGCCAGGAGTCTCTGGCTTGGCAAAATGTCTCCTTTGGACTGTGTTGTCTTCCCCTTTGATGTGGAGATAAAAGTTGGCCTTACACATTCCTGGAGGAGAGTTCCTGGTGGTGTTGACCAGCGGCTCTGCTGGGGAAGGAAGTGAGCTTCCTTCTCTTGGATGAGGAGACTCCTGAAAATGATTTCAAGGTCACAGGGTCTCCACATCCTGGACTTGACTGAACACAGCATCAACCTGTTCCCCTTGAGCAATGCCTCAGAGTGTCAGGACAGCCTGTTCCTGACAGCTGTCTTCCTAGCTGGCCAATGCATGCCTGTGATTTCCTGGCGGATGTGGGCATACCCCCAACGCCACCTGTTTCTAAGCTCCCTCTGCAGCCTGGGAAGCCGGGTGATGGACTGCAAAGGTGACCTCCCTGCTCATCATTCATGATTCACAAGAAACATGCAAGGAAGAAAATCACACTGGACCCTACGAAGTGGAGAAGGAAAATTTAGACAAAGAGCAAAAGCTTGGCCCATGGGTTGATTGATGTGATCTCTCTGTCTCTGAATATTAATTTTTCTTCATGCCACTCCTTTGCTGTCTATTTCTGTCTTGCATATTTCTGTGTGTGTCTTGGTATATCTGTTTCTGTTTCGTTTGAGCATGTTTTGAGCTCCAACTATGTGCCATGGACTATATTAAATGCTTAGAGTCTAAAGGAAAATGAAACACTGAGAATAATGATAGTAACAATGGGAACAGTATTATGGCTAGGATTTTTTTTTTTTTAAAGATTCATTTGAGGGGTTGGCGCTGTGGCGCAGCGAGTTAACACCCTGGCCTGAAGTGCCAGCATCCCATAAGGATGCTGGTTCTAGTCCCGGCTGCTCCTCTTCTGATCCAGCTCTCTGCTATGGCCTGGGAAAACAGTGGAAGATGACCCAAGTCCTTGGGCCTCTGCACCTGCACGGGAGACCTGGAGGAAGCTCCTGGCTCCTGGCTTTGGATTGGCACAGTTCCAGCCATTGTGGCCATCTGGGGAGTGAACCAGCGGATGGAAGACCTCTCTCTCTGTAACTCTTTCAAATAAATAAAATAAATCTTAAAAAAAGATTTATTTGAAAGGAAGAGAGAGAGAGAGAGAGAGAGAGAGAGAAAGAAAAGGTCTTCCATCCATTAGTTCACTCCCCAAATGGCTGCAATAGTCAGAGATAGTCTGATCCAAAGCCAAGAGCCAGAAGTTAGGAACTTCTTCTAGGTCCCCCATGTGGGTGCAGGGGCCCAAGGACTTGGGCCATCTTCCACTGTTTTCCCAGGCCATTGAAGAGAGCTGGATCAGAAGTGGAGCAGCTGGGACTCGAACCATCACCCATATGGGATGCTGGCACTGCAGGTGGCACCTTTACCCGCTATACTACACCCGCCCCAGGTATTTATTTATTTTTTAACATTTATTCGACTCTGTGTTAAGAGTCTTAAATACATAATTACATTTAACCCTCATAACAGCTCTATGTGCTGGTTATGATATTATCAATTTCACTGAGAAGGAAACTGAATTTCTAATAGGTTTATTATTATTTTTTTAATTTGAAAGAGAGAGAGAGAGAGAGAGAGAGAGAGAGAGAGAGAATAAGTTACATGGCTTGCAAGGACTTTGGCCTGTCTGACTCATGAGTCCATATCCTTTACTGTCTCCTGCTATTGCCCTTTAGCTGGTACCTTGAGTTCCTAAGGACCTCAGGCCTGCTGTAGGGATGTTTTATGATACTGAATCGATTCCAGTTTATTAGTGTCTTCCAGATCTAGGAAGCAATATGTTCTTCTGAAATGTAGTTGTGTGTGTGTGTGTGTGTGTGTGCATGAGAGAGAGAGAGAGAGAGGGAGAGAAAGAGAGAGAGAGAGAGAGAGAGAGAGAGAGACAGGTGAAAATATAATAGGGACGTATACACACAGATATGAGACAGAGAGGGAGAGATATGTAGCAATTGAGAGAGAGACACACACACACAAGAGAAGAAAACAGACTGTTAGAATGACCTATATACCAGTCAATGCACTGATCGAATCTCTTGCTCTTTCTGTCTCAATTTGCTTTTGCTTGTAAAGGTGCACTATCAGATGCATTTTTCTTATGAATCTACATGAATGATGAGCAATCATATCCACACGCTGTGGGAAATATAGAAGATTGGCAAGGACCTAAAGTACAGAGAAACTTAAATAAAAGCTTTTAAAAATTTCTGGCAATAGAACATAAGAGACCCATTATTTAAACTTGCCTTATGTAATTAAATAGTATGTGTTTAGTATGAATGTCTAAGCCTAAGCCTTGGAGTTGAACTGAGGAAATTCACATCCTAGCCCTTCCATTTACTAGTTGTATGAATTTGAGTAAATTACTGAACCCTGAGCCTCAGTTTTCTGATCTGTGAAATGGCAATAATGAGACTACCTATTTCTTTGGTCACTGGGAGTGTTTAAAGAGACTGTCCAAAAGTGTATGGCACAATTAACTTCTGCCATTTCTATAGTCTGAGTCATGCCGGTCAAGTTAATCTAGTTTAAAGTGAACTGTTTTTGAGACCTGATGGCTGCATTGTCCTACTTTTAGAGCTTAGAGACCTAGTTTCAGAGCGAGGTCTCCCCAGCCCAAGCACTGTGGTGACGCAGGAAAGCCTTGTGTAGAATTCCACTATGGAACATGCTCCTTCCCGAGTTCCTGCATAAGATCTCATTGGAATGCTTAACATAAAGCGAGGAGAAGAAAGAGAGGATGGCAGATAGCAGATCACTCAAGTAAAACTCACTCTGCAAAGACGTCGGGCCATCTTGGTCCTATGTTGCTCTTCTCCTCCCTAAATCAGGTGCCATTTCTCAAACACCCTAGGCACTTTCACAGGCTGTTGCGTTTGCTCATGTGGTCTGTCTGCCTAAAATATCTTCCCTTCCTGCCTTGCCTTTGCAGTTCCCTGCAAAGCCTGGGGAGGGCTTTGTGTGGCTTTCCCCAACACCGCAGTTATAAGCAATGCTTCCCTGTTTTGGAGGCCCCACAGAAACACCCTTCTGTGGTGAATGCTCCAGTCTGCCTGGTTCAAAGCAGGGGTCTGTCCATCCCAGGGGAGAGTGAGTTCCTTGCAGGCTGGCACTGTACCCGCAGCAGGTGAGCAGAGCCCTGGTGATTCTGGGGGAAAGACTGAAAGTCCTTTGGCATTTGTCATGCTCCCAAGCTTCTGTTCCTCTGGTCGGCATTGACCAGGACAGCTGCAGAGTGTGGCTTAGGCATTCCCATTGCACAGCAAGGCACTAGAGAGGGTACGGACACCGACTAGCTCTGCATTTCTTCTATGGCTGGCTTGGTGTCATGAGAGTGCTTTGTAGGCTTGTTACTTTGAGGTGCCTCTGGCAGAGCCTAAAGACTGATTCTCAAGCTGAGGTAAGACAGGAAGTATGACCATCAACCATGTTGGATATGATGGGGCAGGCATGTCCTCAAGAAACAAATGCCTTTTTTTTTGTGGTGTTCTCCATGCTTGGTGGTGGCTGAATCTTGTTTTGTTCATCTCGCTAAGTTGGGGGATCTTGACTGTCCATTTGGACTTTTAAAATGTGGACTATGGGTGGGCGTTGTGGTGCAGCAGATTAAACTGCTGCCTGGGACTCCTGCATCCCATACTGGAGTGTTGGTTTGAGTCCTGGCTATGCTGCTTCCATGCCAGCTTCCTGCTAATGCATCCTGGGAAGCAGCAGATGATGGCTAAAGTGCTTGGGCCCCTGCAATCCATGTAGGAGACCCAGATGGAGCTCCTGGCTTCAGGTTTTGGCCTGGCCCGACCCTGACTGTTGCAGGATTTTGAGGGAGTGAACAGCAAATAGATCTCTTTTTCTGTCACTTTGCCTTTCAAGTTGATGACAATAAGTAAAAAAAAAAATTTAAAAATGTGAAATAATTAAGGAGAGGAAGCTCACATCAGAAGTCTGATAACTAATGTGACTAATGTTTAATTATTCCTTAGTATCTAGTAAGAAACAAGGGATTTTGCTGGGAAGCTCTTTAGACCAATGTCTCACAGTTTGGAACTTCTTACAGCTTGCAAGAAGAATCTGCTTAACACTTGGTGGCCTATGGAAGAGAGAAAACTACATGATCTTTGGACACCTTGTTCCTCAAACACCAGGATGTGGTACAAGCTCATAGCATAGAGCAGGTGGTTAGGAAATGCTTACTGAGTAATGTGAGTGAAAAATGTCCTTAATGACAGGTTGCACCATCTGTCATGTTGATCAGAGGTGAACGAAGCAATGGATCTGAACTGAGAAACTAGTTCTGCATGGCCTGAAGTTGAACTGTCTTCAAGTTCCACTACCACTGTGTATATCTGAATCACGGGCTGATTCAGATCCTGAACAAGAATTTAAATTCCCTGGACTGACGTGAACACAGGGCAGGTGGCAACCATGGAGCTTCAACTGCTGGCTGACCTGACCAGCTTCAGCTCAAGAGCTGGGGGCTCTGCTGAAGGCTTAGCGGTTGTAGAAGGGTGTGAGTTCTCCCTTGCCCTTGATCGCTTGAGGAAGCAGCAGGAGACCTCTCTTCCCTTGACCATGGACAATTTCGTTCTGCATCCGAGATTGTTATAGGCAGGCATATAGACTAAAATTGATCAGGTTTGTGAGCTGGAAGACCACGCCTTCACCACACCCCCTGTGTGACCTCATATCCCTACCTGGCCACAGCTGTGTGCCCACCTGCCCATCAGGCTAATTAACCACTCCGCTTTAGAAGTAGATCAAAGGCCTGAAACACGGTGGGCCCGGCCCTTTTGCCCTTTAGTGCCATAGCAGACCCTTGCTGTCCCCATGCTTTCTGGCCTGCATGCTCCTCCACGTGGCTGGCTCCTGGTGCTGGGTATGAATCCATATTTCCCATTCTTTCTTAGACAGGACCCTCTCTCTCCTTTGCATTTCTCTCACTAAATAAAAAGCTTAAAAACTTGGGGCCAGCACGTGGTACAGTAGATTAATCTTCTGCCTGCAGCACTGGCATCCCATATGGGTGCCGGTTCTAGTCCCGGCTGCTCCACTTCCAGGCCAGCTCTCTGCTGTGGCCCGGGAAGGCAGTGGAGGATGGCCCAAGTGCTTGGGCCCTGCACCTGCATGGGAGACCAGGAGGAAGCACCTGGCTCCAGGCTTCGGATCGGTGTAGCTCTGGCTATTGCAGCCATTTGGGAAGTGAACCAACAGAAGGAAGACCTTTCTCTGTGTCTCTCCCTCTCACTGTCTATAGCTCTACCTCTCAAATAAATAAATAATTTTTTAAAAAAGCTTATCATGCTGTCTGGTTTATTTGTGCCAGTATTCAGAATTCTTCTCTGAGCATCTGCCAGCCTGCAGAGGGGGTGGAGGGAGCCACATGGAGTGAGCTTTTTAGGAACTCACTCAGGAAACAGGCATCTTTGGGGTGCGTGAAGGCAACCATACATAGATATACAGAAAACAGTGCATCCAAGTTATGTAAAAAAGTAGCTCCCTGGACCAAAACCACTACACTCCTGTGATTTGGTGAACAGGAAGTCAGGTTGGTTTTCAGACAAATCTTCCCTTGTCTGTGAATGGGCAGGTCATTAGCCTAGGGACAGATGGCAATTTAAGAGCTCTTTGGTTAATCAAAAAAAGAGCAGTCAGAAAACCCCAGGGAGAGGACATTTCATGGTAGCATTTTTCTGAAAGCTTACAGGGCATTTAACCTGCAAGATTCTCTGCTGTAAAAGGGATCTACAGTTAAAAGGGCTGATGATGTAATAGGGCTCAGAAATGTGACTTTAATAAGTTAGTGCCCTCCCTAGCCTTCCCTAGAGCTCAGTGGACAACACGTAATAACTGTATTATGATTTTTTGAGAAATCCAAGAGCAAGAAAATTCTGCATAACCCAGTATTTCCCATGCTTATTTGAATGAAAGATTTTTCCCAGGTAATGCCTGTTAGAGTCCACTGGGCAAAGATTGAGAAATGCAGCCTTTAATGTTTGGGTGTGTTACAAGTTTGGTTGAATTTGAGTTGTGGGTGGGTTTTCCTGGCATTTCTCAAGAGAGAAGTAAAACAGATCGAAGTTATATGGCCTTGTGGGTGGGTTTTTGTCTCTATTTAAAATTTTCCTCATTCCCTCAACTTTTTATTGTATTTCAAACACACCAAGGTAAGATTAGTACCATGAACGCCATATGCTCTGCCCTATCTTTACTGATTGTTAATATTTTTCCATCTTTTCTGTTTTTCTTTGTATACCTTTTTTGTTGTCATTTTTTTTTAAAAAAGATTTATTTATTTATTTGAAAGTCAGAGTTACAGAGAGAGAGGGAAAGACAGGGAGAAAGAAAAACAGAGAGAGATCTTTCACCTGTTAGCTCACTCCCCAGATGGCAACACAGCCAAGGCTGGGCCAGGCCAAAGCTAGGAGCTTTATGTGAGTCTCCTACGTGGGTGCAGGGGTCCAAACATGTGGTCCATCTTCCACTACTCTTCCAAGGCCATTGACAGGGAGCTGATTGGAATGGGAAAAGCCAGGACTCAAACCGACACCCAAGGCTGCAGTGTTGCCCACTATGCCACAATGCTGGCCCTTTGTTGGGCCATTTGAAATTAAGTTATGTACATATTATGATATATCACTTCTCAATACAAGTATTCAGTATGCATCATTTAAGAGTCCACATAATTTTTTGAAAGATTTATTTATTTATTTGAAGGCAAAGTTACAGAGCGGCAAAGACAGAGAGAGAGGGAGGGAGAGCAAGAGAGAGAGAGAGAGAGCACGGTCTTCCATCTGCTGGTTCACTCTCCGGATGGCCGCAACGGCCCGAGCTGTGTCAATCTGAAGCCAGGAGCTTCTTCCAGGTCTCCCACATGGGTACAGAGGCCCAAGCACTTGGGTCGTCTTCCAGTGCTTTCTCAGGCCATAGCAGAGAGCTGGATCAGGAGTGGAGCAGCTGGGACTCAAGCTGGTGCCCATATGGGATGCCAGCACTTTATTATCCTTCCTAACAAAGTTAACTTTGTAAAGTCAACTTAAGGGAGTAGGTGCTTAGTTAAGTGGTTCAAATGCCCGTGTCCCCTTTCAGAATGGCTGGGTTCAATCCTTAGCTCTGGCTCCTGGCTTCAGCTTCCTTCCAGTGACAATCTGAGAGGTGGTGGTGAAGGCTCGGGTAATAGGGATCCTGCCACCCACATGGGAGACCTGGATTTAGGTCCTGGCTCCAGCTCTGGCCTGGCCCCACCTGTTGCAGGCATTTGGGGAGTGAACCAGTGGATGGGAACTCTATCTGTATCCTCTCTGCCTCTCAAATAAATAAATGTTAATAATGAAAATGTCGATTCAATATCTAAATTTCCCCAATCATCACCTAGAATGTCTGTATAGTTGTTTTTTCCCCCTCAAAGCACACATTGCATTTTTTTTTTTGGTTATTTAGTTTAGCATAGAATACTTTCTCCCTGTTCTTTTCTTTCTCTCTCTCTCTTTTTTTTAAAGATTTATTTTATTTATTTGAAAGACAGAGTTACAGAGAGAGGTAGAGACAGAGAGAGGTCTTTCATCTGCTGGTTCACTCCCCAATTGGCTGCAACAGCTGGAGCTACGCTGATCTGAAACCAGGAGCCAAGAGCTTCTTCCGGGTCTCCCATTTGGGTGCAGGTGCCCAAGGACTTGGGCCATCCTCCACTGCCTTCCCGGGCCACAGCAGAGAGTTGGATTGGAAGAGGAGCGACCGGGACTAGAATCGGCGCACATGTGGGATGCTGGCGCCTCAGGCCAGGGCTTTAACCCGCTGCACCTCCCTTTCTTTTCACTCTGTGATGTTGATCTTTTAATGAATCAGGCTAGTGATCTAACAGAATGTCCCACATTCCTGATGTCTCTGTTTCCTTACGGTGTTAAGCTATTCCTATGTCCTAGGAATCCTTAATCCTTGACTGTACATCAGAATCACCTGTCTTGATTAACAGGCTTTATAAGGAATGTGTAGTAATTGACTCTGTTCTCACTGCAGGTCTTTCCTTCCTTCTTCCTTCCTTCCTTCCTTCCTTCCTTCCTTCCTTCCTTCCTTCCTTCCTTCCTTTCTTTTCTTTCTCTTTTCTTCAATAAAAGAGATTTATTTATTTATTTGAAAGGCAGAATTACAGAGAGGCAGAGGCAGAGAGAGGTCTTCCATCTGCTGGGTTAACACTCCAAATGGCCACAATGGCCAGAGCTGTGCCGATCCGAAGCTAGGAGGCAGAAGCTTCTCCCAGGTCTCCCATGTAGGTGCAGGGGCCCAAGCACTTGGGTCATCCTCCCCTGGTTTCCCAGGTGCATTAGCAGGGTGCTGGATCAGAAGTGGAGCAGCCAGGACTGGAATGAGCACCCATGTGGGATGCTGGCACTGCAGGTGGCCATTTTACCCACTATGACACCGCTCCAGCCATGAGGTTCTTTAAATACACTTAACAACCAGAAAAGAAAATACAAATGGCAAGGTTCTACTCTAATCTGATTAAATCAGACTCTCAAGTTGTGGTGTGTAGACCTAGTGGTTTTAATTTCAAAATTCCCCAAGTGATTCTCATTTAAGTCAAAGTTAAGAACCACTGCTTTATCTCCTGCATATACTTTAAGCTAGAAGTTAGAGTTAGGTATAGATTTTTATCCAGAATACCTTAACTGTACATTACAGTCACCTAGGAAGCTTAAAAAATATATATACTTCTGCTTGGGCCTCACCCCCTAGATTCTGAGACTCTCCAGTCCTCTGTCCTCAGGGAGTTGGATCCAAGCTCCTGGTGAATGCCTGAAACCATGGACAGGGCCAAGCCCTCAGTTCTTTCTGATGTTGACTTCAATCAGAAAATATTTTTCTACTTAAGACTTCACCTACACAGTTAATACCCTTTTATCCTAAGTAAGCACTATCAGGCACTGGGGCCATAGCTTTTGCATGTGAGGTGTAACAGCAAAACTAGGGTGGATTTCTTTTCCCCTCTTCATGATTTCATGGATAGAAGATTTGTTCTCACCATTGATGATAGACGTCTCAACGTTCAACTTCTTAATTTTATTAAGTAGAGAACGTCTGCCTTTTCACTCAAAGAAAGCAGTTTATAACTTGTCTTTGGCATATCTGAAGTGCCAACATCACCGTTCTTGAACTTTGGGGCTGTTATTAAGTAAAGTAAGGGTTACTAGGACACAAACACTGCAATATCTCGACGGTTAATGTAATAACCAAGACAGCTGCTCAAGTGAGTAGCAGGTATGCAGCCTATGTGAGCACGGTGTGGACATCTGGAATGAAGAGATGATTTGTGAGCTGGGCAGGACAGCGTGGGATGGCACAGGATTGCCTCAGGCCACTCAGTATGCTTTGCCACTTCAAAGTTATGGATTGTTCATTACTGGTTTTACCCATTTACTATTTTTGGACTGCGGTTGATTATGGGTGACTGAAACCTTGGGAAGTGAAACTGTGGCTAAGGCAGTTCTACTGTTGTTGGCATTGAGAGTTTGAAAAATCTGGTGATTCTCATCAAGAAGACTGATTGCTTTGGGTTATATTGTTTATTTATTTATACAATGTTTTTTTTTTTTAATTTTTATCTACTTCAAAGGCAGGGTAAGAGAGAGAGAGAGATAGATTCCATCTACCTGTTCACTCCCCAGCAGTTATGGCTGGGCCAGGCTAAAGCCAGGAAAACAGAACTCCATCCAGGCTTCCCATGTGGGTGGCAGGGACCCAAGCACTGAAGCCATCATTTGCTATGTCGCAGGAAGCAATAGCAGGCAGCTGGGTAAGAAGCTAAATGGCCAGGACTTGAAACAGCAATGGGATGTCCCATGATGGCTTAACCTGCTGTGTCACAATGCCCGCCTCCATATTGTTTGTTTAATTTGCATCATATCAGTAGCCACATCATGCCACATTGTTCCGGTGTTCGTGATGTTAAATGCAATCACTGGATTAAGGAGGTTACCACCAGACCTCTCCACTGTGAAGGTACAGTGGCTCCTCAGGGTAAAAGTAGGTGGTCTCTGGGATGACACTTTGGTTCTCTACAGATATCCTGGATGCTCACAAGTTCTCATGCAATGATTTTGGCTTCCATTGGTAATTGTTAGATGAATCAATTACTCTATTGGGGGCTACAAAATGGTGCTCTTCAATGTTTACCAGCTACAAGCACTATCTTTTTTGACATTCAAATCATGAAATTTGGTCAGCGGGAGCCCCTTCAAATTGGATTTATTTTTAAAGATCTGTTTATTTATTTGAAAGTCAGAGTTACACAGAGAGAAGGAGAGAGAGAGAGAGAGAGAGAGAAAGAGAGAGAGAGAGAGAGGTCTTCCATCTGCTGGTTTACTCCCCAATTGGCCACAACAGCCGGAACTGCACTGATCTGAAGCCAGGAGCCAGGAGCTTCTTCTGGGTCTCCCATGCAGGTGCAGGAGACCAGGGACTTGGGGCATCTTCTACTGCTTTCCCAGGCTACAGCAGAGAGCTGGATTGGAAGAGGAACAGCCAGAACTAGAACCGGCGCCCATATGGAATGCCGGCACTGCAGGCTGTGGCTTAACCCGCTACGCCACAACACTGGCCCGGAGATATCATTGCTTTTTGTGGCAAAGCTAGAAAATATGCTTAAGAACACAATCATCTATTTAAATGGGTAAGTAACTCTGCTTGAGGAACTCCCAGTGGCTCAAGAAGGAGGATGTTACCCTCAAAAATAGTCTTTTTTTTTTTAAAGGTTGATTTATTTATTTGAGGGTCAGAATTACAGAGAGAGAGGGAGGGAGGGAAAGACAGAAAGAGAGAGCTATCTTCCATCTGCGGGCTCGCTCCCCAAATGGCTGCAATGACCCAAGCAGGACCAGTCAGAAGTCAGGAGCCAGGAGTTCCTCCGGGTCTCCCACGTGGGAACAGGGCCCCAAGCACTTGGGCCATCCTCTACTGCTTTCCCAGGTACATTAGCAGGGAGCTGGATGGGAAGTGGAGCAGCTGAGCATGGCCTGGCACCCACATGGGTTGCCGGTGCTACAGACTGTGACTTAATGTGCTGCGCCACAGAGCCGGCCCCCTGTGTGCCCCCTTTTGTCTCCTCTCTCTGAACCCCTCTTTGAGGGCTTTGAGGGTGCCCATTGAGGGGGGTGCACATCTGGGTGTAGACTTCCTTCTCTCACGTAGAGGCTCTACCATCCACATCACCCTATCACCCTGGTTCATTGTAAGAGGGAACTTGGATCGGCTATGTTTTACCCTGTTGTTTGGTCAGACACCGTCTAGATATTGCTGTGTAAGTATATTTTTTTAAACATGTGATTCACATTTAAATCAGTAGACTCAGAGTGAAGATTACGCTCCATCAGTCAGTCAAGACTTGAAAGGTCAAGGTCCCTTGAAGAGGAGGGGATTTTGCCTCCAGATCTTCAGATGAAGACATCAGCTTCTTGCTGGAATTGCCAGCCTGAGCCATGGCTTTGGACAGCCCTCTTGAGTCTTTTAGTCAGTTCCTTAAAATTAATGTGTCGCTCCTGCCTCTGTCCACACGTATGTACCCACTGGGTCTGTATCTCCGAGGAACCCTGAGTAATGAATGCATGGGCTAGCTCCTACTCAGACAAAGTGCTCGGGAATCTCTGCTATGTGGCCAGCAGTGGCATCGGGATAGCAGCAGATTGCAGTCATCCAGGAGGGAGAGGAACAGAACGAGATGATACAAGGCCCTGCCGAGGGAGTGGGTGCGGGAAATGATGTGTAAGAACCTGTCTTCCCACTCAGAACTTGGCTAACATGGTTGCCAGCTTATGGCAGGTGTAATCCTTGTTTGATTTGGAACAAGATTTGGACAGGGGGGGACCTAATGTGCTCTGCTTTGATGAGAGGAAAAGGCTCCTTGAGACACTCCTGTGCCTCCTGGGGCCCATGTCTTATGGGTGCTGCCAGTGGCTCGTAGGTGGGTGGATTGTGCACCTGTGTCTGGCCTGCCTTGGGTTTGGGAAGGCTTCCCCTCAGCAGTGGGAGATGGCAGAACAGGAGCTAATTGCTTTCACTGCTTGGTGACTAAAGGCCGAGTTGCTTGTTTAAGACACAACATAGGGGCCGGCGCTGTGGCACAGCAGGTTAACGCCTTAGCCTGTAGTGCCGGCATCCCATATGGGCACCCGTTTGAAACCCTGCTGCTCCACTTCTGATCCAGCTCTCTACTATGGTCTGGGAAAGCAGTGGAGGATGCCCAAGTCCTTGGGCCCCTGCACCTGCTTGGGAGACCCGGAAGAAGCTCCTGGCTCCTGGCTTCAGATCAGCACAGCTCCGGCTGTTGTGGCCAATTGGGGAGTGAACCAGCAGATGGAAGACCTCTCTCTCTCTCTGCCTCTCCTTCTCTCTGTGTAACTCTGACTTTCAAATAAATAAATAAATAAATATTTGAAAAAAAAGACAATATAGGATATTTTCTAGTTCTTTTTCCATAATTCCTCTTTCCCTTATTCTTTCCCAGGAGAAGGCTTTGGCGAAATAGAGGAAAACACAGAAAGTTGATACATACAATAATGTATTGAATTTATGCTATGCAACAGGTGTTATAAGTAACAAAAAAATTGATTTCAAAGATAGCTAATTCTGGGGTAAAAAGTTCCTCTGGTGATTTCCAGTAAGGTTATGCTACCACCCTACCAGGAAGAGGTTGGGTCTTTGGGACACAGATGGAGGAGTGGGAAAAGACCAAGAGGATAGTGGAGGAAGAGAAAGGAGATGAAATAGGGAGGTGACCCCCAGTGCCCAGGTGACTGCATGGGAAAGATTGCACCATCTTGCAGACACCATGCTTAGCTGTAAACATCTATTAGCAAGATTCCCCTCAGCAATTGACTGAACCCACATACCCACCTACAGGCATGCCCAAGGATGCCATGGGTCAGCAGTCTGGAGGAAAACTACTGCAGCTCTGCAGAGGGCTGGGATCTGGCTTGTGTGCTCCATGGAGTTGAAGTGTGCAGAGTGGCCTAGAAAGGAGGAGCAAGACACCTACTCATGAAGTTGAAGGTCAGGTTCCGAATCCTAGCTGCGTGCTTCATCCTCATGCAAAATTGGATCAGTGATGTAACTTCTCCTAGGCTCAGTTTCTTCATCTATGTCATAGAGTTCACAGTCCCTGCAGTTCACAGGAGCTCATGAGCGTCAAATGAGGTAGCGCCCGAAGAGTGTGAATGAATGGCTTCCGGTGGTTGTGTCCGCTCTACCTGCCTTTCCATGTTGGTACCAGGGTGGTGGTTGTCAACCTTGGCTGCACAAGAGAAGCACTTAGAAAATCCCGCACTGCGTCTCAGACCATTGCACACCAGAAACAAAACCTGATAAGCTAAATTAGCATCTCGGGGGGGTGGGGGCATCTCAGGGTGTTTTTTTTATTTGTATTTTTTATCTTCAGATGATCTTAATTGTGCTTTTTATTTTTTTAATTGGAGAGGAAGGGAGGAAAGGAGGGAGCGGGGGAGGGAGGGAGGGAGAGAGAGAGAGAGAGAGATCTCCTGTCTGAGGCCTGCATTGACTGTGGCTGGGCCAGACTGAAGCTGAGAGCTGGGAACTCCATCCAGGTCTCCCACATGGATGGCAGAGACCTGACTAATTGGCCATCACCTGCTGCCTTCTACGGTCTGTACTAGAAGGGAGCTGGCATTGGGAGCCAGAGCGAGACTTGAACCCAGCACTATGATATGGGATGTGGGCATCTTAACTGTTAGTCCACGTGCGCTCTCTTCATCCCCACCATCAGAGACTCAGTGGACTGGATGATCTGCAGTCACAGTGCAGGGGCTGTGCCAGAGAGAATAATGTGTAGTCACATTTAATTTCATCCTCACAGAATTGGTGGGATGAGGTGGTTCATGTTATTAGGTGGCAGTAATAACGACGTGGTCATCAAAGTGATTGGTCCGCTGAGCTGTAGTGAGACAAGGAAGTGAGAACAGTGATGGATGGCGAGCGAATTCAGGTAAAGGTTCAGCATTACAGAAACCTCAGAGCGTCACAAGGAGAGAAGTTAAGGTTTTGTCTGCAAAGTTAAAAAACGGGAACTTTGTAGGGCAGCTAAAGGTCCCAGGCCTGTGACAAGAAGATGGGAACTGCCTCTTTCCCCCAACTAATGGTGTGAGGGAACTTGGGTTGGGAGATGGCCCTCACTCTCACTGGGATGGAAAGGCCGAGAGAAGCAATTCAGGCAAAAGAGGGAGCAGGGAGAGAGGCCGGGTGGAAGAAACAGGTACCAGGAGGATTGAGATGGGAAGCAGTGAGGATATATTTTTTAAAGATTTATTTTATTTATTTTTTTGAAAGGCAGAGTTACAGAGAGGCAGAGAGAGAGAGAGGGAGAGAGGGAGAGGGAGAGAGGGAGAGAGGGAGAGAGGGAGAGAGGGAGAGAGGGAGAGAGGGAGAGAGGGAGAGAGGGAGAGAGGGAGAGAGGGAGAGAGGGAGATCTTCCATTTTCTGGTTCATTCCCCAATTGGCCGCAATGGCTGGAGCTGAGCCAATCCAAAGCCAGGAGCTTCTTCCAGGTCTCCCATGTGGGTGCAGGGGCCCAAGGACTTGGGCCATCTTCTACTGCTTTCCCAGGCCACAGCAGAGAGCTGGACTGGAAGTGGAGCAGCCAGGTCTCCAACAGGCACCCACATGGGATGCCGGCACTATAGGCCCGGGCTTTAACCCATTGCACCACGGTGTTGGTCCCAGGAGTGAAAATCTTGTAAAGGATTTTCCTCCTGGACTGAAACAAAACGTTGAGTCCTGCAAGCACTGCCATTTATTCATTCATTAATTCAGCTAGTGCTTGTTGGGAATGCGCTACACCAAATACTAGGCAGTGAGCTTCTTCAGGGCTGGGATCCTGTCCTGTCCATCCTTGTGGACACAGCATAGAAGAGGGATGCTGTGACGGTGCTGCCTCGGCCACACGGAGCTGCTGGATGCTTCATGGCTTCTCTGAGGTCAAGGGTGAGTTTGATGCCATCACCTGCCACCAGTGCTTGGTTCTGTCTCTCACACCTGGTAACGGTCATTGTGGTGATGTTGTATTGTCCAAGGTCATGGCAGTTATGTACAAGGGTACTTCAAAAAGTTAATGCAAAGTGGAATTAAAAGATAAGTATTTTTTTGATGCAAAAATTTTTGAAATCTGTGCCCGGTTTTTTCAACATACGCATTTTCTTTGAACGTTTTGAAGATTCTATATATGCATGGATTTCAAATTTCTTTGCACCAAAATAAACTAATTTTAAAACTCTACTTTCCAGCTGGCGCCGCGGCTCACTAGGCTAATCCTCCGCCTTGCGGCGCCGGCACACCAGGTTCTAGTCCCGGTTGGGGCGCCGGATCTGTCCCGGTTGCCCCTCTTCCAGGCCAGCTCTCTGCTGTGGCCCGGGAAGGCAGTGGAGGATGGCCCAAGTGCTTGGGCCCTTCACCCCATGGGAGACCAGGAGAAGCACCTGTCTCCTGCCTTCGTATCAGCGCGGTACACCGGCCGCAGCACTGGCCGCGGCGGCCATTGGAGGGTGAACCAACGGCAAAGGAAGACCTTTCTCTCTGTCTCTCTCTCTCACTGTCCACTCTGCCTGTCAAAAACAAAACAAAACAAAAAAACAAACAAACAAAAAAAAACAAAAAAACCCTCTACTTTGCATGAACTTTGTCCAGGTCTCTCCTGTGAGACAAGGCAGTGGCTCTGCTAATCTCCTGAGAGGAAACAAGAACTAAATGCCAAAGGGAGTGGATGCTTGAATCCTATAGCCAGCACCTTCCTTCCCTGTGGGTAGGGCACAGACAAAGACACATCACAATGGGGAGCTTGTCTGGAGATTAAGAAGCCAGAAGGAGAGTGGCTGGTTAAACAGGGCCCAGCTTCAATGGCCACAGGTAAAGACGCATTCATTTTCTCCACTGTGACAAAACTGCCACTTGCCCAGGCAGGTCTGTCTGTGGGGCCACGACACCTGTGCCCCACGCCTGTCCTGCGGTGAGCACTGCCAACGTTGGCTCTGACTTTCTGTTCTCAGGCCTGATCTTTCCCCGGTGCAGCTTCATACCCATCAGGGCACAGCCTTGTTTTAGAGTCTCAGCTACATTCCTTTGTTCTGACGCCTTCTATGTTGATTTATCCTTTAATTCTCAGAAGACAGAGGATTTCCAAAACTTCTGGAGGATACCTCCTTGTAACCCTCAAATGATTGACAATGATGTAAACATGAAAACTCCAATACTAACCTTCAGGTGCAGGGAGGTAATACATCATCGTATTGGAGGTACATGCCTCCTAAACAGTGTTGAGACAATTCGTGGCCCAGGCCAATATTATAAGTATTGTGGGGAGCAACTGAGACTAGACTAAGTTACTGGAATTAAGACTAATTCTATGCATCTGCTCTCCCACAATACGGCGCAGGGGAGGAGCAAACAACTATGCAGCTGCCTCATCAGTTTGACTGATAAGCTGCAGGAGCTGATCCTGCTCCTGATTGGAGGAGAGCAGTGTGCTCGGCGTGTGGGCAGCAGAGTTGGGATTGGTGGAAGAGTACTATAAAGGAGGAGAGACACAACATGCACCAGGAACATTTGAGGGAACATCCGGATAACATCTGAGCAGCCCCCCGAGAGAGCCGGCCGGCGGTGTGCCGCTCCTCCGCGGAAGCGGGGAAAGTGGCAGGGGGTGCCACCCCTCCACGGAGGTGGAGGGGCCGGCAGCTAACCCGGGAAGAGCCGGGCAGAAAGAACAGCGTAGGGTCCAGTGTCGTTCCTCCGCGAATGGGGGAGCGACAAGTATGAATACTGCTATGGCGTGAGCTCTGACCCATCAGAATAGGTGTGTGTCAGTAATAACTGTTGCCTGCTCCAGTGCCTACCAGCTGAATAGCTACCCTGCTTCTGGATGTTAGAACATCTATAGAACAACACCATCATGGCGAACTCAGAACTCAGAAACACTGGTGCCGACACAGGCTTTGTGGAAACTCTTATGGGTGTGAAGGCACCTATGTTTCTCATTTACCCTCTTTCCTTGAATTGTGACAGTCCCAGCTGATGGTAGAATATCCCTTTGGTTTATAAAATACTCATTTTTCATCAAATTGAAGAAGCCACTAATTATAAGATGCACAATTTTTAGTTAACCTGTAATTCTTGTACAATTTTGTGGGGTGCAAGGCAATATTTCACCATTTGTAGTCAACATAGATGGATGAAATCAGGTAGTTAGCATTTCCATTTCCTCACCTTTTATGTTTGGAGCCTACATGACCTCTCTTCAGTACACTGTTGTAGACTGTAGTCTCCCCACTGTGATCTGGAACACTGGAACCCACAACCTCCTTCTCACTGTGTTTCGGCACTCGTTTTCCAACCTCCCTGGATTACCCACCCACCCCCTTTCCAGCCCCTAGTCCTCACTACTCTAAGTTAAGATTGACTTTTTTTTTCCTTCAGACTCCCACTTATGAGGGCAGGGTTTTTGTGTTTCTGTGTCTGGCTTATTTTATGTAACATAGTGGCCTCTAGGTCCATCCACTTTGCTGCAAATGTCAGAATTTTATTCTTTTATGGCTGCATAAATATCCATTGTGTACATAAGATATAATATTATTTTATGTCCACTAAAAAAGAAAAAAATTCAATTAAATTATGACACACCAGTAATAAAATGGTGCAAACTCCCAATCTGTTAAAATATATCCTAGACAAGATTAAATAAGTACATCGTCTCTCAGAGCCATGGTCCCCACTCCTCTGTCTATTATTTGTGGCCTTTAAGTTATTCGTCTTGTCCAACACCTTACTGTTGACAGGTAGAAAAAAGTGTTTTCACACAAGGACAGAGCATAATGTTTAAGAATAATGTCTAATTTTTCTGGAACAAATTACTATACATCAATCTATTCCTCTTGGGGGAATTTCCAGTCTATACAGACTTAGATCCTGATGGCTTTCCCTTCCAGAACTGTTTCTGTGATATGAGTCTAAGCCTTTACTTTGGGAAGAATCAGAATAAGGGGGATGAGAGCTGGGACTAGGGTAGGGAGGTGATGCATATGGTGGAGTCGTCTGTGAGGACCATGAGTTGGGCATCTGCTGCTTCTGCCTGTCTTACGTCATTATTCCGTGAGAAACCTGCTGCTGTTGGCCTCCCCCTCCACATCCATAAGTAAGTGGACGGAGGTCACGCAAGGGCCAGGTGCCTGGGTAAGGACTCAAAAGCACGTGACTTTTTCTGCTTTCTGCCAGCTCTAATGTACTTAACTCACTCAAATAATTTTTAAAAATGATGGTAAAATATACATAACATCACAATTACCATCCTATCAGTTTTTAAGAGTACGCTGTTCAGTAGTGCCAGCCACAGTCATGTTGCTGGCAGCCAACTCTTTTCACCTTTCTAAATGGAAGCTCTGTACTCATTAAACAAATCCCTGTTCCCTACACTCACAGCCCCTGGCAGCCATCATTCCCCTCTCTGTCTCCATGAATTTGAGTCTAGGTAGCTCTTTTTTTTTTTTAATATTTATTTATTTGAAAGTCAGAGTTACACAGAGAGAGGAGAGGCAGAGAGAGAGAGAGAGAGAGGTTTTCCATCCGCTGGTTCACTCCTCAGATGGCTGCAACGGCTGGAGCTGTGCCAATCTGAGGCCAGGAGCCAGGAGCTTCTTCTGGGTCTTCCATACAGGTGCAGGGGCCCAAGGACTTGGACCATCTTCTACTGTTTTCCCAGGCCATAGCAGAGAGCTGGATCAGAAGTGGAGCAGCCAGAACTCAAATTGGCACCCATATGGGATGCTGGCACTGCAGGCGGCAACTTTACCTGCTATGCCACAGCACCAGCCCCTAGGTAACTCTTATAAGTGGAATCATGTAGTATTTTTTTTTTTTTTTTTTGACAGGCAGGGTGGACAGTGAGAGAGAGAAACAGAGAGAAAGGTCTTCCTTTGCCGGTGGTTCACCCTCCAATGGCCGCCGCGGCCGGCGCGCTGCGGCTGGCGCACCGGCGCTGATCCGATGGCAGGAGCCAGGTGCTTTTCCTGGTCTCCCATGGGGTGCAGGGCCCAAGCACCTGGGCCATCCTCCACTGCACTCCCTGGCCACAGCAGAGAGCTGGCCTGGAAGAGGGGCAACCGGGACAGAATCCGGCGCCCCAACCGGGACTAGAACCTGGTGTGCCGGCGCCGCAAGGTGGAGGATTAGCCTAGTGAGCCGCGGCGCCGGCCAGTATTTTTCTTTCTGTGACTGGCTTATAATCAGCATAATATTCAATATTCATGTATGTTGTAGCATGTGACTGAGAGTTTTTAATTTTATTGACTATTTTCCTTGTCATTCCTGTCATTGTATTTGATTATTTTCTAGATATTTCCGTGTTTTTCTTATCTTTAGTGCTCAGTCTTTTAGTGTGCATGATACACATACAACATGGTGACTATGCTTAATAACAGTGTATTGCACTGAAAATTGCTGAGAGTGAATTTTTTTTAAAGATTTATTTATTTTTGTTTTGAAAAATGGAGTTACAGAGAGGGAGAGGCTAACACAGAGAGAGAGAGAGAGAGAGAGAGAGAGAGAGGTCTTCTACCTGTTGGTTTACTCTCCAAATGGCCACAACTGCCAGGGCTGGGCCAGGCTGAAGACAGGAGCCAGGAGCTTCCTCCTGGTCTACCATGTGGGTGCAGGGCCCAAGCACTTGGGCCATCCTCCACTGCCTTCCTGGGTACATTAGCGGGGAGCTGGATTGTAAGTGCAGCAGCTGGGACTCAAACTGAAATCCATATGGGATGCTGGCACTGCAGATAGCAGTTTAAGCATGGCGCCAGTTTATGCCATGGCACCAATCCTGAGAATAAATTTTAAGTGTTTTTGTTCCACAACATGAGTATTGTATGGGAAAATGCCTTTGTTTTTTTTTTTTTTTTTTTTTTTTTTTTTTTTTTTTTGACAGGCAGAGTGGACAGTGAGAGAGAGAGACAGAGAGAAAGGTCTTCCTTTGCCGTTGGTTCACCCTCCAATGGCAGCCGCGGCCGGTGCGCTGCGGCCAGCGCACCGCGCTGATCCGATGGCAGGAGCCAGGAGCCAGGTGCTTTTCCTGGTCTCCCATGGGGTGCAGGGCCCAAGCACCTGGGCCATCCTCCACTGCACTCCCTGGCCACAGCAGAGAGCTGGCCTGGAAGAGGGGCAACCGGGACAGAATCCGGCGCCCCGACCGGGACTAGAACCCGGTGTGCCGGCGCCGCTAGGCGGAGGATTAGCCTAGTGAGCCGCGGCGCCGGCCCGCCTTTGTTTTTTAGCCTAGTTTAGTCATTCTACAATGCATGCATATTTCAAAACATGTCCACAATACATATATACAATTTTTATCAGTTAAAATAGACTTTTAAAAAAGTACTTTTAGAAGTATTTAAGAGTATACTTATATTGTTTCAGATTCTATTATCTCTTTGTTGTCTCTGCTGACTCTTGCCCATGGGAAATTAGTTCTATGCCAGCCAATATTATTAATATTTATTATGTGTTCATCTTAAGTGGGGATTTTTTTTTATGGTTGTGAATTCTCAGCAGACTGGATTGAGAAAGACTTCCTCGAAGGTGGGTTTGTGCTTATGTTTAGGTACTCTGAAGGAACCACCAGCCTGGGAACATTATTTGTGCTTCTTTCTTGGCTTGTGTATTGCATATTCACATGTACACTGATTTTAATATTTAGATTTTAAATCTGTATATGGCGCAGCTTCAGGTTCTCTAAAATGTGGGCCCCAGACTTTCTCCTAGTCTGATGCTAAGTCTGCTCATTATTTTTCTTTCCCTTCTCCCTCTCCCAGTCACACAGGGCCCTCAGCTTTCACATGTTTGTTCTTGTGAGCTCAGTATGGAACAAAAGCTCTTTTTGTTTGGTTATATTTTACACAATGTTTCAGATATTTTTAGTTGCCATGGTACTAGATCTGGGAGTTTCACCTTGTTCAAATTTTGAGGAAGTGAAAATTTGAAATGCTTTGTAGCAAATAGTAGATAGCAATGGAACAAAAGTTGCACAGTAGTCACCATTACTAATTTAAGACAGTGAAATGTGGATAGGAATCCTCACTACCTGCTGTCTTCTCAATTGTTCTAGTTCAGTGAAGACAAATAATATGGGGTGGGTGTTGGATACAACCATTAAGATGCCTGTTTGGGCCCTTGCATCCCATATTGAGTGCATAGGTTTGGGTCCTGACTCTGTTCTCTGCTCCAGTTTCCTGCTAATGCACACCCTGGGAGGCAGCAGGTGATGGCTCAAGTATTTGGGTCCTTGCCATCCACTTGGGAGACCTGAACTGAGTTCTGAGCTCCTGGCTTTAGCTTGGTCCCACCCTGGTTTTTGTGAGTGTTTGAGGAATGAACCAGGGGATTGGAGAGCTCTCTGTCTCTATCAAATAAAAAAATAAGTAAATAAAAATTTAAAAAAGAAAAATAATATGAGAAATAGCATTTACAGCTTCTTCAGTGACCTCCCGTCTATATTTTTCCCTGGAGATTCTCAAGTTCCTCTACTTCTGCTAATTTTTCTGCCTGGAGGGGGTAGCTTGCTTTCTTGCTTGGGCTCTTCCTGTAGGCAGTGCCTCTTCTCTTTCAGTAGTGTGCCACATCCATGGGCTAGCGAGCAGGGAATCACCCGGCCAGACGGTCAGGGCCCCGACTGGAAAGGCTCCCTCTGTGTGAGCGGGCCTGTCACATAGCTGGTTCTTACTTACAGCAGTAGGTGGTTATGATGGCTGGGAAACCTGGGAGGGCAGGTAAGAGAACCAAAAGCCCACTGCCTTCAGTTCCGTAAAATTCAACGCAGACAAGGACAGTAGGAAAGAGATGCTAGTTCTGAAGCACTGTTAAACTCTTATTTTGTTTTTGTTTTTCTTTTTTTTTTTTTTTAAAGATTTATGTTTTGTGTATTTGAGAGGCAGAGTTATCGGAGGAGGAGGGAGGGAAGAAAGGAGGGAGGGAGTGAGGGAGAGAGAGAGAAAGAGAAGAGGGGGAGAGAGAGAGAGGGAAGTGGGGGAGAGAGAGAGAGAGAGAGAGAGGGAAAGAGAGGGAGAGAGGAAGGTCTTCCATGCATTGGTTCACTCCCCAGATTGCTGCAATGGCCAGGACTGAGCCAGGCTGAAGCCAGGGGCCAGGAGCTTCATCCAGGTCTCCCACATGGATACGCGAGCCCAAGCACTTGGGCCATATTCTACTGCTTTCCCAGGAGCATTAGCAGGGAGTTAGAGCAGAAGTGGGGCAGCTGGGTCTTGAACCAGTGCCCATATGGGATGCCAATGTGGCAGGCAATGGCTTAACCTGCTATACCACAACTCTGCCCCCAGCTTTCCTTTTTCTATGGTCTGTAACATATGGGTGGCAGCTGGATTTTTAGACCCCTCTTATTTAGGATTATTTTATCTGTTCTCTTGGATCATTTTCCACCTCTGTCAGTAGCGATTTCCTTTGTTGACCTATGAGTGGCAGGGAACCAAGTACTTGAGCTGTCGCCTGCTCCTGCCAGGGTGTGTGTTAGTGGGAAGCCAGAATTGGGAGTGGAGCTGGGACTTGAACCCAGGCACTCTAAAATGGGCTATGGACGTCCCAAGAGGTGTCTTAGCTGCTGGACCAAATGCCTGCCCCTGAGCTTGCTTAGAGAAAGCCCTTTGATAGCTTCATTTGCTTTTGGAACCAAGTCCTATCTCCTTGTTGCAGCATCACGTGACCCTGAGGGTTTCTTGGCCTCCCGGCCAGGGCTTGCACCAGCTCCTGGGAGCCCCCACCAGCCCCACTTAAGCGAGCAGCTCCTTTCCCTGGGAGGTTTCTTTCCTCACCTGACCCCTCTTCACCCTCGGCCCCTCGGACACAGGACTGGCCTGATGAGCGGTCCCATCCCGATACGCCCCAGCTTCCTGGGCCTCCTTCCGCACAGGGCCTACTTCCTATTGATTTTGCCCGCTTGTCTGTCTCTGCTCCTCCACTGGATGTGAGGCTGGGGACACGGCTCTGCTCACCCTTTGGTGTCTCTTCAGAGCCTGACATAGAGATACTTGTTGAATGAATGAATGAATGAATGAAAGAAATACCCCAAAGTGGCTTGGAATTGATTCTTTTTTTTTTTTTTTTTAAGATCTATTTTATTTATTTGACAGAGTTACAAAGAGAGGTTTTCCATCACGCTGGTTCACTCTCCAATTGGCCACCACGGCTGGAGCTGCATCATCCGAAGCCAGGAGCCCAGAGCTTCTTCCGGGTCTCTCATGTAGGTGCAAGGGCACAAGGGCTTGGGCCATCTTCTACTGCTATTCCAGGCCATAGCAGAGAGCTGGATTGGAAGAGGAGCAGCCGGGACATGAACCAGTGCCCATATGGGATGCTGGCACTGCAGACAGGGGCTTTAACCTGCTGCATCACAGCGCTGGCCCCAACCACTTTTGTTATATGATGGTAACCTGATATAGCATGTTTTCTTTATCATAATTACTCTGCCAGATAAGGAAAAGGCCTTGGGTGTGGAGAAATGGTTTTCTTGAAAGCTGGACCTGTAGGAAGTGGATGAGGTGGGAGCCTGGTCTGGCAACCAGGGAACGTTTCCTTCCTCATCCTGCCGCACTGCAGGATTTCGGAAGCGTGGGAGAGGGGTTGTGGCACATTCCCTGGGTCTGCAAATATGTGACCAGCTCCTCTTGGAACTAACGTTTTTGTGGGTCTCCACTTTCTGATTTATTAATAGCATCAGTTAGTCAGACCTAATTAATATGAGCTGAGATGAGGTACAACAGCCAGCCAGATCCTTATCAGGAGAGATTTATGGGCTTCCACACCGGGTTGTGTGAGGAAGGCAAGGGAATGTTCCTCCCAGGCTGCTCGGGCGATCACCATCCGTTATACACCTCTTCCTGGAAAGCTGACACCCTCGGCTCCCCCTGAAGCACTGGTGCATGACCCCAAAACCCCAGCGGAGTCTCGGGGTGGGGGGAGCTTCGATGGGCTCCACACGGTTTGTTTGGAGACGCTGGAGGCTATATGCAAAGTCCAGGTTGTGTGCAGAGAGGCCATTAGTGATTTTTCCCTAAGGGGTCCCTGGGTGCGTTTTGTGGGGTCTGGAGCTGGAAGGAGTCCTGAGGAGCCCAGGGCACGTGATGTCCGGAGGTCATACACCTTCACGAGTGTGGGGAGCGCAGCGGTGCGCAGTGGCCCTTGTTTCTGGTGCCTGGTTTGGAGTCAGCAGGGACAACTTCTCGCTGGCGTTCACCGTGAGGGCAGGCTGTGCGAAGACGCTGTCTGAACAGCTACGCACCCAGAACCAGGTTGGCCAAGGACAGCCTCCCAGCTGCCTAGTTCTCTCCTGGAAACTGAACTAGAAAAATTCAAGAACTTCCAGGCATTGTCTAAAATTAAATGAAGGCAAAATAGCTTCTGGGTTTGGCGTTTCTATTTATGTCTCTCTTCAGTAGGATTTGGATGGATGGAGGCTCTTAACTACTGTCAGGAAACTGGGAATGAAGGAGTTTATGGATTTTGGTTCATGGATTTTTTCTTTTTCTTCACAGGGACTGAATTGCCCCTGATAAATGAACACAGCCAATTCCCGTGGGTGTCCTGAACTGGGCCCATTGCTCCTGGGAGATTAGTATTCGTTTCTAGAACCTCTGGATAGTCAGAGGCAGTAGGTTTGGATGCAGTGCCACCCGCTTTCTCCAGGGCACTGCGTTTTGGCTGAAGGGGCCTGCTGCAGCCTGGGGGAGGGAATTGTTTTGGAGGGGTGATGGGTGTTTCCTCACTGGGAGGACTGCTGGCTGGGCTTCTGTGAGAGCCTCTGGAGTCCCACTTGCAAGCGATCCCGGGAGATCCCCGCGGCGTTTATCTGCACAAAAGAGCAACGCTGCAGTACACTGGTTATTCCATAGCCACGTGCAAACTCCAGATCCAGGAAGGTTTCCAGGTACCCGTTTCAAAGACAAACTGTGGTCTCAGGAAACTGAAGTGTGGACTTTGTGGTGGAGTTTGAAGGGGCGCCTTATTCCCTGGTCATAGGAAGTTACGTAAAAGTGAGATCACTTGTTGTCTCAGATCTGGATTCCCAGGAAGTCAGAGCCCTCACTCTGGGCTTATATAAGGGTACTTAAAACTCTCTGGGTTGGGGGGATGGGCATGGAATTGAGGCACAGCAGGTTAAGCTGCTGCCTGCAGTGCTGGCATCCCATATGGCTGCTGGTTCAAGTCCCAATTGCTCCAACTCTGATCCAGTTCCCTGTAAATGCACCTGGGAAAGTAACAGAGGGTGGTCTAGTGCTTGGGCCCTGCTATCCACGTGGGACACCCAGATGAAGCTCCTGGCTCCTTGCTTTGGCCTGGCCCAGCCCTGGCTGTTGCAGCCATTTGGGGACTGAACCAGCAGATGGAAGAGCTCGCTCTCTCTCTTTCATTCCCTCTTCCTCTGTAACTACCTTTCAAATAAATTTTTAAAAAGTTTGTGAAAAAATGGAATTAAAAGATAAAATTATATTGATAAATTTTTTTTTGAAATCCATGCATAATATGCATTTTTCATTAACTTTTTGAAGGCCCTGCATATGGATGGATACCACAATAAAGTGATTTTTTAAAAGATTTATTAATTCATTTGAAAGTCAGAGTTACACACAGAGAGAAGGAAAGAGAGAGAGAGAGAGGTCTTCCATCTGCTGGTTCACTCCCCAGTTGGTTGCAGTGGCTGGAGCTGTGCCAAGCTGGAGCCAGGAGCCAGGAGCTTCTTCTGGTTCTCCCATGCAGGTGCATGGGCCCAAGCACTTGGGCCATCTACTGCTTTCCCAGGCCATAGCAGAGAGCTGGATCGGAAGTGGAGCAGCTGGGACTCAAACCGAAGTCCATAGGGGATGCCGGCACTGCAGGCAGTGGCTTTACCTGCTAGGCCACAGCGCCAGCCCCTAAACTTATCTTTTAATTCCATTTTCTATGAAGCTTTTGAGGCCCTCTTGCATGATTCAGCAATGTAACCATTCCCTGTGCGGCTGGAATCCTTTCCGCTGAGTCCCTGTTCACTAGTGAGGTGCCAACAGTTAACGGCTCTTAGGATTCTCAAAACGTGTTGCTTTGGGATGTCAGGGGACGCACGGATGTGTACTCTTACCCTCTCGCTGCCTCCTGCCAGGGGTCCTTAAAGCAGAAGCTTCGAGAGGATTAAAGAAGCGTCACCTTCAGGCCTCACGCTCCCCTCTGCTCTCATCCCCTTGTTCACGTCTGGGAGACAAGAGGAGGTCTTCCGAGCAAGCCTGTAGTTCCACAGCAACAGCAGCAACAACACCACCTGAGACATTTGAAATGTGGCAGCGTTTGTTTGCGCAAAGAACAATTCAGGAATCAGGCAACGCTCAGAATCAGCAAAGGTTTGGAGAGCTCCTGGCCACGAGGTGGGCAGTGAGCATTTGTGGACAGGAAATGGGAACAAAATACCAGAACAGCCCGTCTGGTGACAGCTCAGCATTTGCTCTAATTGCTCATGGTCTGATCACTCGGCGACCTGGAATTGGCTGATTCGGGCTGCTCACGGTTGGCTGTTTCTCGTACCCCTAAGTTATGTTTTTAGTTCATTTCTTGCTAAGTTAGGTTGCATTTCATTTCCTAGGAACTCAGGTGCTGTGACAGCTCAGGCCAGTGGCCTCCTGCTTACTTAACTCAGCACCCCCACGCTGCATATGCTGCATTTTTCTTTGTGAATACGTATTTCATCTCCTTTTGGTCATGGACATGAGGCAAATCTGCCAATGATGCAGCTTTTCAAAACCTGAAAAACAAGTTGTATAAAAGCGGGGGAAACTCCCTTGGTTCCCCAGATCTGGGAGCCTGCAATGTCTTATCTCTGCCTCCCCGCCTTCCTGTCTGGGAAGTGTGATTTGTAGCTGTGCTGTCAGTTGGGGGCAATGGATGCCAAGAAGGGACAGTTGCTGAAGCGCTGTGCAGATATGCTCTGAAATCGTGGGCCCGGTCTGGGGTGCTTTTGAGCACTGAGGGCTGAGCTGGTCCCAGGGGAACAGATGCTAATTCTAGAATGTTCTGCTGCTCTCTGCTGCCCCCTGGGGGGAACATTCTGACACTGTTACTTCAGGGCAACTACAACAGGATAAGATTGGTCCTGGGAGCAGAACAAACTGGGGACTGGACATGAAGGAGACTTTTATTGGTTAGGTTCACATATGCAGAAAAACGCAAGAGTTGTAGAGACGCTATGGAAAAATCCATGCAGTCCGGCCTTTATCCGAAGCTTCAGCTCTCACCAGAGCATTCCCGCATTCCTGACCCTGTGAGCTGGCTTCAAGATTTCTGAATGTCTCAAATCATTCTCCTTAATAATAATAATATATAGTAATAATAATCATCATCTTGTCAATTCTTGACTGAAATCAGGTCTTTCCTGTTTGTCAGATCTGTTAGTTCAGAAGTTCCCTTAAGAAGGATGAGGCATGGCTGCTCCCTAGCGAATCCTTGTGCTCCCATTTCTAAAAAGAGGCGCAGTGTACTGGTCACGAATGTGGGTTCTGGAGCCAGGACTGCCCGGATTCAAGTCTCAGCTCCACCACTGAGAAGAGGGCGATGCCTGCCTTATTTAGTGAGGAAGTGAGATGGCCTAGGTGAAGCCCTTGCTCCCGGTCTATCACATAACCCAGTGAGTGTTTCCTGTTCAGGTATTTTCTGAGTCTCACAGTTCATTCACTGAGTTGTTCTAGACTCTTCTCCCGTCATGGCAGGGGCTGGTGCTTTTAGCATATCTCAGGTATGCTGCCTAAAGCAAAACCTGCTCTGCCTCCAGTGTGCTAGAACACTTCTCCTGCCACAGGAGACAACAGAGACATGCATAACACCTCTGGGTCCCGAGATAGACCTGGCAGCTCTGACTCCCCAGCAACGAAACATGAGTATTTCTTGTAAACTTGGGCTCCCCAAACCAATTTTATTCACGTTTTTGTTGTGATGATGATGCGTGGGGCTAATATAGCAGGAGTTGTTTTTTTTTTTTTTTTTTTTTGATATGGGATATGGGATGCCGGCACTGCAGGCGGTAGCTTTACTCACTATGCCACAGAGCCAAACCCCTGCAGGAGTTTTGTGAATCTAACAGTCAAGTGGCTTCTTTCTCACCGTAACAGACTCATGTCAACTTTGGAAGCTGGATGATACTATGTGTCTTCCTTTTAAGTCCTTATTATAGTAATCTCTGCTTATCTGAAGTTTCACTTTCTGTGGCTTCAGTTATTTATACTCGATTGAAAATAATACATGGAAAATTCCAGAAGCAATTCCTAAGTTTTAAATTGCGCATTGATCCATGAAATCTTGGGCTGGCTTGCTCCATCCTCTTGGGATGTAAATCATCACACATACAGATTCATGTAAACACCAGCACAACCAGGACACAAGCTGTTCCATCACCCAAAGTAATTCCACGATGTGCCCACTCTGTACTTGTGGTCTCTCCCTAACCTAACCCTCCACAACTGCTGATATGCTCCTCATCACTGTCTTCATCTGTCATTTCAGGGATGTTACATAAATGAAATAACACGGTAAGTGAACTTTTGCGATGGACTTTCTCACTTGACACAATGCACTTGGGATCCACCAGAGCATTAGCAGCAAAGCTTCTTTTTGTTGCCGAGTCGTAGTCCATTGTTTGGTGTATTCCAGTTTACTTCTCCATTCACCAGGTGAAGGACACTTGGGTTGCATCCAGTGTTTGGCAAATAAAGCTGCCATAAACACTTGCATACAGTCTGTGTGAATGTAAGTTTTATTTTTCCATGTTTCTGGGTGATCATCTTATGGTATAAATTGGGTTTTCTGCTTATTGGATTGTCCTGGAGGAATGAGAAAAGAAGAGAGGTAACAATACACAAATGAGGCATTTAGGCCAAGTGAGGTCAGACGCTATTATGGCCTTTGGTGCCAATGATGATTTGACAGCACTTCAGATTGAGGCAGTTGGTAAGAGAATTCACCTGCGCCCAAACGCAGGGTCGTGTGGATCTTCCAGACTCACAAGGTTGGTATGGCAGCATCAGTTCCACAGTCTCACATTGGAGAGAGATCTTGTTTCAGGCAGAAAAACATCATTCATTTCATTATATTGAAACAATTGGTAGATTTTTATAGGTTTTATGGTTTTGTTTTTATTTCATTTATCAGTTTGCTTTAATTTTATGATATGGACCAACACATAATCAGCTTAAGTATTTAATCAAGCTGCCATATGTGTGATTTCATGGTGGGAGTGGTGATGAATTAAGTCAAAGCCCATGACTACCCTATATTAAAAGAAAAAAACTCTAAATAACTAAGGGTTCATTTTTGTACACATCAATATCGTTGGTGTATCGGCTCAAACAGAGGTAAACAATCAGAGGTGACTTGGGGCGCAGTGGGTTAAGCCCTGACCGTTGACGTTGGCATTGCATATTGGCATTGATTGAGTCCTGGCCTCTTCCCTTCTGACCTAGCTCCCTGCTAATGTGCCTGGGAAAGCAGTGGATCATGGCCCGAGTGTTCGGGCCCCTGCTACCCTCAAGGGAGACCCAGATGGAGTTTCAGTCTCCTGGCTTCAGTGTGGCCTAGCCCTGGCTGTTGTGGCCATTTGGGGAGCAAACCAGTGGACAGTGTGACAGGTGACTCAAAAGTTTAAACTGTCTACATGGTATAGCACACCCGAGTGGTTATAGACTACAGGTTACTTTATTTGGTTGTTTTAAAAACAGGTTCTTGGGGGCCGGCTCTGTGGTGTAGCGAGTAAGGCCGCCACCTGCAGTGCTGGCATCCCATATGGGTGAAGGTTCAAGTCCCGGCTGCTCCACTTCCAATCCAGCTCTCTGCTATGGCCTGGGAAAACAGTGGAGGATGGCACAAGTCCTTGAGCCCCTGCACCCACATGAGAGACCAGAAGAAGCTCCTGGCTCCTGCCTTTGGATGGGTACAGCTCCGGCCGTTGCGGCTAATTGAAAGAACCAGTGGATGGAAGACCTCTCTCTCTCTCTCTTTCTGCCTCTCCTTTCTCTGTGTAACTCTGACTTTGAAATAAATAAATACATTTAAAAGAAAACAGGGCCTATTCTTCATAAAAATAAATGTTTGTTTGTAACTGACCCATCTCTGGCTTCTGCACCTCTGCTTGCTTGATAATGGCCAAGGCCACCAGACGATGGCTTCTCCTGTCTATTGGTTGTAGCCACAGGATAACACAGGTGGCGCCAGGGTCAGTGATGCCATTCCTGACCCTGACCGGGAACAATTGAATAATTGAATGGTTACATTTTCCAATAAGGTTACAAAGAAACTGGCTGATTGGCTAACCACTTCTCACTTCTGTATGCCTGCTTTCTGCTTGCACAAGCCCACACCTGTAATTAAATGACTGATTAAAACGTAGGTTTTGCCTTAAAAAAACCCCACCACTGCAACTCGGGGCTGTCTTCTCCGGACTTGCCCTGCGAGAGGGCAGTCGCCAGCTGGCTAATAAAGACTCCTAATTTGACCTCCAAAGTCTCCCTGTGTTTTTAATCTGTGCGCCCCACAACAGACAGAAGATGTCTATTTGTCTCTCCCTCCGTGACTTTGACTTTCAAATAAATAAATTTTTAAAAAATGAAGGCGATGACACAAGCACGGGAAGTCTGCCCGAGCTGGTGTGGGGTCCAGGAGCCTGGGGTCACCCAGACACCCGCAGTCCTGGGCTCCTTGCTCTGTCTCCTCCTAGGTCGCTGCGTCACAGACGTGAATGTGAATCACCTGGGGATGGTGCTTAGTACAGCGAGGGTGCTGGCAGGTGCCGGGGCGGGGCCACGCATCTCCATTCCCGTGGGTACCAGGGGGCGGGGGCTGCTGCTTCGCAGACCACATTTCAGCAGCCATGGAGTGGTGTCTCCGTGGCTGAGGTTGGAGCGGGTTCCTCAGCACCTCCCTGGGTTTCTGACTGCGGATCTGAGTATGGAGACAGCAACTTCTTGATGAAAACGAGACCAGGAGTTGTGCGTGCACAGTCCCTGCCCTACAGTGGTCCCATGAGGATTCCATGGAAACTGGCTTTTGAATTCAGTTTTGCTCCGAGACTAGTGATCTGCATTAAGGTCTTCTCAGGTGATGCTCGGCAGCCTTGTGCTCACCACTGACCCTCTGTGCTGTGTACTGTGTGTGTAGCCAGCGAGCCTTCCATACTGTGTTTCTGAATCCTGCCCAGCCGCGTCTCTAGTGGTAAGTACCCGTACAACCACTTGGTGTCTCACCTCCAGCACAGTAGTCAGAGATTATGTGAGGTGGCCAACATTTTGTTTATATGGGGCCTGTTTGTCACACAGGCCGTATAGCAGGTGATTTTGCCCAACTGTAGGCTGGAGTAAGTGTTCTGAGTGTGTTGAAGGTTGGCCAGGCTAGACTACGATGCTTGGTGGTTTGCGTGTAGTCTGGGCACTTTTCTGCTGGTTAGCAGAGCAACATGGACCGGTCAGCACAGGAAGGGATTTTTTTTTTTGACAGGCAGAGTGGACAGTGAGAGAGAGAGAGAGAGAGAGAGAGAGAGAGAAAGGTCTTCCTTTGCCGTTGGTTCACTCCCCAATGGCCGCTGCAGCCGGCACACCGCGCTGATCCGATGGCAGGAGTCAGGTACTTCTCCTGGTCTCCCATGGGGTGCAGGGCCCAAGCACCTGGGCCATCCTCCACTGCACTCCCGGGCCACAGCAGAGAGAGCTGGACTGGAAGAGGGGCAACCGGGACAGAATCCAGTGCCCCAACCAGGAGGATTAGTCTAGTGAGTCGTGGTGCCGGCAGAGACCTTTTTCACATTGGAAGCCTCACGATGCTCAGGGCAGCCAACCTCCTTAGAGAATACTAATTTATTTTAAAACATAAGGTGGAAGATGTCATATATCCTATAGTTGCCCACAAATCCTCAAAGTTGATGGTGTGTGTATGTTAGAAAAAAATTTCCCTTTAATTTTTCCTGATTAGAGTGAAATTCTCAAACTTTTCCAGGCTGTCAACATATTTCAAGTGTAGTCTCCTTTGGGAAACAAAAGAAATCTACAACAAAAATTACTGGACGATTTCATAAATTCACTGTTTTTCCCCCTTCTCTTAAATGTTATTTTTCATGTCTTTTTATGCTCTTTATAGCAGGAGCTTGCCATAACTTTTTTTTTTTTGGTAATAACATCATTGCTAGTTTATTTTTTTTTCTGGCTAATTACCTCACTGAGGCAGGCTTACTGGCGGAGTTAAAAAGAAACATAATGGCTTACTAATCTTTTACTTCACGCAAGGTGACTACTGGGACTGGCTGGCAAAAAGTTTCTGCTAACTTTAAGAAAAACAGGTGTGGCCAGCGCCGTGGCTCACTAGGCTAATCCTCCGCCTGTGGCGCCGGCACACCGGGTTCTAGTCCCGGTCAGGGCACTGAATTCTGTCCCGGCTGCTCCTCTTCCAGTCCAGCTTTCTGCTGTGGCCCGGGAGTGCAGTGGAGGATGGCCCAGGTCCTTGGGCCCTGCACCCGCATGGGAGACCAGGAGAAGCACCTGGCTCCTGGCTTCGGATCAGCGCGGTGTGCCGGCTGCAGTGGCCATTGGGGGGTGAACCAACGAAAAAGGAAGACCTTTCTCTCTCTCTCTCACTGTCCACTCTACCTGTAAAAAAAAAAAAAAAACAACAAACAAACAAAAAAACCCCGAAGAAATAGGTGCATAGTACCCCTTCTCTCTATTACCCTGCACTTCCGAAGACATGTGTGGCAAGTTAACTGGGGAGTGATTCCAGTACCCAGGAGCCGGGAGTCGGTCTGTAGCCGAAGGGAACTCAATCCCTGGCAGCTTTTTCTTGTTCTTTAAATTGAGTTCCTCTGTCCTTTCTGGAGAATGCGGCCTTCCATCTTTGGATTTGTCTGGGTCATTGCCAGGAGCTTTGTCATGGCCAAAGGGAGCTAAGGGCGCACCAGGAACTCTCCCGCTGCTCCTAATTCAGCCTACTGGTTGATATTTACTTAGCTGTCCTGTGATGGGTCGGAAGCAGAGTTCCTGGTAACACGAAAATAACAGCGAGTCAAAAAATGATGTTTGATGTGCACAGCAGGAGCGTTTTTGCTCCCCAGTCTCTGTGCTCCAACACTTGCGAGGTTCCCTCCCGTGTCTCCCGCAGAGCTGACAGCACAGCACAGCTCCCACTCTGGGGAGAGGGGTGGGGAGACTCGCTGCAGCGGGGTGAGCAGCGGGCTCCAGGAGATTCCAAATGCTTCCACCCTGGGTGGTGTGAAGACAAGACTGAATTTCAGGGCCAGGGCTGGCTGTGCTGGCTGAGCTAAGGGTAAGATTTCAGCCTCTCTGGGCGTGAGTTTTCCACCTGTAAAATGGAGGTCAGACCTGCCTTAAAGGTGGTTGTGATGAGTAAGTGAAAACAGGCATGCCAAGTGCTTTGGGTAGGGCCTGGCCTTGCTCTTCCTCCTCCGCCCACAACTTCCACCGGGCCTAGAACTGTGCCAGCTTCTTCCTGGAAAAAGGCTTTGTATTGGTTAAGTTGGTCCAGTGGCCCAGCCAGAAGACGAAGAGTTACAGTCTCCACAGTCAGTCGAACTGTTGTTATGAAATTACTGTGGCCCTGCTAGTTTCTGGAGTTGTCATTTTGCCCTGTTAATGAGTTACCGGTTTCTCCTACCCTTTCTCGTGCAGATGTTGTTCCTAATCTCAGGCACTAGATGGCGCCGTTTTATTACGTATCAGTGACTTTCATACATTAAAACCTCTGTCCAACACTTAAAAAGAATTCTTATCACATGCATCAGCATAGCCGCATATGTATTCTAGCACATCAAGGAAGTGCCTTTATATTTTTGTGTCTCTTTCATTTATAGTATAGAGAGTGTAAAGCTTAGAAATCACCCAAAATTCACACATTTGATTTAGTTCTAGGGCTGAGCAGAGCAAGAAAACCGTGGAGTGGATTGAAAGGAAAGTCACAGATTTGACTGAAATTGGAAAATAAAGTGTATATGGGAAGGTCAAACACACGTGGATTACTCTGAAGCCTGGATGGGGTGGACATTGAATGCAGCGGTTAAGATTCTGCTGTTGCAGACCCTGGAAAACAGCAGGTGAATGGTTTGAGGGCTTGGGTCCCTGCTGACTCGCCAGGTGGGAAACCTGAATTGAGTTATTGGCCTCTGGGCATTTGAGGGAGTGGACCAGAGGCTGGGAGCTCTCTCTTGTCTTGTTCTCCAATAAAATACGCAAAAAATAAAAGAATGACATGCAGTGTCGTGGTGGGCTCTAACAGTGAATAATTCCAAGTGAAAAATGGTCAGCAGTGATTCCTCTCCCCTGCAGGAAGGAAGAGAACAAGAAGAAACAGACTTACGCGACCACGGGAGCGGGAGAAAGAAGTTAGTTACAAGAACGAGTTTCTGGAATCAAGAGTGTATAACATCATGGAGGAAGCTGCCAAGTTTTTATTAATATTTGAATAAATTAGGCAAGCCCTCAGCATGTCCAGATTGGATTGTTTGCCATCTTACTAGAAAACAGAGCAATGCTCTCCGTTATGATGCTTATTTGAAGTTTGGCATGACATAGGCTGGCACAATGACCCTGCAGCTCAGGCTAGGGCTGGATATGACGACCAGGTTAGCAGTGTTTTCAAAATACCCTATTATTGTATTTTCCATAATAGTAGAGATATATAGGGATATATAGGGATATATAGGGAAGAAAATGACCATAGGTGGAGATGGACTCGGAGATCGTGGCTGACAGTTATTTTTTGAACCTCTCATTTTTTACTTACCAAACATCCCTCAGACAGTGGCTTGGTTCCGTTTGCCCTTCCTTAATTATACCTATAACATCTGGTAGATGAATAGTGAGGTAGGGAGCTCAGACCGGTCCATAGTCCCGATTGCACAGCAAGTCCACAGGAGGGCGCCAAACATGACGTTCTCCCCAGTATTCCCTAAGAGTGCTCTGAGAGTCCAGCTTGGATCTACCTCCTTTCTTCCTCGCCTGCCCCCAAGCACCCTCAGTCCCTCCCCCCAGGGGCCCAGCTTCATCCTGGAGAGATTGCCCACGACTTCTCTGGTTCTTCACATTCCTCTGAGCGAGTAGCCTGTGACAACACAAGTCGCTCCTCAGTGCCTCTCTTAGGTGCGTTACGGTAACAATATTCAACTTCTGACAGATCATCTTCCAGGAAGGTGAGAGATGAAGAAGCGAAGGTGTTGGTGATGCAGGATTGGGATGAGGTGGAGCAAATCCAGTCCGGCTGGCTGTTTCCCTTGCTGATTACAAATAGGATGTGTGCCTAGTGTAGAAAATTTAGAACTAGAAACACAGACCGGTATAAAAAAAGAAGGAAAACCTATTTACAATTCTCCCACTTACGGACAGCTATGCTTACTGTTGAGAAATACTTTCTTTGTAGCTACAGAAATTTGGGGAAACTAAGGCACCTGAAAGCTTGTTGAGGGTCTACAAGGCGGATTCAAGAGCAGAAATCAGTCACATGCGTGTGGGTCCGCGGGGAGAGAAATCTATTCTCAGAGACAAGAGTAAAGCAGGAATTTATTTAGAAAGAGAAGTGAAAGACGCTTGAGTGCGGAGCACTACAGAGACAGCAGGAGCAGCCCCCTGGGCTTCCTCTGCTTCTCCTGCCCCCAGGATTGGCCTCCAAGCCACCATGAGCAGCCCTTCAACAGCCAACAGAATGTGATTCTTGTAACTTAAACTCAAAGGCCAGGGCTGGTGCTGTGGCACAGCGGGTTAACGCCCTGGCCTGAGGCGCTGGCATCCCATATGGGTGCTGGTTCGAGACCTGGATGCTTCTTTTCAGATCTGGCCTTCTGCTATGGCCTGGGAAAGCAGTAGAATATGTCCCAAGTCCTTGGGACCTTGCACCCTTGTGGGAGACCCAGAAGAAGCTCCTGGCTCCTGGCTTTGGATAGATGCAGCTCCAACCATTGTGGCCATCTGGGGAGTGAACCAGTGGATGGAAGACCTCTCTCTGTCTCACTTGCTCCATGGAGTTCCCCTGCAGTCTCCCACTGAAGCTGTTCTCCGCAGGACTTGGTGTGACATTGAGCTTGTCTTTGACAGTGTCTGAGATGGCCCCCAGTGATCTCTGCTTCGTGATATTCACGCCTGTGTCCAATCCCCTCTATTCGAGTGTGGGAGAGATGCAGTGACTTGCTTTTGACCAACAGAATATGACGTAGGGTTTAATTTTTCACTTTTTCTTGCTGGCAGCCTTTCCGTTACCCTCTCGGCTTGTCGCTTTGGTGAGGCAGTTGCCTGCCTGGGAATTGAGAGAGGCGTCTTGTTAGCAGTGAACAAGGAGCGGAGGCCCTCAGTCTCATGATGAGTGGAACCCAATGCTTCCAACAGCCACTGGGTGAGATCCCTCCATGGGGAGCTCGCTGGTAAGACTGGAGACCTTGCCCCGACACCTTCATTGCAGCCTTGGGATGCGCCAGGATGCAGAGCACGCAGCCAAGCTGTGCCCGAGTTCCTGATCTGCAGAAATTGTGAGCTAATGAGTCTGTGTTGTTTTTCAATGTCAAGTTTTTTTTTTAAGATTTATTTATTTATTTGAAAGTCAGAGTTACACAGAGAGAAGGAGAGACAGAGAGAAAGGTCTTCCATCTGATGGTTCACTCCCCAATTGGCCCCAATGGCCAGAGCTACACTGATCTGAAGCCAGGAGCCAGGAGCTTCTTCCAGGTCTCCCATGTGGGTGCAGGAACCCAAGGACTTGGACCATCTTCTACTGCTTTCCCAGGCCACAGCAGAGAGCTGGATCGGAAGTGGAGCAGCTGGGACTAGAACCGGCGCCCATATGGGATGCCGGCACTACAGGTGGTGGCTTTACCTGCTATGCCACAGCACCGGCCCCAAATGTCAAGTTTTAAGTGCAGTTCGTTGTGGAGGCCAGTCCTGTCACCTGTATTGCTTCCCTCAATCTCTTACAAGTTTTTCCTTGGGGCCCTTCCTTAATAAATCACTTACCTGAGAAACTTCACTAAGACAGGTGGTCCTAAGGCAGATTGTGCCATCACCAGAGGGGAACAGGAGCGTCACGGCGGTAAGTGGGTTGTCACGGGCCTATTCCAGCCTTCCAAGTACTGAAGACTTGGCTTCATGATAAATTGGGTCGGGGGTATAGGTGGAAGGGGGTTTCTGGTTCGTGTGTTCTCTGTATGTTTAGGAGATTTCAGGGAACTGGTAATTAAGAGTGGAAATAGTTGGTTGATTTTGGGCGCTTAGTGATGTGTTGAAGAGAGAAGATGACAGGCTCATTAGGAAGTGGAAGTGTGGTGTGAAAATCTGATGGTGGCAGCCGGAAGGCAGAGTGTGCCTGAGATAAGATCTGAGTGCGAGAGGCGCAGAACCTTAGAGGGGACTGCATTGTCCGCTTCTCTCCTGCTGGAGTGGGCACCCCGATAGGGAAGCTGGGACACCCCAGCCTTCAGATGGGGCCAGCTGGGCAACCGGAGAACACTGGGTTCCCAGCTCACCCTGAACCCCCTGGGCCTTGTCCTCTCGCTAAGGACAGCAGCCTTTCACCTGTGTCTGAAGACTATGCAGAGACTGCGATGGAAGGAGATCCTTTACCCGTTGTCCTTAGGATTTGTTCTCATCTGCCTTCCCAACCATTAGACTAATAACTTGGGTCAAATATTACCACGTCCCAGAGAAGCTGAGCTGCAGGAACCGGCTAATGCAATCTGCCACATTAGCTTGGGAATGGCTCAGGAGAGTGGTGGGCTGGGAGGGTGCACTACCATCAGTGTACTCTCCTGGGAGTCAGGATCCAACGGCAGGCAAAGGCTCCTGGAGATAGCCTCAGTGGGCTGCTGCGTGGCTCCTAGAACCCTGGGAAAGCTGATGGCCCACGGTAAAGGAGAGGAAGGGCCAGAACGGCCTTGCTTGGTTTAGGGTCAAGCAGAAGAGCAGGAGTCTCACAACAGCGTCTGTGACAGTTAGCAACGCACTGGTTCTCAGCTCTAACCCCGCCCTGCCCCACCCCCATTTTTTCCTTTTCTGCTTTGTGATTTTGGAACAAGACTGGGCTATTGTTTCTCCTCTGCCATCTAGCACAATATTGGCCTTGATCTTCAGAGGGGCTGGGGAGGTGTGGGGAAGGAAGGAGCTTCTCCTCCTGGGTTGGATGCAATTGTGCCGTTCCCTTCCCCCCCGTTGGGGTGCTGGCAGATGGTGGGCTCATTCCCTGCAGGTCTCTGAGGTACCCCAGGAGGCTGCTCGACACGCACCAGCTCAATTCACTGGAGTCTCAGCAAGCTTTGTGGTTAAGGGTAGGAGGGTGAACTGCAATAGAAGGATTTGGCTTGCAGGGTTCTCCACCCGAGAAGAGTTGATTATAATATCATTAGGAAGGAAAAGGATATGGGCGTTCTACTAGAATATTGCTTCATCTGGAAGAATCTAGAAGGAAAATAACCCAAAACAAACCTTAAGATCTGGTGGCTTCCAAATGCTGGGTAGAAAGAAGGTGCCAGGAGGGCCGCTTAGGAATTGCTTGAGGACGTCATAAAAACACAAGTTTCAGGGGCCAGTGCTGTGATGCAGTAGGTTAAGCCATGGCTTGCAGTGCTGGCATCCCGTATGGGTGCTGGTTTGGGTCCCGGCTGCTCCATTTCTGCCAATGGCCTGGGGAAGCAGTGGAAGATGGCTCAAATCCTTGGGCCCCTGTACCCATGTGGGAGACCAGGAAGAAGCTCCTGGCTACTGACTTCAGACTGGCCCAGCCCTGGTCACTGCAGCCCTCTGGGGATTGAACCAGCTGATAGAAGATTCTCTCTCTCTCTCTCTCTGCTTTCAGATAAATTAATTAATAAATCTTTTTTTTTTAAAAAGGAGGCACCTGGGGCATATTTTGGGCCCTCACTGAACATCCATCTCTGTTGCTTGTCTTGTCCTTTGTCCCTGTCTGCCAGCTTCCCTCTCCATTTCAAACGCACCCCCCCCCCCCCCCCCCCGCTCTCTCCCTTTCATTTGTGACATCAAGTAAGTTGTCACTTCTGGCTTTTGTACTTATTTTGTCTGAGGTTACTTCACTCAGTTCTTAAATGTCTGACAACCTGAAGTTCTTCATCTTGGAGGTCTTGTTGGTGAGCTTCATGGAGAATATTTTCTTATATCTGGAATCCAAAAAGAAATGGAATCCTTCTGATAAGTTTTTAAAAGATAGGTTTCATAATTCTCTTCTTGCCTTCACCTTTCCAAGTTAAATAGTGCTGGTAATTTAATGCTTTTGGTTTTAAAATTCATTGGAGAGGGAGTGTGTGTGTGTGTGTGGGGGGGGGGAGAGATCTCATCTACTGGTTCACCCCTAAATGCCTGCAACACCTGGAGCTGGCCCAGGCTGAAGCCAGGAGCCAAGAACTTCATCCCAGTCTTGCATGTGGATGGCAGGGACTCAACTACTTGAGCCATCACCCGTTGCCTCCCAGGGTGTGCATTAGCAGGAAGCTGGAATCAGGAGTGGAGCCAGATATTGAAGCCAGGCACTCCTACATGGACCTTAGGTGTCTTCAATACTAGGACAAATTCCTGCTTTATTAATTAATTAGTTGTTTGGCACAGAGACAGAAAGACTATCCCTGTAACGTTCCCAGTTGTGTCGTGGTGTCTGATCTTCAGCACTGTTCCAGTATGCCTGTGATACTCTCAGATGATGACACCCAGAAAGGCATACAGTACTCCAGGTATCATTCAGAGCACATACGCTAGAACAGGATCATCACTCCCCACTCCTCACTCACGCACTGCACACTGGGTCTCAGAGGTCAGGTTCCCTGAGGGTCTGGAGACCCCTTCACTGGATGGCTTCTTGTGGCAGCTGAAGTCTCTTAGCCTCTTCCGTTCTTGCTCCTTGTCACATCTCTTTCATCAGCTGCATATGCAGCCGGTTCATAGAGTTACTGAGGAACTGGATTCGCTGCATTAGCTGATTTATTATCCGACCCAGCTTTCTGGTGGTGTGACATTTAGTGTAACATTGGTCTAGCTGTGATTCCATCCATTTTTCTCTTTTGCCCTCCCTCTCTTTTACAGATTTATATGGAAGATAGAGCAACAGAGACAGAGAGGGAGAGACAGAGACAGACCGAGATCTTCCATTGAACAGTTTACTCTCCAAGTGACCACAAAGGCCAGATCTGGGCCAGGATGAAACTAAGAGCCTGGAGCCCCATCCAGGACTCCCACATAGGTGGTAGAGGCTCAAGCACTTGGGTCATCTTCCATTACTTTCCCAGGTGCATTAGCAGGGAGCTGGATTGGAAGCAGAGCAGCAGGGACTCGAACCAGCATTTGGGTATGGGATGCTGGTGTTGCAAAAGCTTAACCTGCTGCGTCTCAATGCTGGACCCCTTTTCTCTTTGGCAATAATATAAGCCAGTATTTGCTTTTATTTTTCTTTTATGCTAGTTTTGGTTATCTCCCTCTATATATTTTGTAAAACTAAGAAATAAAAACTTTTTTGTTTGTATATTTTGTCATCAAAGAATGAGAACTTCCAGAATGGAATCTGGGTTTGTCCTTTAACTGGTGAATATATGCTCTAGCCACCAGCTTTTTAGGTGATATCTAGGAGAGAGAGAAAATGTGATCCTGTATTCTTTTTTAAAAAAATTAAGATAAAACTCATACCAGAAAATATATCCTTTTATAAGAGTATTGTTCAGGAACTGGTATTGTGGCATGGTAGGTTAAGCTGCCTGTGGCATCCCTTATCAGAACACTGGTTCATGCCCTGGCTGCTCCACTTCCAATCCAGCTTCCTGCTAATGTGTCTGGGAAGGCAACAAATGATGGCCCTAGTTCCCTGGGCTCTGCCACCCATGTGGAAGACCTGGATGGAGTTCCTGACTCCTGGCATTGTCCTGGCCCAGGGCTGTCTGTTTTGGTCATTTGGTGAGTGAACCAGCTGATGGAAGATTTCTCTCTGTCTCTCCCTCTCTCAATTGCTCTGCCCTTGAAATCAATCAATTAATCAATCTTTAAAAGGCATATTGTTCTATTTTTAAAGTACATTTACAAAGTTGTGAAACCATCATCACTTTCCAATTCTATAACATTTTCATTCCACCCAAAGAAACCCAGTTAATAACAACTTTCCATTTCCTTTTCCCCATCCCTAGTTGAACTTCTTTTTAAAATTTATTTATTTGAGAGGCAGAGAGCCAGAGAGCTCCCAACCACTGAGTCACTCCCCAAATGCTAGCCCGCTGGGAGCTGGGAACCCAATCCGAATCTCCCAGGAGGGTGGCAGGGGCCCCATAGTTGAGTGATCACTGCTGCCTCCCAGCCTCCCAGGATCTGCATTAGCAGGAAGCCAGCATCAGGCGCAGAAGTGGGACTTGAACACAGGGACTCTGATATGGAATGTGGGCGTCCCAACCAATGTCTTAACCACTGTGCCCAATGCCTGCCATTGGACTTCCGACTTCCCGCCATTACTTTGGTGTGGACACTTGAGTCTTCCACTGTGGGGACTGCCCGGCACATGTTTTTGGTTTTTGTCTGTGTTCACATCCTAACTATGCAGGGGAAAATCTTCTGTGCTATTCTTTCCGTTAAAAGTCTGTTCCCTTTAAAGAAAAGAAGGCAACTAGGAGGTGAGCAGTTCTGCTTTCTCTGTGGTCTGTTAACACCGTGCTGTCATCTCCACTTGGCAGGCTCACGTTTTCCTCGTCCTTGCTCCAGACAAAACCACGAAGCCCTTCTCACTTTTCCTCACTGTCCCTGACAGCACTCGCACATGCTGGACCGCAGCCCTCTTGCCTGTCCCACTCCCATGCTTTGCACCAGCCTTTGCGTTTCATCTTGATTTGGGGTCTCTGGACCCCATCTGGGGTTTGTGTGTCCCTTCTAATCCTGAGCTTTCTAGGACGCTATCTTTGTAGCCACATCAGTCCTCGCTCACTTTTTCCCTTCCCAGGAATCAGGCCAGGATTTTGTACTTAAAAGCCCCACCCTTCCTGCATAATAGGGCCCTAGACCAGGGCCCCATAGCTCTGTTCCCCTCCTGCCGACACAGGGAGGGAGGGCTTGCCTGTGACTATGGCGGCTTTGCCTTCCCCAGTGGTCATCACTGCGGAGATGACAGAGGCCCTTTGTTCCCCAAGGTTCCTGTCACTTCATCTTCAGCAAACAATTCTCCCACTTTGGCCCAGAGGAGCAGTTCGCCTGGTTATTTCCTCCAGCCCCAGGAGATCACAGTGTCAGGCTGAATTTGTCAGCTGCACTTTTATAACGGGAACAGGGCATTGTCTTTATGAGACCTTTGTAGGATGTGATCATTTGTTCTTTTCTAAACATTCCTGAAGTACAACTTGCAGAAATCCACCTGAGAGCGGGGATGAAAGGAGAGGAGGAAGCTTGCCCCTGAGCTGATGGGGAACCACCACACAGGCACAGCCCAGAGCTCTCCAGCAAAGCTTGCCACTTTCACTAGCACTCTCTGGCTTGCTGGGTGCAGTCAGCTTATTTGGTTACTTTTTCTCGTGCAGATGGATGATGAAGTTAGAATCCTGGCTCTACTCTAGCTATCTGAATTTGGGCAAATTACTCTCTCTGATCTTTGGTTTCCTCGTTTGTAAAACAAGAATAGGGGGGTATTCTGTTCGCAGATAGAATTTGTGGTCGATTGAGGATGGCTGCATGGTGTCCTGACACTGCTCCATGGACAGCCAAAGCCTGCGTCTGCACTACTGAACTCAGGACTCTGGTTGCTTGACCAGTAGAACGTGGCAGAAGTGAAAATAAGTCTGTTCTGAGCTCAGACTATACCAAACCAGCAGCTCCTATTTCCCCCTCCTTGGGAATCTTTCTCTAAGGGTCTTGAGCCACCCATGTACGAAGTCCGAATACCCTGAGACCACTGTACTGGGGTCTTGGTAGGAGAGAGTTTCAGATGAGCCCAGCTGCCTTGTAACCACCCCACCAAGGTGGCAGAGGAATGAAGCCACTTGGACTCTGCAGCCAGCCCACCCAAAAGCTGAATACCAGCAACTGATCTCACTGATGGCAGTTGATGCCGTGGGGAGCAAAGAAATTAATTACCCCGCTGAGTCTTGACTGAATTTCTGAGATATCATGAATGCTGTTTGAAGCTGCAATAGATAACTGGCACAGAATTTTGAACCTGGAAGTGGGGTGCTTCTCTAATGAAATCCTAAAACATGTGTTATTGGCTAAGAAGAAGGTGGAAGGTTTGAGGAACCTGTGAGTGAAAGCGTGGAAGAGATTATTGGTCTCTGGATGTGGAAGAAGAGGGGGAAGATTGGATTTGGAGTTGGGGAAGAAATGGAATGTTGTTATGTAATGGAGAAAATTTGACAACCCTGTTACCAGTGGAAAGTAGAAAAGAAGCCTGATCGGTGGATTTGGCTAGAGAGATTTTCTGGTAGAATGTTGGAGGTGCTGACCGGTCTCTTTGAGACATTATGATAAGCAGTGGATAGAGAGATATTAGAAAAGAAGAAATCTGCACTGTTCAAACAGTTTTTAGAGGAAATATAAAGGAATCAGGACTTAACGGGTTTGGAAATAAAAGTGATCTCACACCCACATCAGCTCTAAATCCCATCTAGAATGTATCTTAATGCAGAGCAAATATGATGGGTGGAGGTTCTAAATGTAGTGATTGAGAGGAGTGAGATTTCACACTAAGGTAATCTCCTTCTTGGAACCTTAGGGAAAGCCAGGGCAGGAGCAGAAGTAGAAAGGCTTGGCCAGCTAAAGAAAGGAACACTCAGTTGAATTACCCAGTTAGAAAATTGTAGGAAAATGCTCATTGAATTTTCTCCATCATTAGAAGGAAAAATAAATAGTAAAAGTTGACAATAAAGACACGAAAGAGCTAATTTTCACTTTCAATTTGTCTTTCTGAATGATGCCTCTTTGGTATTTTATGAAGGGTAAATTACATTTGAAATGAAATCTTTCAAATGAGTTATCTTTTGGGTTAGTTATTTGGCACACCTTTTAAATGCATTTTACTTATTTGCGGTGGGTGGGGTAGAAGATGAATTCTGAAGAAGTTGAGAGGAAAATAATTTCAGGAGGTAATGGATGAACTTGGTCTGGAAGATTAATCAGGGCAGTTGCAGGAGAGTGGCAAACGCATAACTGGAGTAGAACTAAATATCTGATTGTAATTAAAACTTTCGGATTCTAATGGCTGCATGAAAGATATTTTAATAAACGTGAAATGCACTTTCTAAATGGCACGCTAACTTTTAATGACTTGGGTGTTTTGTTTGATTAGTAACCTGGACTGTTAAATTAAAGCCAACTGCAAGTGCATGATAAAATATTGATGGTTTCAGGCAAATGAATTGGGGGAGTTATGCTTGACAGATTTTTTGTATCATTAAGGATTTTAACTGGTGGAAAATATATATTGCTGGTGCTTAAAGATAGTTAAAGAGGATCTTCCTGTTTATATGACCTCGTTTTAATTTTACAGTAATAATAAGGGGGAAATCTGAATTATTCACAGATGGTTGGTCAAGAGAGGTCACTTAATTAAAAAAGTGTTATTTTAATTACACCTGTTTCACATTCCTGGAATAGGAAATTAAATATTTTGAGGCATTTGATTATTTCTATCTCATACAGTACCTGGACGTTACTGACTCTTATGAGGACCTGGAATTGTTGTATACGAAGCCTTGCTTGTTGGTAGGGAGTTTTGCTTTAAGAACCAGGATTTTAAAAACAACTATTTCATTGACAGTTTCAGAAATAATGCACAAAGAAAATACACATGATTTTATGGGCATATGTGTAAATACACTATATATTTGTGAACATGCAAGACAATTTGCAATCAGATATGAAGGGAAATAGGCATGGTTACTTCTAGGGAATAAACTGTGGAGTCTAAAGGAGGAAGGCTTATTTCTGCATTTTCTGGTGAATTATGAATATGTTTTGCAATGAGCACACTTCAGTCTTATAAATAACTTCCCTTTGGAACCCAGTTTCCGTTTTAACAACTTGGCTGCTCTTTTCATGCCTCCTTTCTCATAACAGAACCCTTTCCTGATCCTGCCAGGTAATATGTAAATTTTCAGAATATTTTTTCATTGGATCAAGTTTCCTTCCTTCTTGCTGTCCTTCTTAGCATTCATTGATCCTAAGGTGTTTAGTGTTTTATGTTTCTTAATGCTTTTTATAGCCCACATAAAAGCAACTTCTTGTAAAAAAGACCTTGGCAATATTCTTAAGGTAGCTCTCTCTCTGCAAAGATTTGGGTGAATTTTTGAGAAGACAGGAATTTTGAGGCAGAGAGAGTTCTTCCATCTGCTGATTCACTTCCCAATTGGCCATAATGGCAGGAGCTGCACCAATCCAAAGCCAGGAGTTTCTTCTAGGTCTCCCACATGGCCCAAGTCCTTGGGCCATCTTCTACTGCTTTCCCAGGCCATAGCAGAGAGCTGGATTGGAAGTGGAGCAGCTGGGACTCGAACCAGTGCCCATATGGGATGCTGGCACTGCAAGTGGTGGCTTTACCCACTACATCACAGCACCAGCCCCCAACAACTAACACTCTTAAGTATGATGTCAATGACCACCCGAGGCTCTTGACATGAGCTGTCAAGGCTATGGAAGCCTTTCGAGTGCACAAACTCTGAGTATTTGGACAAGGCCATAAGCAAAGTAGAAGTTCTCTCCTCCCTTTAGAGAAAAGTACCTTCTTTGTTGGCCACTTTTTTCTGCTGGGGTCTCACCCACAGAGATCGTTCATGTAGACCATTTTTTGCCATAGTGTCTTGGCTTTCCATGCCTGAAGTGCTCTCATTCTACCTCATCTTAAGCCACATTCACTTCCCCACTTCCATCATTGCTCTTCTAGGCTCCCCACTAGAAATGTCGGCCCATGTCTCCCTCCTATTATTATTTCAGACTATTGTCAATAGTACATAGCTTTAGCCCTCTAACAGGTTCTTTGGTTCTGTTGTCCCTCTTATCATTCCTTCTGCCATCCCCACGGATCATCTTCTTGGGTCACAACGGCCTCGTGGCTTCCTGAGGACCCTCTGATCCCCCGCTCTGTGTCCTCTCCACCCAGTCTGCACCCTGCTGATGACCGAGTCACCTTCTGCACCGTTCTTCACGCCTCTCTCTAGCTCAGGAAGTGGCGAGTGCTCCAATGTCCACCTCGTCTGCTACTCTGAAAGACTCCTGCTTTCTGACTCTGGTCAAGGCCCCTCCTAGCTGTGCTCCATGCAGTCTTCCTAGTCTTACACTCTCTCTCTCGCCCTTAACACACAGCTGCTGTGCAGACATTCGTTTCTGAGTTCCCTCTCGCGGCACTCTGCTCCTTCCTCCTTCCGTTCTCCTTTATTTCACCAGCACATAGTTCCTGAGTGCCTCCACGTGTCAGCCTCTGCAGCCTCTGTGAAGAAGCAAAGACACAGCTTATGATCTAAAATTCCCTGTGTCCTCAGTGTGCATTTACGCCTCTGCGTCTGCTTAGTCTGTTTCATCTGCCTGAAATCTCTCCTCTCCTTCTATCCATTTCGACTGTGTCGGTCCTCCAAGACCTGGGTCATGCTCCACTTCTCCTTCAGGCACATCCCCACCATCAGCCTGTGACCACCTTCCATGCTCAGTCACCAAGCCCTCAGGTTGTTCCTTTCCACAGGGAACTAATGGTGTATAGCTCCATACTGAAACTTCCAATTCTCTCTCTGTGCAAAAGCCTTGACACCCCAGTTCTTCCAAAAATTTCAAACTCCTAAGAATACTGTTATTGTTGCTCAGGCTCCTCACTTAAATTTCTTCCCAGAGAGGAAATCCCAAATCATAAACAGATAGCCTTTTCAATGTTCACTAAAAGTTATCTCTAGCACTCAGGGCCATCTTGCAGGTAGTAACAAAATCCCGATGACTTTCTGGTCACTTCTGTGTGTGTGTAGAGAGGAGAGAATGAGATGGCAGGCAGTGTTGAGACAGTACACAGCGTGAACCTGCGAGTCAGACTGATGTGGGGTGAAAGCCCTGCCCAGCCCCAATCCTATTGGCTCTGTGATGGCTTCACCACGCTAACTAGCAGCTCTGTGACTGCTTAGCCTCTTAGTCTGTCTCTTATTCTTAGTCTCTTAGCCTCTGAGTCTGCTCTCTCACTTATAAGAATATGGCGATAAATTTGTTACGGTCACGGTTAAATGAGATAACATAGAAAAACTAATTAGTATAGTACCTAGCATAGAGCAAATTAAGAAAATTCTAAGAATGTTGTGATTTTAGCATAAATGTGGTTTTCAGGTTGTTAACCAGGACACCTGGGCTCACTAAGTGCCTGTCTCCCAACACTAGTGTCATGGTATTCAACTTTTAAATTTGGACCTCAGGAGCGGGCATTTGGGATGCCCATATCCTGTACCAGAGTGCTTAGCTCAAATCTTTGCTCCACTTCCATTCCAGCGTCCTGCTAATGTGCATCCTGGGAGGCAGCAGGTGATGGCACAAATACTTGCCTCCGGGCCATCCACACGAGAAACCCCAATTGAGTTCCTGGCTCCTGACTTCAGCCTGGCCCAGCCCTAGATACTGCAGGCATTTGGGAAGTGAAGCAGTGGATGGAAGATCTTTGTCTCTATCTCTCTGCCTGTAAAATAAATAAAAATAAAAAAAATAAATTTGGGCCTCAGGAAAAGACACATTGCTATAGGCCATAGGTCTCTAGACCTTCTGAGTATGTTAACCCCTGAACATCAGAGATTGAGTTCTTTGACCAACCAGCTTCCGGCATGGTGTTAGACCATTAGAGAGGTCAGCATTTGATTCATGGTGGGAGATGCTTAGGTTGGAAGTGTTAAAGCAGACAGCAGTTAGAGAGACAGACTCATCAAGGCCCTCCAGTCACCTGCATCTAAGTCCAACTTCCTCCTGGACTGGAGCCCAACTTGATCCACTGTGAGAAAGTAGCACACAGCCTTCTCCGAAGATTTTATGAATGGGAGAGAGAGATGGAGGAGAGCCAGAGAGAGCAGCTGGGCTGTTCTCTTGGACCATGCAAAATAGAAAATCTCATATGGAATGGGTTTTGACCCTGTCTGGTACAGTGCAGGGGGGTGAGTGTTCTCCAGTGCCATTCCACCCCCATTGCATCTCTGCTCTCCTTGGTAAGCCCTGGGAGACAGAGCCGTGCCCCAAACACAGGCCAGGGAGTTAACAGTACAGGCAAACACCAAACTTTTCTGTCCCCTCCAGAGGCTGCCAGCCCACACAGGCAGCTGCACAGAGAATAAAGGTGTGTGTCTGTGGCTTCGGGATCTGAACAATGCCCCGTTGGTGACAAGTGTCACAGGAAACTAGGCTCTCTTGAGGGCTGGTTACAGGTCTATTACGCAAGGCCAAAATGCAGTGAATCTGTAACCACACAGATGTGCATGGGGCCACAGGGGAGGGCAGCTCAGATTGTCAACCTTGGGGGGCACTGACACAGATAGGGGTGCAACCGCAGTGCTGTGGGGCTGTGGGTTGGGGGACAGAAGGAAAGGGGTTAGGGACGCTGCCTTGCTGGGAGACCAGGACTTCTTAGTCATTTTGTTTTGTTTAAAAAATTACTTAGAACTACCAGTCGGGAATTTCTTTCGAGTTGTATGGAGTTGGGGCAATTAGTCCTGAGTTATTTTTGACTTGAAAATGCCCTCTCCCCACCCCCAGAACCCCCTGAGCATCAGCTTGTTTTGTTAAACTCAAAGGGTGCATCTCTAGGCTTCCTCTTCTTTGCTTACACACACAAGGGAACTTTAAAATACTCACGGAATGTGGAATTGCAAGATAAATTTTTGGGGTAGGGGCTGTGGCACAGTAGATTAAGCTGCCACATGAGAGAGCTGAGTGCTTAGGATCAAGCCCTGACTCTGCTTTGGATCCAGCTTCCTGCTGATGTGCAGCAGATGATGGCTCAAGAACTTGAGTCCCTGCTGCTCTCATGGGAGACCCGGATGGAGTTCTTGACTCCTGGCTTTGGCTTGGCCCAGCCTCGGTGTGAGTGTGTGTGTGGGGTTGTTGCATTTGGGGAGTGAACCAGTGGATGGAGATCTCTCGCTGTCTCTGTAGCTCTGCCTTTCAAATAAATAAATAAAAGCTTAACAAGAGTAAGTGTATTCTGGTAGAAAAGTTTTGAAATCCTGTATACAAGCAATTATCAGAAAGGTCATGGAAAATGGGTATTATGAAAAAAGTGCATGGATTTAAAAATTGTTTTGCTTTGGGGGCTGCATTGTGGCACCGCAGGTTGTGCAGCTATTTGTGAGGCTGGCACCCCATATCTGGGCACCGGGCAGAGTCCCAGCAGCTCTTCCAATCCAGCTCCCTGCTAATGTGCCTAGGAAAGCAGCAGAAGATGGCCCAAGTGCTTGGGCCCTTGCCACCCTCGTGGGAGACCTGGGTGGCGTCCCAGGCTCCTGGCTTCCACCTAACCCAGCCATTGCGGCCATTTGGGGAATGAATCTGCAGATGAAGATCTCTTTCTGTCTCTCCCTCTTCTTCCATACCTCTGCCTTTCAAGTAAGTAAATATTAAAGGAATTTTTTTGCACCAAAATACATTTAATTAGTCTTTGGTTCTATTTTCCCACTGGCCATCTGAAGTACACACGAATGCCCTTACACACTTTCCCTGAGTCCTCTTTCTCTCTGGCATAGAGCTGGCCCATCCATGTTGGAGCAGGGCGCAGGCCAAGGCGCCAGACCTGGTATGCCTGCGTGGGCACTGGAGCACCCTGACCCCTCCCCAAGGCACCCTTTCAACAGCGCCACACGTCGTGTCAGTGTCTTTGATGCAGGAAAGAAATCCCACTCATCTTTTGAGGCCCCTTGTGTAATTTTGCTTTCCTCTGGCTGGTTGGATTAGTTAAAATTTCATCAGCTTCTCTTAAAACATCTCCCTGTTGTCACATCATGAAAAGAGAGGATGTCTCTTGAAGATGTTTGCCGCCCCCGTTAAGAAAGAAAAGAACCTGATCCGCTCTTGTTCTGGAAGTTTAATTCCTCTCGCAAACTGAAGCCAGTCAGATGGCGTATTTTGAAGCACATTGCATTTTTTGTAGTTGTTCAGTGGTTTTATTAGGGGAAAATATAAGAAGCCCACCCCTCACTGTCCAATATTCTGCTGTATTCTTGACGTGCAAGAGTGGGTAGCTTTCTAGGCACCTGGCAAAAACACAGGCGTTCTGATAACCAGCTCAGAAAACAGAAGCAGCTGGGGTGAAATTATGAGGCCCCGGCAGTAGGGGGCAGTCTGACACAATTGAACAGAGGCTGATCATCTAATAAAACATCAGAAACAAGGCTCTTTGAGACAACAAAGGCAGAAATTGTGCTCAGAGCTGTAAATCTTGCATGCTAAATTTCTGTGCAAGAGACATTTGTGGTTGTATCATAATTAAACGTGCTACTAAAACATAAATCCCTTACTGATAACTTCCTCTTAGGGGCCTCATTTTCCATAGAGTGAGCCAGAGGCTGGTCACCCATTAGCATTAATTGGAAAGATTTCTGGTGTATTCAGCAGAGACCTGCCTTTTGTGTGCTGGAAACAACAAAAGAAAAATCACTCTCGTCATTGGCTCCAAGTGTCCCCTAACCATCTTATGAATCATCTTATGACTGTGCCGCTGTATTGATGTTAACGATAAGAGCTGCCAACCTTGAGAGAGAGAGAAGGAAGAGCATTTAGAAGTATGGGGTGAGTTCCTCAGGGCTTCTATAACAAAATAGCATGAATGAGGTAGATTTAACCCAGAAAACTGTTTCTCTGGTTTAGGAGGCTATGGTGGAGGACCTTCCCTTGCCTCTCCGTAGCTTCTCACGGTGCTCCTTGGTCTTTGGTGTCCCTCGGATTGCAGCAGCATACGTCCAGTCTCTGCCTCTGTCTTTACAGGCTTCCCTCACTGTGTCTGTTTTATGTGTCTGTCTGCTCATAAGGGCACCAGCTACATAGGATTAGGGGCCCACATTACTCCAGTGTGACCTCTCATTAACTAGTTACATTTGCACGGAGCCTAGTTCCAAATTAGGTCACGTTGTGGGGTACTGGGGATTAGGCTTTCAATACATCTTTTTTTGAGGGGGAGTGGGGGGAGAGAGATGTGGAGAGAAAGACACACAATTGAATCCATAACCGATCATAGATATTTTGAGTCATCTGGATTCTGACATATGATGGGTTGCGGTATCATGGCAGCTCCCAGGCAGGCTTACCCAATTCAGGTGCCTCCAAAAACCCTAGTCCTTGCTTACTCTAATTCTTACCAAGGGATAGAGATGAGGCAGATATTCGTCCAGTGTCTGCTAAGTGCTAGGCACTTTGCACAAGTCAGCTCCTTACCCCGCCACTGCCACACTGCAGTGCTCACTGCCTTGTCATTTGGTCCTGGTGGCCCACCTCAGTGTCCTGCAAAACCTGCTCTTTCTGCTCCCAAGCTTGCCTTTGGTATTGGTTATCTATTGCTACATAATGGACGCTCCCCAGACTTCGAGGCTTTGTCACAGCTAACTGTTCTTGTCCCCTAGTTCCCGTGTCTCACCATAGTCCTCCGGTCCAGGGTCTCTCACAAGGCTGTAGTCAAGGTGCTGTGCATCTGCAGTCATCGTAAGACTTGAGTGAGGGGAGGCTCTGCTTCCGATTTTCTCTCCAGACTTCAGAAGGCCCCAGGCTCTCACTGGCTGTGGAGAGCCGCTCTGCAGGACCACTCCCAACATGGCAGGTGGCTTCCCCACCATGAGAGGGAAGTGAGGCAAGAGATGGCAAGCGAGGAGTGTGAGGGAAAACCAAGTCACAGCTCTTGTGTTTTCCTTTATTCAAGGAAACTCTATTAGGAATGTGCAACTGCGATACAAAATCAGACAGAAAACTTTTGTTCTAGTTTGTTAATTTCTAAAGGGCTTATGGGGATGTAAAGCTCAGGCCACATGTAGACAAATCTTTGACAAATTGCCACTTTTAAAAATCATCAATTTAAATGCAATTGAGAAGTTCTGTCCTGTATCTTCTTGAGTACCACAGCACTATGTAATGAATATAGGAACTTAATTTCTCTAGTTCTTTTTATTATTCAACAGTCAGGTAGGCAGATATACAGATTAGTGCTCTCATATGCTGGTTTATTCCCCAAATGCCAGCAAGGGCTGGGGCTGAGCCAGGCCAAAACCAGGAACTGGGAACTCAATCCAGGTCTCTCGTGTGAGTGGCAGGGACTCAGTCTACTTGGGCTTTGACCTGCTGCCTCCCATGGTGCACGTTTGCAGGAGGCTGGAATCAGAAGCCATAGCTGGGACTCAAAATCAGGCACTCTGATGGGGATGTCTCAAGTGCTGGGCCAAATGCCTGCCTTGAATTTAATTTCTTGATCACAAAAAACGCAATGAATTTAACCTTTTATGTTTAAAGATATAATTAAACTTTGGAGATACATGACTTATTTTCTGAAGATACAGCAGTAAATATGAGAAGCATAGAGGTAATACACTCAATGTATGTAAAACTTTTAAAAGTCAGTAATTAAAAATGAAGCTGATCCTTGGGGGCTGACTTTGTGACATGGTTGATTAAGCTGCCACCTGTGACTCTGTTTTCCCATATGAGCTCTGGTTTGAGTCCTGGGTGCTCTGCTTCTGATCCAGCTCTCTACTAATGCACCTGAGAAAGCAGAAGAAGATAGCTCAAGTCCTTGGGTCCCTATAACCATGTGGGAGACCCAGATGGAATTCTAGACTCCTGGCTTTGATCTGGCCCAGCCCTGGTCATTGTGACCATTTGGCTCATGAACCAGTGGATGGAAGATCTCTCTCTGTGTCTCTCCATCTCTTTCTGTAACTCTGACTTTCAAATAAATAAATACATCTTGAAAAAAAGACTACCACCAAGGGCAATGACATTCATAAATAATCCATAAATGGCTAGCAAAGCTTTAAACATGCTCAACTTCACTGATAAAAGCAACCGTATTTCATGCTTACAATGCCATTTTGATATATTCTTTATCACATTGGGAAAGATTATTGAATGAAAATATTCTACACTGCCAAGGTATGTCATGAATCAGTGCCTTCATACATTGATGGTAGACAGGCAAACTCTAAAAACTTTTTAGAAGACAAATGGGAAATATATATTAAGCGACTTACACTGAAAAGGAAAAAAATCTTTCATCTAATAATCCTGCTTTGGGGCATCTGTCCTAAGGAAATAATTGAAAATATAAATAAAGATTTATTCACAATGATTCTAATTGCATTCTTATTGATAACTAAATGCTGGGAGCAACAGTATAGTAAGGTATTGATGCAAAACAGGATATTTTGTGACTGTTAAAATGATGTTTACATCCAAATAAAGGAACATGAAGGAATATTTTGGGGGTGATGAATTTTTTTTTTGACAGGCAGAGTGGACAGTGACAGAGACAGAGACAGAGAGAAAGGTCTTCCTTTGTCATTGGTTCACCGTCCAATGGCCACCATGGCCAGTGCACAGCACTGATCCGAAGCCAGGAGCCAGGTGCTTCTCCTGGTCTCCCATACAGGTGCAGGGCCCAAGCACTTGGGCCATCCTCCACTGCACTCCCTGGCCACAGCAGAGAGCTGGCCTGGAAGAGGGGCAACCGGGACAGAATCTGGCGCCCCGATCGGGACTAGAACCCGGTGTGCCGGCGCCGCAGGTGGAGAATTAGCCTATTGGGCCACGGTGCCGGCCAAGGGGGTGATGAAATATTAATGACATAGCTGATTTTGGTGGTGGTTACAGAATTGTATACATTTGTCATCATACTGTACACCTACAAAGGAGGACTTTTGCTGTTTGTAAACCATACTTTGGGGCAGGAATTTGAGCTAGTGGTTAGGATGCCAGTGGCCATGCCTGCATCCCATATTGGAGTACCTGGATTCGAGTCCTGACTCTGACTTCTGATTTTAGCTTCCAGCTATAGCAGACCCTGGGAGGCAGCAGATGATGGCCTAACTGATTGAGCACCAGAAACCTGTGTGAGAGATCTGGATTGAGTTCCTGGCTCCTAGCTTTGGGCTGACCCATTTACAGCTGTTGCAGGAGTTTGGTGTTTGGGGAATAACCCAATGGATAGGAGCTACATATCTGTCTTTCTAGCTCTCTGCCTCTTAAAATTATATTTCAATAAGCCTAACTTTAAAAAATCATTAATTATGACATCCTCTCTCAGGGTTGACATTGTGGTGGAGTGGGGAAAGCCACTGCCCGCAGTGCCAGCATCCCATATGGGCTCCGGTTTGTGTCCTGGGTGTTCTACTTCTGATCCAGCTCCCTGCTATGGTCTGGGAAAGGCAGCAGAAAATGGCCCAGTGTTTGGGCCGCTGCATTCCATGTGGAAAACCTGGATGAAGCTTCTAACTCTTGGTTTTGTCCTGGCCCAGCCCTGCCCATGAGGCCATTCGGAGAGTGAACCAGTAGATAGAAGCCATCTGTCTCTTTCTGTCTCTCCCTCTCTCTAAGAACTCTGACTTTCAAATAAATAAGTCTTTTTGTTTTTTTTAAAGACAAATTTTTAAAAATTTATTTATTTATTGGAAAGACAGAATGAGGCGAAGAGAGAGAGAAAATGAGAAAGATCTTCCATTTGCTGGTTCACTCTCCAAATGCCCACAACAGCTGCGCCTGAGCCAGGCCAAAGCCAGGAGCCAGGAATTTCATCCTGGTCTCCCACATAGGTGGCAGGGGCCCAAGTAGCCCAAGTAGATGGTTCATCTTCTGATGTCTTCCCAGGTGCATTGGTGGAGCAGGCAGGAGACTGAAACTAGCACTCCCAAGTGGGATGCTGGCATTGCAAGCAGGCGGCTTAACCCCCTGTGTTACAATGCTGGCCCCTTGTTTGGAAAAAAAATTTTTTTTTAAAGATTTTGTTTATTTCAAAGGTGGAGTTAAGCCACAGAGAGGGAGAGACAGGGAGAAGAAGTCTTCCATCTGCTGGTTCACTCCTCAGATGGTCGCAATAGCTAGAGCCAAGCTGATCTGAAGCGTGCCCCTTGGAAAAATGTTTAATGCTTGTGTAGAAGTAAATGAGTCAGGATAAAAAACCAAACTGTATTTAGAGTAATGCAGATATTCGTTCCAATTTTTAGTGTATGTGCTACTGAAGTGAGCACAAGTAATACAAATATTAATGACTGTTGCCTTGGGGTGGTAGAGTCATGGATGGTTATTTTCTGTGTTCTTTCTAATGAACACATCATACTTCTATAATAAGGAAAATTAAATATTTATATTAAATATTTACAAAAAATCTGATATGTTTTATAAAGGATGTAAAAATGTACCAAAAAACTGGAGAGGGACCTGCACTGTGGCATAGTGGGCTAAGCCTCTGCCTGCACTGCCAACATCCCATATGGGCACTGGTTCAGGTCCTGGCTGCTCCACTTCCGATCCAGCTCTCTGCTATGGCCTGGGAAAGCAGTAGAAGATGGCCCAAGTCCTTGGGCCCCTAAACCCATGTGGGAGACCCAGAAGAAGCTCCTGTAACTCTTCCTGTCAAATAAATAAATCTTTTTAAAAAACAGAGAAAAGACTATTACAATGACAACAATGATATTAACTTTGGGCATCTGTCTTATACTTTTCATAATTAGGAAATCTAAAATTAAACTATTGAAAAATATTTCTGGGATGGGCATTGTGGCTCCTGTTTGGGAAGCCTGCATCTCCGGCTGGAGTGCCTGAGGTTGAGTTGCTCCTCTGCCTTCCAATCCAGTTTCATGCTTTCATGCTTACGTGCCTCAGGAACATCAGTTGATGGGTCAAGTTCCTGGGACCTTGCTGCCTACTTGGGAGAATCAGAGTTTTTGGCTCCTGCTTTTGGCCGGGGCCAGCTCTGCCTACTGTAGGCATTTGGGGAGTAAATGAGTGGATGGAAGATCTCTTTCTCCCTCTGTTTCTCCTCCCTGTCTGTGTCACTCTGCCTTTCAAATAAATAAATAAATAAATAAAGAATAAATCTTTAAAAAATATTTCTACATTAAGTACCTACTGCACTTATAATCACTAAAAATCCACATAAATTTGAGATGACGTCACATACTTATGTAAAAAATTCACTTCTCTTCCTGTCTAGCCAATTCCTTCGGAGTACAAGCACACGTTTGTGGGACAGAAGAGAGACGGCAGGTCTGGGCACTGTAGGCGGAGGCATTGGGTGGCAGCATGTTGCTTTACTAATGTCGGGGGCACCCCAGGAAGTCATCTATACCTGGATCAGTCTCTTACTTTCCATCCCAGGTCAATGTGAGGAGTTGGGTGCCTCTCCAGAGTGCCACTGGGTCTTGTCTGAAGTCTGTCTTGTCCCATGGGACAGCCTTGATGCTCTGTGTGGGCAGCATTTGCTGCTCTGATAACCACGAAGCGACCAGTCACTGGGCTGAGTGAAACCATGCAGTGCCTACACGGCAGGATGAGCTTTCCTTATCCCTTCCTGCTTCTTTCTTGTCTCACCTCCTCCCCTTCTCTTCGGAGGGACAAGGTCTTGGGCAGCACAAAGGAAGGGAGAATACAGAGATTTTGTTGGAAAATACTGCTGTGATGAAGCGAAACTGTGAATTGAGGAAGATCCCACTTCCGTGCTCTTGCTCCAAGCACCCAGTTCCCCTTGGTTGTGGGAAACTTCTCTGTACAGGCCCCTTGAACCACAGGGACTTCCGACTGCAAAGGAAGAGCGGCTCTTGGAAAAGACCCCCTATACAGCCTGCTCAAGTGGCTGAGCTGGTTCTGCGTATTGTTCCCTAAACAAATGCATAAAAGAGTATTTGTGATTTCCAGCTCCTGAGAGTCCGCGTGGGGGCAGACACTGCTGTGTGTGTGCACTTTCTTTCTCTTCCCCTTAGATACTAGTAACCAACAAAGTTTTCTTGAGAATTTTGAGTCTGTGGTCTTGATTTACACAATGTAGTTAGTGTCTTCCAAATTGGAGGGTCAGGTACCACTGGGGTGAGTCCAGGTGGCACATGGACGAGCATTTCTTATCTTGGTAGCGATGTGTTTGTGTTAATAATCATTAGGATATTGTTGCTTGTGATGCAGCCTCAGTTCTTTATGTTTTAAAAAAGTGAGTTAAAGAGAAGTATTAATAGCAGAACACTTAGTAAATGAATAAGGCAAGGCACAGAGCTGAAGTGTGAGGAATGGGGCACTATCAGATGCGGCCGATATTAGCAAGAGAAAGGTTTGTTTGCCTTGTTCTCCTCTGAAGGTCTCAAAAGATCTGCAGCTTCTCAGGGCCCCCTGCCCCCTGCCTGGACAGGATCTGGAACCTGCACACAGCCTCAGGCTTGAACAAGTTGGGCCTGGAACCCTGGGAGCTGCACAGAGCGGAGAGAAAACCCGAGGGGGATCCATGGGGGAGGAGAAGAGGGATGGAGAAGAGAGGGATGGAACCTCTGTGCTGTCCAAGGTGAAGGCTGGGCTTTAGAGACAACTTGATAAGGAGGTAATGCTGTAGATGCCATTGGTTCTCTCTATGGGGGACAGACGACAGGAATGAGACCATGTTAATGGATTGCATTTATGATTCCTCCCAAGTATCAGGGATATAGTCAGTTGTGGGCAACTGGAGCTCCCTCCCAGGGGGGGCCCTGCTGAGGTATCCACTGCAGCTGTGGGAGAACAGAGACTTGGGCCCAAAGAAAGTGGGCAGGAAGTGCACCTGCTGCAACAACTCACTCTGACACTGCACCTGGAAGCTTCCGTATATGCCATCTTACCCCCACGTCTTGTAGTCGTGTGTCCACATCTATGTCAAATGATGATGCAAGTATATTACACAAATATTAGACAGAAATACATCTGTAAACTTGCTATTGTAAAAAGATAATAATGATAGGTAAAACAAGGCAGCTGACAAAACTGTATAAAATATAGTGCCATTTTTTCATGACAAAGATATGTTCCATATATACAGAAAAATATCTAGAAGGTGATATGTAAATGTGTATGATGATTATCTCTTGATGATAGGATTGTGATACTCCCCCCCCCTTTTAAACCAATTTTCAAAAAATAATGAACAAGTATTACTTGTGTGATCTTTTTGAAGGTTAGAAGGTTCTCTTCCTATTCACTCACAGAATTGCCCCTGGAGGACCTCCCGCATGATTCTGGTAACCTTGGTTGTAAATCTGTGTCCAAGATTTGCAAGGGGGTGCACAGCCTGGAGTCAGAGTTTCCAGCTATTTGCAGTAAGGGAGGTTAAGCAATGCATTTTCTGGCAAACAGAATTATTCCATTAACTATATTTTTTTGTGTGTGAATAGCTTAAAAATACAACTTTTCAGTAATATCAGTCATTAAATTTATACATATATAATAACTACTTTAAATTTAGGTATTCTGTGATAATTACACATGTACAGTCTAATGAAATCTGAGAATTTAATTTAGCAAAATTTCATGTAATATCTCTTACTAATAGAGCCACTATTTTCACAATGCTTTAACGTTTTTGCATGAATAAAATAAACATTTGTAGAAAATTATATATTAGTAACTCTTATCTAGCCAATTCAACCTACTTGAAAAACTGTTGTCAAATTGTAATTTAGATTCCCAATTATTGTTAGCATTCATATTGGTTTGGGATTATGACCAAACTGTGTGCTTTGAGGGAATCATATAAAGAAGGCCCCAGAACTAAGTTCATCTGATAAATGTACATTGATCCCTAACAAAGTGCGTGGTGCAAAGTAAGCGGGGCTCATCCAGCACTTGCTAGTGTGCGATTCCAGCCTTGATGCTGAGTGGCTGTGGGGTGTTGGGCACATGGTTTTACCTCTCTGGGCCTTGGATTTCTTATCTGGAAAAATTCAAAATTTGTTATTTTTTTAAGATTTACTTATTTACTTGAAAGTCAGAGTTACACAGAGCGAGAAGGAGAGGCAAAGAGAGAGAGAGAGAGGTCTTCCATCCACTGATTCACTCTCCAGATGGCTGCAATGGCTGGAGATGTGCCAATCCAAAGCCCGGAGCCAGGAGCTTCTTCTTGGTCTCCCACAGGTACAGGGGCCCAAGCACTTGGGCCATCTTCTACTGCCTTCCCAGGCCATAGCAGAGAGCTGGATCAGAAGTGGAGCAGCCAGGACTTGAACCGGTGCCCATATGGGATGCTGGCACTACGCCACAGCACCAGCCCAATAAATTTGTTATTACAGATAGAATTCTGTGCTAGACACTCTGAAAATCCCCAAAATGCTTTCAAGGAAGTTACATTGTAGGAGAAATACACACACACACACACACACACACACACACACAGAGTTATCTGCAATATGAGGCGGCCCATGGCCATTGCCTTATGGACCTGTTCAAAGAAAGAGGATTTTTTTTTAAAAAGATTTTATTTATTTATTTGAGAGGCAGTTACAGACACAAAGAGGGAGAGACTTCCCAGTTGGCTGCAGTGGCTGGAGCTGTGCCGATCTGAAGCCAGGAGCCAGGAGCTTCTGCCAGGTTTTCCACTGGGTACAGAGGCCCAAGCACTTGGGCCATCTTCTACTGCTTTCCTAGGCCTCAGCAGAGAGCTGGATGGAAAGTGGAGCTGCTGGGACTAGAACTGGCATCCATATGGGATATTGGTGCCACAGGTGGAGTATTAACCTACTGCGCCACAGCACTGGCCCCAAGAAAGTGGTTCTTAAACGCGACAGCTGGGCTAACAGTGAGCTAGGTTCTTACCTTAGCTCTGGCATTTGCCAACAGCAAGACCTGTGCATATTATTATTATTATTATTATTATTATTATTTTATTTGACAGGTAGAGTTATAGACAGTGAGAGAGAGAGACAGAGAGAAAGGTCTTCCTTCCGTTGGTTCACTCCCCAAATGGCCGCCACAGCCGGAACTGCGCTGATCCAAAGCTAGGAGCCAGGTGCTTCTCCTGGTCTCCCATGCGGGTGCAGGGCCCAAGCACTTGGGCCATCCTCCACTGCACTCCCGGGCCACAGCAGAGAGCTGGACCGGAAGAGGAGCAACCAGGACTAGAACCCGCGCCCATATGGGATGCTGGCTCCGCAGGTGGAGGATTAACCAAGTGAGCCACGGCGCCGGCCCCATGCCTGTGCATATTACTGAATAGCCTCTCAGACCCTCAGTTTTCTAATCTGTAGGTTGGGAACATCTTGTAGGATGGCTATGAAAAGCAAATAAGATACTACATTTATGGATAAATGCTTTGCATGCTGGTGGAGTCTGAGTAAGTGATTAATACATGTTAACTATTTATTTTTGTAATTTTTGAAATTTCTTCCATCTGTGGAACACGAAAATGGGATGTGGTGTGGAAAGGCAGAAAGGAAAACTCCCAGAGCTGGCCAAAGCAGACAAAGAACTTGAGAAAGAAGAGTTCTGCTTGGTTTGTTTTGGGGTGCGTGATATAACTCCTTTTCCATCCCTATCCCTACCCCGCCACCAACCCCAGGGTGTTAGCCAAGCCTGTGTGGCTCACATGTGTGTGCATGTGCAGGGTGTGTGTGTGTGTGTGTGTGTTCTGTATGTGTAACTCAAACAGATGTGTTTCTTGTCCAGGTTTGTGTGGATGAAACAGACACTACAGAGATGGACTCCAGAAGAAAAGGCAAGGTCACGGCTAACAGGCAGGTAGTACAGGCACCACCATACTGTGAACGTTTATACATTTCAATTGCCCTCAGTCTCTGGTGGAGTTTTGGAAATTCAGTAAGACAGTGTCAGTGGAATTGTCGTAGGACTGCTGAAAGTGAAGTTGTTTGTCATCATAGCCCTGTTTGGGACCCTTTTTTGGTTTTGGTGGTTGCCTACAAATTGTAAAACCACACCGTTCTACTAATGCACCACTGGTTGGTCAATGAGTAATTTGCCTAAAGTTGTAATGAAGAAAATTCCGCATCAAAATAGGAATGGAGGGACTGGTGCTGTGGCGCAGTAGGTTAATCCTCCACCTACGGGGCTGGCATCCCATATGGGTGCTGATCCTAGTCCTGGCTACACCTCTTCCAGTCCAGCTCGCTGCTGTGCAGGTGCCTGGGAAAGCAGTAGAAGATGGCCCAAGTCCTTGGGTCCCTGCACCCACATGGAAGACCAGGAAGAAGCTCCTGGCTCCTGGCTTCAGATCGGTGCAGCTCCAACTATTGTGGCCATGGGGGAGTGAATCAATGGAAGGAAGACCTTTCTCTCTGTTTCTCCCTCTCACTGTCTGTAACTCTATCTCTCAAATAAATAAATAAAATCTTTAAAAAAAGTAGGAACAGAACGACCTTTATTACTGTGTAGTTTCAAAATGCCTTACAGCCACGACCACGGCAGGGCTCCTCTGTGGATGCCAGCTTACTCGCCCTCTTCTCATGGTACCCCGTGCCTAATGCCTGTGCTTCCTTCAAGTGTTGTCCAAAAGTCCCTTATTCACTGCACTTTCCCTGACCAAGCCCCAAATGCTAATCACCATTCAGCATCTGCAGAGCACTTGATAAAAATCTTTCCTAGCCCTTATTGTATTCTTCCATGGTTATTGTCCCATTGTCACTCTCTCCTGCCAGGCACAGCTGTTCCCTGCTGGGGACCTACAAGTGGCCCCTAGGAAGGAGGCTGGGCTCCTTCTTTTGCTGTTCTCTGAAATATTTTCCAAAAGTCCAAAGCATAGGCAGAGTCCATTTCAAGAAGACTCATATAGGCTCCTAGACAATGAAAACACAGGGACATATTAACTTAGCTGCTTAACAGGCCAAGACTCATGTGTATGGCCTTGCTCTTAATGTCTTTTGTGGTCAACATAACTTTCCCCTCATTCATGCTCACACCAAACATGTCAGGCAGTGCCATTCCTGACAGACACTGGCCAAACTCTCCCTTGGACTTGGGACAGTGTTAAATGCTGAATGCTCAGCCCACCTTCACGGGCAGGTGAGTCACTTGTGCCACAAGGGCCTATGCTAAGATCACCTTGCACTTAGTTGAATGGTCTGCTTCTGCCATCTTGACATTCTTTTGAAAGATTTACTTGAAATAGAGAGGAGAGAGGGAGAGGGAAAGAGAGAAATAGAGGTCATCCATCCACTGGTTCATTCTTCACTGCTCCCAATTGCCAAGGCTAGGTCAGGCCAATGTCAGAAGCCAGGAACTCCATCCAGGTCTCATGTGTGTGGTGGGGACTGAAACACTTGAGCCATTATCTACTGCCTTCCAGGCACACTGACAGGAAACTGGATCAGAAGCAGTGCAGCTGGGACTCAAATCAGGCACTCTTAAATGGGATGTGGGCACTCCAAGCCATGACTTAATCCATTATGACACAATGCCCACCTCAGATTGAAATCTTCAATTGTTGAACAAGGGATCCCATGTTTTCATTTTACCCTGGGCCCCACAAATTATGTAGCCAGCTTGATGATGCTATTTCCTTACCCCATTAACAATTATTTACTTTTCATTTTATTTGAAAGGTAGAGAGAGAGAGATTTTTCATCCATTGGTTTATTCCCCAAATGCCAGCAATAGCCAGAGTAGGGCCAGGCTGAAGCCAGGAGTCAGAAACCCTATCCAGGTCTCCCACGTGGGTGGTAGGAACCCAATTACTTTAGCTATCATTGCCTCCCAGGGTGAGCATTAGCAGGAAGCTGGATTGAAAGCAGAGGAACTGGGACTCAAATCAGGCACTACAACACGGGACACAGGCATCCAAGTGGCAACTTAACTGCTGAGTCAAATGCCCACCTCTCCTTTTAGCATTTAAGGCTACTTCTCAAAGTTCTTATTTTCTATTGCTGGGTTGATATTGCTTCAAGGTAGTCAACAATGTAAATGATCATTCCCGACAAGAAGCAGCCCCAATTCTTACAGGGCAAGGCTCGATATTTACAAGGCTGCTAGTAAGGTAGCCTTATGAAAACTGACATTAGACATTTCCCCAAATGTATTTTTAGAAAATGTATTTATATTTACTTGAAAGGCAGAGAGGTTGACAGAGAGAAAGACAGAAACAAGTAGAGATCTTCCATCCACTGGTTTGCTTTCCTAGATGCCTACAATAGCCAGGACTGGGCTAGGCCAAAGCTGGGAGCCTGGAACTCAATTCAGGTGTCCTATGTGGGTGGCAGGGAGCCGACTACTTGAGTCATAACCTGATGCCATCCAGGGTGCTCATTAGTAGGAAGCTGGATCAGAAGTACAGCTGGGACTTGAAGCAGGCACTCTGATGGGGACTTCAGGCATCCCACGTGGCATCCAACTGCTGCACTAAACATCCACTCCCGAATCTGAGTGTTTTAAGAGTTCAAGTAGTCCTAGAATTTATTTTAACTCTGAATCATCCAGATGTTAAAACTACTTTCTGTGTCTTGAAGGTCAGAGGCACACTCAAGGTAAATAGGCCCCTGACAACTATAGAAACACTTGCTATGCACTAAGCTGGTTTGGAATTTCCATGGATTTAAATCCTAACTGTCTAGTGTAGTGCTGGGAGATACTTCACAGTTTTCTAAACCCAGTGGCTTCAAAGCTGGGCCCAGTGGGATTCTAAGAATACCTAGGGAATCCTTGGGGAGAGGGGACTACAGGGGACAATTTGGAGGCCTTGCAGCTTGGGACTTGGGTTCTTCATTAGGCTTCAGAGTCACCTGATGGTTTCCCCTTTAAGCATTGTACTCACTTAGCTGTCTGCTGCTAAAAAGGAACCTTGAAAACTACCCACCTAGTGAGTCTGCTGCTGCTGCCACTGGCTAGAAGATGTCACTGGAGCCTGGAGAGATTTGATGAATTGTCCCACGTACTCCAGAGTATTAAAAAGGCAGAGGTAGATCTCAGATTTGACTTCTTGCCTTCTAGTGTTGCTTTGGGATTTTATTATTGTAGTTGCATGCAGATGGATTGAATCTTCTAGAACATAGTGGTAGAGAAGCCAAAGAAACGGGTAGGCTTGGCTTGTATTTCCAGAGGAAAACCTGATTCCTTCCTGGAAGTGCCAACTTTTAACCCCTTCTGAGCATTTCACAAATCTACAAATGTTTATAAAAGGATCGAATGAGAGAGTGGAAAGTTCAGGTCAATGGAATATCATGGTTAGAAGAACAAGGTCACGTTCCCGAGGAGGACAGGTACAGAATAAATAGAAATACTGTTTATTAAAACAGTACTCAGCTGGATTGGGAGTCAAAGTGATGTAAATAACAGCCATCTGCTATACAGTAGATTGCTATGGATGAAAAACATTGGGATTAATGGACTAGGAGAGGCGAGGTAAAACACTCTTAACACTCTTCTGGGTGTGCTGTAAATTGATGCTCTGTTCTGGGGGTATTTTGAAGTGTTTTTCTAGATTTGAAATAAACTATCCCTTGATTTAGCAGTCTAGGAACTTCCACGCGGCAGTGGAGCTCAAACAGCACCAGGCTGTATGTACAAGGATATTAGCTCGTTGGAACAGTTTGGCATGCTGAGAGCAGAGACATGCTTTCCCCATCTTCTTGTCTGCACAGGGAGGAAACCCCACCAGATTACTACCTCATCCCTTACCCACACCCCCGGGGGAGTGACTTTTCTTATTTTAGTGTTTGGGTGAAGAGCTGAGCATTTCCTGTTGGGCCCTTTCCTCCCTCTCCCCTTGGTTAGATCCACCTGCCTTCAATTAGGTTATATGAGGATACTTCAGAAAGTGTGTGGAACAACGGAATTAAAATGTTTATTGGCATGAGCATTGTGGCACAGCGGGTGAAGTGACTCACTACGCCCCCTATCTGAGTGCCTGGGATAGAGTCCTGCCTCTCTCTCTGCTTTCCATCCAGTTTTCTGCTAGTGTTTCTGGGAGGCAGCAGTAATGCCCAGTACTGGAGTTCCTGCCATCCACGTGGGAGACCCATTTGGAGTTCTTGACTCCTGCCTTTGGCTGTGTCCAGCCCCAGCTGTTGTGGGCACTTGCGGGGTATACTAGACAATGGAGGATCAATTGACCAATCATTCTTTTTCCTCTGTCACTCTGCCTTTCAAATCAGTAAGTACGTAAATAGGTAAATAAACTGTAAAAATGTTTATATTGGTGCAAAAACTGCGAACTTACAGCTAGTCTTTTTCATCACATCTAATTTTCACAAACTCTCTGAAGGCCCCTTGCATCTCATCTGCTCTTGGTCACCCTTAGTCACAGAGTGAGTGGCAATCTGAAGTTTTGAGGTATAAGCTAAATTCTGGTGTTGGTGGAGAACTTATTAGCCAGCTTACTTGACTCTCATATCTGAGTTATGTTTTCCAGAATCAACTTCATCCATAATGAAAGCAATATTTGATTTTTTATGTTTGAATTCTGGGTGTCTTTATCTTGAAATCCAATAGGAAAATGGAGGGTATTATTGATAGTCCCTTCAAACTCAGTAATAAAGAAAAATTTGAATAACTATAAAATCCATTAAATAAATTGTAGTATGCCCATTGGTAGAACACCATGCTGCCATCACAAAGAATGAGGTAATCATATTTATAGATATAGAAGAATGTCTACAATGTAATGCCAAGGGAGGAAAAAAGGCAACTTTTCTAAGAGTTTATGTGGGAAGAGCACCTGCCCACTTAAAAATTTGTATATGCCCTGGCAAGATGTTTGGGAAAATGCACACCAATGTGTTGTTGACAGTGGGTAATTCTAGGGACTGGTGTGGTGCGAGTTCTATATATTCTGTGTTGCTTTGAGTTTTATTTTACAATAAGCATGAGTTATTTTGTAAAAATAACCAGATCAGTTTTATTTTTCTAAAACAAGAAGTCATGCTTATTATGTTAATGATGAAGCTAGATAATGATTTATTACAAATTGCACTTTTTAAAAAAGATTTATTTTGTTTACTTGAAAGACAGAGTTTGAGAGAGAGGTCTTCCATCTGCTGGTTCACTCCCCAGATGGCCGTAACGGCCGGAGCTGCACTGATCCGAAGCCAGGAGCTAGGAGCCCCTTTCGGGTCTCCCATGTGGGTGCAGGGGCCCAGGGACTTGGGCCATCTTCTACTGCTTTCCCATGCCATAGCAGAGAGCTGGATCAGAAGAGGAGCAGCCGGGACTAGAACCGGCACCCATATGGGATGCCGGCGCTTCAGGCCAGGGCTTTACAGCACCAGCCCCACAAATTGCACTTAATTCAACAAATTTTCCTCCCTCTGGCTACAAAGATAAGTGAAGGGGTTGGAGGTGATCAGAACCCATGGCTGTTAGGCTGGAAAATAATACTTGGCCGTATTTACCTCAAGTATCATTATTATTGCTTTTACCTAGCTTTTTTTTTTTTTTTTGACAGGCAGAGTTAGACAGTGAGAGAGAAAGGTCTTCCTTCTAGTGGTTCACCCCCAAAATGGCCACTATGGTTTGCGCGCTGTGCCAATCCGAAGCCAGGAGCCAGGTGCTTCCTCCTGGTCTCCCTTGTGGGTGCAAGGCCCAAGCACTTGGGCCATCCTCCACTGCCTTCCCGGGCCACAGCAGAGAGCTGGACTGTAAGGACTAGAACCCGGGGTACTGGCGCCGCAGGCAGAGGATTAGCCTAGTGAGCTGCGGAGCCGGCCCTTTACCTAGCTTTTTATTGGTCTTGTCTTTTTATTTAAAAATGTTTCAAGTAATACAAAAAAGTATACAGAGGGGTTCAATGAGCACACATAACCTGGGTATCATTTTGGAGTTCTCTCTTTACTTATTTGAACACATTGAAGCTTTTCTGTTTGTTTTCTTCTTCTGGTAAGAAAAGAAATATAAATGGATCAGATAAAATTTTGGAAAATACAGAAACACAAAAGGCAAAGGTGTGAATGGCTCATGACTCCCATAATCTGGAGTCAGATCGCTCACATTCCATCTTGCTCATATCTAATGTTTCTTGTATGTGTGTTTATGCGTGCCTGAGAATGTCTTCTAAATTCAGGTTTGTAACCTGCTACCGTTCTACCCAATGTTACAGCACCAGCTTTTCCCTAGCATAAAGGGAACGTGAGAAACATCATTCTGGAAGGCTGTGCACGGATGTGCTTCAGTGACAGCACCTGTCTGTGTCTGCAAGTGGTGGCGCTGGGCTGATCGGGAGAGGGGTTGGGGTTGCTCTGATTTGTCAGGGCTTCCCATAACAGTTTCACGATGGCCTCTGTAGTTCCCAGCCTCATGCCTTTAGACAGCTGGATCCTAAATGGGAAGCAAGGGGGCAGGTAGGAAAGGGATGTTTTAATTTTTAAATTACAATTTTATTTTTTAAAAGATGTATTTATTTGAGAGGCAGTGCTACAGAAAGAGATTCTCCATCTGCTGATTCACTCCCCAGATGGCTGCAAGGGCCGAGGCTGGACCAGGCTGAAGCCAGAAGCCAGGAGCTTCTTCCATCCAAGTCTTTAACGTGGGTGCAGGGGCCTGAGCACTTTGGGCCATTTTCTAGCATCCTCCCAGGGCATCAGCAGGGAGCTGGACTGGAAGTGGAGCAGCTGGGACTTGAACTGACGCCCATATGGGATGCGGGTGCTGCAAATGGAGGTTTAACTTGCTATACTGATGTAGGCAGGCAGATAGGATAAAACCGATTAGATTTGTGAGCTGGAAGACCACACCCTCTGTGATCTCATGCCTCTACCTGATCTCACCTGTATGCCCACCTGCCAATCAGACTACGTAACCACCCCCCCTTTGGGAGTAAATAAAAGGCCTGGAACACAGTGGACCCTTCCCTGTTGCCCCGCGGGCACATGGCCTTCAGACTGCCTGTTCTCTGCTCTCCTGCCTGCTTGTTTGCTCCATGTGGCTCGTGGCCTGCTCTCCGCCTTTGCTTTGCTACCCATGCTAAGCTACCTGTGGCTGCTCGTAACCATACACTGGCTCTACCTGGCTCGCTCCTGGCCTGCTCTGTGATTGGTATAGACCCAGCTTACTTCCTAGATTTCTCTTTCTCCCATAAATAAAGTCCTCACTCTCCTGTGTATTCCTCTCACTGAATAAAAAGCTTAAAAACTTACCATGTTGTCCAGTCTATTTGAGCAAGGAGTCAGAATTCTTCTCTGAATAAGTAGCAAGAACCCACAGGGTTATTAATATTGAAAATTATTAATAAGCAGGCTGATATCAATACCACAGCACTTGCTCCGGATTATTACTATTGTTTTTTTAAAAAGTGCTTTTGGGGGTGAGGGAGGGGATGAAACATTGCCGAATATTAAGAGCCTTAAAAATATATACAGCTTTGATTTAGTACTTGTACTTCTGGGAGTGCTTTTAGGCGAGGCTTTCCCTCGTGTCTCTTTGTAGCTGGGTCTTGTGCCCGTTCTTGGACTAATCATTGCTTGATTTACCTCTGCGATTGGGCCACTGCTGCCTAAACAAACTAATAGAGGAATAAGAAATGATTATCAGGTAGGTGACTAAAAGGGCATTGTCTGCTTTGGTATTCGAAATAGTCTTTCACATAAAATGTTTGAGCTCTAGTGTTCTTGCATTTTGGATAGTTTTCTTTGGAGGAATTCACATCGGTAGAATTACTAGATCAAAGGGTATGAATATTTTTATGCTACCAGATACTTAATACTGATGGGAATTTTGGTTTTTTAAAACTAGAATCTAGGTTTGCCTTTGAAATAAGACATGGTAAGACAGTAGATTCCCCCTACAAACAAAGTGGAAAACAGTACCCATAAAAGGCCAAACTCATGTATTCTAAAGGTTTTGTTGTGATCATTACAGAAGCAACCATCATGGCAGAAAATCATAATTACCTTTTCTGTCATTGAGAATAAGTTTGGGGACGAACATCGCCTCTTGCTGAGGACTGTGGAGCTGACCGCCTGGGCTCAACTGGCTCCAGTTCTCCTCTTTCTGTCTCCTTTGAACTGTTTTATCATTCTGCACTTCCAAAATGAATGTAGAAGTTATGGAAGGGAAGATAAGGTAAAAGTCAGTTAATTTTGCTTTTTTATTACTGATTAAGCAGACGATTGGAAAGTTGAAGAAGTTAAAACTTAGTCAAAGGGAAGAATTTTAAAATATCTCTGCTCTCGTTATCTTTTTGCTCTGCTTCAGATGATTTAGCCAACTGCAATCAGATTTTTTTTTCCCTCCTAAAAGCATTAGTCACACTGGATTCTTTTAGGAGAAAGACCGCATTATGGTCAAAGACTCAGGAGAACTGTTGTGAGTGTTAACAAAAACTTGGCTTCTGAAGAGAAGTGGGAGGATTCGTTGGCAGGACCCCCTAACAGACTGACTTGGTGCAAGTGGGTGTGCCAATTAAGTCCCGCTTTGGTGCCTTTTCTCAGCACCTTGAAAAATGCCAGTGACGGTGGCACTTTAACAAAGACCTCTACCTGCATTTATGGAATTGACAGGAGCCACTGATGAATGGGAAAGTCGCACCCCCAGGAGAATCAGTTGAGATTTCTCTCACAGGTTTCATGCAAGTTTTATCTTAATCTTGTATAAAAAGATAATCTTTAGAAAGCCTTACCTCGGTAGGCTGCTAAAATGCACTTGCAAATAAGTCTGCAGATTTCTCAACACAATGCCTGCAGCACCGTCCATGATAAATCCTTTCCGGGCCTCAGCTTTCCGTAACCTCTTCCATCCCTCACAATGACACACACCTCCTCTCATTCATCTTTGATTACAATTCAATATTGTGCTTGAATATCATTAGCTCGTGGGCAGCATCCTCCTCTTTAAAGGACAAACTACTGTTGGCCTGCACATTTCATCCGGAAATTGACTCCCGTGTTATAGGTTCTAATATATTTGCACAACAGGTACAGAAAGGTATTGGAGAAAAGAAGAAATATTTTTAACATCGTAAACCTCTAGCAAAAATATGTGTGTAATAGAATGTGGTTCTGTGGTATTACACACATTACAGCTGTCACTGTGACTTAGGGCCTTAGTTTAGCTGAAAGAAAATCTATAACCCCAGAAATGCAGCAACGTCGGAGTCACAGTTCAGGGTAATAAATGTTTTTCACAGAATACTGTAATCCATATTTCCAAAGCTGATGCAACAAAGGAATTTCTACTAGAAATCTTTCAATTTCATGGGTGGAGGCGCCAATGCAGAGAGAAACAGAGGAAGAGAGAAAGGAAAAAGCGACACGCTTGAGCGACATGATAAACTGTTCAGAGACCTTCGCCATCAGGCCGGGGCATGCGGCCGCGGTGCGTCGTCCTCTGATACAAAGCCAGAGAGGGCCAGCTCAGGGCCGACGTTGCATGAGTAACTTTAAGGGCGGACTGTGTTTCCCTCTAAAGGGCATGCTCCCTTTAAGAGAGAGTTGTTCAGTGACTCCGACAAGGGAGAGGAGTCCCAGACCTGCTTCCCGAGAGGCCTTCCACTAGCAAGGGAAAGGATTGCCTTTGCAATTGCTCCCTGGCCGGGCAGGGGGCGCTGCGGTTGGCAGGCTGAAGGACACAGGCCAGTGACTTCCGGCCGTGCCCTTATGACACGGTGCAGGTTGGGGCAGATAGACGGGGTGGGGTGTGCAGCGTGGGGAGGTGGGGGTAGATAGGCTGGCAGCAGTGAGAGGGTCTGATGGAAACTGAGAAGAAGGTGGTTGGGTTAATTTGGCAAGCCTTGTTCTGGTGCTTGTTTCTGACTACAGTAGTCATTTCTGAAACGATGGCAGGAACTAGGATATTTTTTAGTTTTTTTGAGGGAGGAATCGGTTATCAGAGAACGGTCCTAGACCTTTACCACTTCTGTGTCAGGCTATTACCTTCCTTTCTATGTCTGTTAAACTCCTACTTATGCCTCAAAACCCATGCAATTGCCCCGTTACAAATTCTTGTCTCCAAACTCTCAGCTCCAACGAGCAGTTTATCTGTATTCCTTTTGTGCTATCAATGATAGTCCAGTTAGTTGCTTATGTGGGCAGCAGAACAATTCGCTAAAGATTGATCCCCCAAAATTATTTATCCAAATTAAATTCACCAAAAGCCCATTGAGGGAGCCAATTTACCCAACAATTTCCCTACAGTCTGTGGTTTATTCGTCATGAGTCCCTTCAATGCAGAAACTCTGTCTTATTCACACTTGGCGTTTGTCCGCAACTCAGAGCATATTGCTTGGGGTAGTGAAGGAGTTAGTAGATGCCTAGTGCTTATTAAATTTAATAATGTATGACCATAATGCCATGAAGTAGCTTCATACTATTCTTTTTTTTTTTTTTTTTTGACAGGCAGAGTGGACAGTGAGAGAGAGAGACAGAGAGAAAGGTCTTCCTTTGCCGTTGGTTCACCCTCCAATGGCCGCCGCGGCCGGCGCGCTGCAGCCGGCGCACCGTGCTGATCCGATGGCAGGAGCCAGGAGCCAGGTGCTTTTCCTGGTCTCCCATGGGGTGCAGGGCCCAAGCACCTGGGCCATCCTCCACTGCACTCCCTGGCCACAGCAGAGGGCTGGCCTGGAAGAGGGGCAACCGGGACAGAATCCGGCGCCCCGACCGGGACTAGAACCCGGTGTGCCGGCGCCGCTAGGCGGAGGATTAGCCTAGTGAGCCGCGGCACCGGCCATACTATTCTTGTTTCCACTTAACTTTTACTTTTCCTACTCTGGTTATGGGTACAGTTCACACCAGGCTGGAGTGTAGCGTCCTTGAGAAAGTTTCCAGCCAAGCTTTCCCTGCAGGTGGTTTGCATAGATTTATGTGACAAATTCATCTCCTTTTATTAGATTTAGAATCTCTTGTCCTCTGAGTGGTTTGTGTTTTTTTCTTGCTTTACTGTAATTTCTTAAGAGAATTAATCTTTGCATGCATTCGTTTTCCTGTCCCTTCCATTGACTTCCATGGTTGCTTCATTATGTAGTTGTTTGATTAGCGCTGGTTCTTACTGGAGGCTGAATGTCTGTATCTCAGTAAAATTCGTATGGTGAAACCCCAACTTTAGTGTGACTGTATTTGGAGGTGGTTAGGTCATGAGGGTGGTCTATGAAAGAGACCCTTGAGAACTCCCTCACCTTTCTACCATGTGAAGATACAATGACAAGATGACTATTTCCAAATCAGGAAGAATGCCCTCACCAGCATCTTGATCTTGAACTTTCTTTTTTTAATATCATTTTTTTAGATTTTATTTATTTACTTGAATATCAGAGTTACAGAGAGAGAAAGGAAGAGGGAGAGGGAGAGGTTGAGGGAGAGGGAGAGAGAGAGAGAGAGGTCTTCCATCATTTGGTTCACTCCCCAGATGGCTGCAATGGCTGGAGCTGTGCTGTTCCGAAGCCAGGAGCTTCTTCTAGGTCTCCCACGTGGGTGCAGGGTCCCAAGGACTTGGGTCATCTTCTACTGCTTTCCCAGGCCATGGCAGAGAGCTGGATCAGAAGTGGAGCAGCCGGGTCTCGAACCAGTACCCATATGGGATGCTGGTACTGCCAACAGCTGCCTAACCTGCTACACTATAGCTCCGGCCTCCATTGATCTTGAACTTTTCAATCTCCAAAGTTGTGAGAAAGAAGTGTCTTTTGTTTATAAGCCACATGATCTATGGTATTCTGTTAGAGCATCCTGAATGGACTAAGACAAAAATTGGTACTAAGAAATGGGGTGCCACAGTAACAAACACCTCAAAACATGGAGGTGGCTTTGGAATGGGCATTGGGTAATTTTGAGATGCAGGCTAGCAATATGAATGTTAGGGGTGATTCTTTTAAGGGCTCAGAAAGAAAAGAGGAGAGGTAGAAGGAGGGCCTCAATCCTAGAGAATACTGTAATAATGACAAATAGAATGTTGGTAGGAATGTGAATGGTAAAAGCCATTCAGATGGGATCTCAGACAGAAATAAGAAATGTATTATTGAATACAGTGGGAAAAGCTATCTTGTCATAAAGTGGCAAAGAACTTGACAGAATTGTGTTTGTGTTCTATAGTTTTGTGTAAAATAGAACTTTGCAAGCAATGAAAAATTGCTTGTTTGAGGAAATCAAAGTGTTGAAGGAACAGTCTGGCTCCTGTTAACTGCATATAGAAGAGAAACAGCAACTTTTTAAAGATTTATTTATTTGAAAGTCAGAGTTACACACACACACACACACACACACACACACACACACATAGAGGCAGAGAGAGAGAGAGGTCTTCCATCCGCTGGTTCACTCCCTAGATGGCTGCAACGGCCGGAACTGCGCTGATCCAAAGCCAGGAGCCAGGAGCTAAGATTTATTTATTCACTTGAAAGTCAGAGTTACACACAGAGAGGAGAGGCAGAGAAAGAGAGAGAGAGAGAGAGATAGAGATAGAGAGAGAGAGAGAGGTCTTCCATTCACTGATTCACTCCCCAGATGGCTGCAATGGCTGGAGATGTGCCAGTCCAAAGCCTGGAGCCAGGAGCTTCTTCTGGGTCTCCCACACGGGTGCAGGGGTCCAAGGACTTGGGCCATCTTCTACTGCTTTCCCAGGCCATAGCAGAAAGCTGGATCGGAAGTGGAGCAGCCGGGTCTTGAACTGGTGCCCGTATGAAATGCCAGTGATTCAGGCCAGGGTGTTAACCTACTGCGCCACAGTGCTGGCCCCAAAGCAACTTAAAGGTAGAATTTGAAAGCAAAAGGAACTAGAACTTAAATGTTTGGAGAATTCGCAGTCTATTCATGTTGAGAAGAAGAGGGCCAATTATTTGGGAGAAGATACCTGGGGCGTGGCTAAATGACCTTTAGATTGAGAGATTAGTCAGCTGTCTCAGCAAAAGCCATGAGCTATCACCCAGGACAATGGAAGAATGACCTCAAAATAATTCACAGATCATTAGGGCTGCCACTCCTTTCTTTCTTTTTTCAATTTTTTTTATTGATATAAAAAGAACAGATTTCGTGCATTCCCTAGGTACAGTTCCAAGGAGACAATCATACTTCCCTCCCTCCCCTCTCTTCATCAGTTTTTGCGAAAGCATAATTTTAATCCTTTGTATATTCCCAGTTTAATTCGCCACTAATCATAGAGATGCAGGAAGGTTCCGAAGGATGGGCTGCCTCTCCAGTGCAGGTGGACTTGCTGGGAGAACTACTGCCCCAGCTGTGCCCAGCACAAGGTTGGCCTGGCTGCCTCCACTTGCATTTCAAAGGACAGATTCCCCAGTGAACAGTGTGGGACCAGGACTGCAGCCTGGGAGAGTGCAGAAAGCTAGTCACTGCGGGGGCTTCCTGCAGAGCTGTGAGGATGGCATCCTTATCCCAGTGGGCCTAAAAAGGTGGAGCACAGAGTCACAGAGGGTTAGTCTTCAGCCTGAGGTTTACCGTGGTTTGTCCCATTAGGTTCTGGATTAATTGGACCCCATCACTCCTTTCTTTTTATTTTTTTTGGAATGGGAATGTCTATACATGCCTGTCCCACCTTTGTATTTGGAAGCACTTCTTTGGTTCCACAAGTTCACAGCTGGAGAGGAATTTTGCCTCAAGATAAACTGTACCTTGACTCTTACACATATGCGATTTAGAGGGTATGTAGATGAGATTTTTACCTTTAGTCACTTACAAATTTTTATTTTATTTGGAAGGCGTAGGGAGGGGTGGAAACAGAGTAATCTCCTATTCTGGTTTACTCCCAAAATGCCTGCGAAGACTGGGGCTGGGCCAGACTGAAGCTGGGTGCTGGAACTCAATCTGTGTCTCCCTTGTGGGTGATAGGGAGCCACTAGCGGAGCTGCCACCTGCTGTCTCCCAAGGTACATGTTAGCGGGAAGCTGGACTTGGAGGAGAAGCTTGAACCCAGCTGCTCTATTATGAGATGCCGGCAACCCAAGCGGCAGTGTCTTAACTCCTGCACCAAATGCCTACCCCAAGTCTCTAGACTTCAGACTTTGGAGTTGATGATGAAGTGAGTAAAGACTTCTTGGAGTTCTGGGGCTGGGATGAATTTTTTTTTTTTTTTTTTTTTTTTTTGCACGTGAGAAGGGCACGAGCTTTGTGGGATCAGGGTGGAACATTGTAGAATGTTTATGTCTACCCAAAGTCATCTGTTGGAACCTCATTACAGTATGACAGGATTCAGAGGTGGGGGCTTTGGCTGGTGACGAGGTCATGAGCGTGGAGCCCTCATGAATGGAATTCGTGTTCTTATGAGGGAGACTCCAGAGGTCTCCCTCAGCCTTTCTGCCCTCAGGGGACACAGTGAGAAGTTGCCCCTCGGTGACCCTGGCAGGGAGCCCTCACCAGATGCTGCATTTGCCAGTGCCTTCATCTTGGACTTCCCAGCTGCCGCAACCGTGAGAAATGAGAATCTGTTATTTATCAGTCACCTCTACTCTGGTCTTCTGTCATAGCAGCCTAAATGGATTAAGAGGGTTATGAGAAATGGATTAAACAGCTTTTCTCTCCCCGCTGAGAACACTCACTTCTCAGATGTCAACAGTACATAGTTCAGTCAAACCAATGCAAGCAACCGGGACCTCTGTGAGTGAGAGGGTGAGATGGAGGGGGCAACACTGCTCATTGCCCTCTCTCAGCTACTCCACTCCTTGCCAAAGAACCCCCCCCCCCTTTTTTTTGGTAAATACTGGGTGGCTGTCTGCCGTAGAGAAGGTGGGTCCCTCCTAGCTCCAGAGAGTGAATGATGATGATTGGGCCAAGTTGATCTTAGTAGTCCATTCCTTTTTGCAAGAGAGGGATCTAGTGGGCATCCAATCCCAAACTGGCCAGTGAAATGTAATGGGGTGCCTGCTAGGGAACTTATGTGGGAAGCTACTTCTGAAGGAGGGAGGTTTATTTTGGCTCATAGCTTTGGAGGTTCACAGTCCAAGATCAGGTGGGCCTGTTTGGCTGGGCTGTCTGGTGGAGCCAGAGCATGGCAGTGGTGGAGTTTGTGGAGGAGGGTTCCACAGGGAGAGAGAGGGGATGATGAACTTGTCTTTTTATAACCAATTCTCTTAGGAGAATTAGCTTCTGAAGGCATGCCCCCAGTGAACCAAGGGCCTCTTACCAAGTCCACCTTCCAAACACCATAATTGAATTAAGCCTCCACCCTCTTTAGTACTTTTAATTCAGACCTTTGGAGAATTAACAGTGCATAAAATGGGAGGTCAAATCATGTTTAAACTATAGTAGGGACTTCGAGAGGTTTTCTCATTTTCAATAAAGGTTCACTGGGAGAAGATTTGTGCTATTTCTTCTGACCACAAGGGAAAACAAGCTATGAAAAGTGCCCACAAGTGGAGCCCAGAGAGACCTTTGACACTGAGCCAGCAATGAGTCATTTTACCCCCCCCCCCCCCCTTCTGTGCTTCAGTCTTGATACCTGGGTTTCCTGTTATTGCCAGATGAAAACACGCTCGCTAAAGCAGGAGCTGCTGTGTTTATGTACAAGTTACTCCACCTCTCTGAATCTCGTTCTCCTTATTTACAAAATGGGGATAATCAATGCCACATGTGCACACATTATGTGATTTAATGTAATGTTAGATACTATTATTATTCTAGAACACTGTGGAAATGTTGAATCTGGGTAGCCAGCAGAGATCAAGCGTGGAAAGGTGAATTTCCTCTGTGCTATAAACTCACGTCCCACATTGCTGGAAGTCAGAGTTGCCTACTGGGCCTCCCTCCCTCCTCATCAGCTGAGGATTTTGGAAAGTTTTGCTCTTCATGTTGTTTTCCCGTCGGTTTGACGTTTGGGGTTGATTTGGCTGAATTTGGAGGAGCAGTTGCTTCTGATTGGGGGTGTAGGGGGCAGGAAAGCTGGCAAAGGAGCACAGACAGGCCCTGTATTTAACAGGCACAGTGCGAGCGCTGCTCTCCGGGTGCTGGCATTGCTGCCCTGAGCGTGGAGTTGCTCTAGGGAAGACAGGAGCAGGCTGGCCACCCTGGAGTCCTGTTCCTCCCGCTCCTAGGACATCTGGCCACCTTGCACTTCCGGGAAATGTTTCTTCACTTATTTCACTTCTCCGACCCACTGTGGTCTTTCTTACCTGTCTGTGGTTAAAAACAAAGACTGCTTTTTCTTCCAATGCTTAAGCCTTTGTTTCCCAGCCCCTCAAAGACTTTTATTTATTTAAGTTTTTGGCCACTGGTGCCCAGGCAAGGCCCCTGTGGAGGGCTCTGACTTCCTGCATAAAGGCAGGAGGGGAAGGAGGAAAAGAGGCCCCCATCCCCCATGAGTGAGTGTGCCTTCCACGGCTGCTGTGCTTAAATGCCACTTGTTTGGCTGCTTCTTGGCTAAATCACACCCCTTCCCTGCCACCTTCTGCCACTAAGCCAGACAGAAAATACAGCAGTCAGTGCCAACTACCTTCTTGTTGGTGCCCCTGGGGTCTTCTTCATATAAATCTATGCAAACGACTAATTCTATGCACCATGGACTGTTTTCCTTTCATTTCCAGCTAGGGACCAAGGTCTAGGCCCCTTCTGCTCTCTGAAACACATGTGTAGTGCTAGCCTGCTACTGAGGCTGAGAACCCTGTGCTGGGCTTGCTCTTGACCTTGGCTTTCTCCTGGGAAGATGCACCCCATCTGATTTTTTAAAATACTGAGTATGTTGTGGGAATCTGGGGAGGGAGAATAATAATTATATTGGTTTCAATGAGAAATTGCATTTTTGCCATTAAACAAAGGAGATAAGGGTATATGAGGGCACTTCAGAAAGTCTATGGCAAATGGAATTAAAAGGCAAGTTTATTTTGAAGGTATGCATTGTTAAGGTGCCGCCTGGGACGCCTGTATCCTGTATGGGTGTGTCTATGCTTCTGCTTCAGCTTCGTGCTAATGTACCAGGGACGCAGCAGATGAGGATGTGTCTCCTGGCACCCATGTGAGAGACTAGGATGGACCTCCTGGATCCTGGCTTTTGGCCTGGCCCAGTCCTGCCTGTTGCAGATATTTGGAGAGTGAACCAGAGGATGGAAAATCTTTCTCTTTTGTATCTCTTTCTCTCACTCTGCTTTTCAAGTAAATAAATAAACCTTTTAAAAAGATGTTTATTTGGCCGGTGCTGTGGCTCAACAGGCTAATCCTCTGCCTTGCAGCACCGGCACACTGGGTTCTAGTCCCGGTCGGGGAGCCGGATTCTGTCCCGGTTGCCCCTCTTCCAGGCCAGCCCTCTGCTGTGGCCAGGGAGTGCAGTGGAGGATGGCCCAAGTGCTTGGGCCCTGCACCCCATGGGAGACCAGGAGAAGTACCTGGCTCCTGCCATCGGATCAGCGCGATGCGCTGGCCGCAGTGCGCTGGCCGTGGCGGCCATTGGAGGGTGAACCAACGGCAAAAGGAAGACCTTTCTCTTTGTCTCTCTCTCTCACTGTCCACTCTGTCTGTCAAAAAAAAAAAAATAATAATATGTATTTTCCATGAACAGTATGAGAAGTCCTCAGAATTCTAATTAAAATAATTCTATTAAAATAAGACTCCTGTGCTATCTTAGTAGGACTGGCGTATCAATAGGAATGTATGATTTTTTTTTGTCATATATATGATTCTGTTTGCTAGCTCTGTCATTGGAGAAGACATGGAAATAATGACCAGCTAGTATTGTTGCTAATCATCCCTGCAGCCCATTTTGTGATTTCTAAGTATTTCCTTCTATAAGGAACTAGAGTGCTTCTTGGAAAGATGAAAGTTTCCAGGTCTGGGATAGAAAATAGGCACGATGAGTATGGAATATCTTGCCATACCAAGTATTAAGCATGTGATCAAAGACTGTTAGATACATATCAGAAGAACTCATGAACTGTCTTGAAGACACTCCAGCAAGTCAGAGATGGGACAAACTGGACATCAATAAGGGCGGTAACTGGGGCTGGCGCTGTAGTGTAGTGGGTAAAGATGCCACCTACAGTGCTGGCATCCCATGTGGTTGTTGGTTAGAGTCCTGGCTGTTCCACTTCTGATCCAGCTCTCTACTATGGCCTGGGAGAGCAGTAGAAGATGGCCCAAGTCCTTGGGCTTCTGTACTCGCATGGGAGACCCAGAGGATGCTCCTGGTTCATGAATTCGGATCTGCCCAGCTCAGGCCATTGCGGCCACGTGTGGAGTAAACCAGCAGATGGAAGACCTCTCTCTCTGTGTCTGCCTCTACCTCTCTGTAAATCTGCCTTTCAAATAAATAAATAAATAAATATATATATATATAAAAAAAACCAAGGGCAGTAATTGGATTTAAATGCCAAAAGTAGGTTTAAATCCATGAGCATGAAGTTGAAGAAAATTCCTGAATAACCCTCTCTATAGAATGCTAGGGGACAAATTCGTTATTTGAAATTAGGTAAATAAAGGGAGAGAATCAAACATTTATCCCTGCTATTCCTTTGTGAGCTGTACCCTCAGATGAAGTTTCTCATTATAAAGTTAGTTCAGCTAATACATAAAGAAAGAATAATAGAACTTGAATATGACCTTTCTAAAACCTCTAGTGGATGAATGAATTTTGTCAGTGCCCATAGCTGGCTGCTAATATTACAAAAAGAGAGGCAACAAGACATGTTGCCTACAAATTGTTCTGTATTACAAAAAAAGTCAGGATCCCATGTTGTGGGACAGTGAGTAAAGCCACCACCTGTGACACTGGCATCCTGCATCAGTACCAGGTCAAGTCTCAGCTGCTTGAACTGATCCAACTCCCTGCTAATGGCCTGGGAAAGCAGTGGAAGATGGCCGAGGTGCTTCTGCCTCTACACCCATGTGGGAGACCTGGAAGAAGCTCCTAGCTCCTGGCTCCTGACTTTGGCCTGGTTCAGCCCCAGCCATTGCGGCCATTGGGGAGTGAACCAGCAGATGGAAGATCTCTCTCTCTCTCTCTCTCTCTCACTCTGACTTAAAAAATCTTAGAAGTTTTATTATTTATTTGAAAGGCAGAGAGACAGAGAGAGAGAGAGAGAGGGAGAGAAATGGTCCATCTGCTATTTTACTCCTGCAATGGCCAGGACTGGGCCAGGCTAAAGCCAGGAGCAGGAACTCCATCCAGGTCTCCTACATGGGCAGCAGGGCCCAAGAATTTTCTGCTGCTTTTGCAGGGCATTAACAGGGAGCTGAATCAGAAACGGGGCAGCTGGGACTCCAGCTGGCACCCTTATGGGATGCCAGTGTCATAGCTGGCAACTTACTCCAGTGTGCCACCATGCCGATCCCCAGAGTCAGAAATCTTTATGAGGCAGTTGGAAAAGGATGAATGTCGGCTGGATATCAGGTGGTATTAAAGTGTCATTATTAATTTTTTAGGTCTGATGACCATGTCATCATTGTTTTAAAAGACAATCCTTTTAAATTTGTGACCAAAAAGGTATGCCAAAGTTTTGCTTCCGAACAATTACAGGGGAGTAGGTGGAGCAAAAGCAGGTTTACCATGAGTTGGGCATTATGGAAGCAGGATGGTAGGTGCTCTGAAGTTAATTAAACACCTGTCCTATTTCTGAGTATATGTTTGAAATTTTCCATTGCAATTTTTTTGAAAGCTTACATTTACTGAGCTCTTAATGTAGATTATGCTGTGTTTTAAGCACTGTTGACTCAACTAATCTTCTGGAAGAGTCTAGAATATGCCATAGCGTCATAAGGGATTATTTTAGGTTGAAGGCATTGAAAAATCCACAGGTGCAGGAAGAGGCTTTCTCTGCACTGTCCTCCCCAGCCCCTGCATCCGCCTAAAAGCAGAGCCTTCCCAAAGAATCTGTCTATTGTGAGCGTCCCTGTAAAGGAGTCTTCTTGTCCCAAGGAGAAAGAATGGCTCCTGCTGTTGGAGACGAAGAGTTAAGCAGGGATGAGAAATCGCCTAAGCAGATCTTCGCGTCCCTCTGTGCTTCTCAGTCATTTCCCACCATTTATTGTCCCCTGAGATCCCAAATCCTCGTCTCTTGTTAGACGTGGTGTAAGCCCCACATTCCAACAGCTTCTTCAGAGCCACAGTTTTCTGTGAACTCCCATGTGCTATGCAAATCAAAATCTGTATTATTATTGTTATTATTATTTTTGCTAATCTGCCTTTTGTCAGCTTAATTCACAGGTCCCAAGCACTAAACCTAACAAGGCAGGAGAAGATTTTTTTTCCTCCCTGATAAGTCACATAACCTGAGAGGTAGGTGCTGATATCCCCATTTAATAGATGGGGCATACAGATGGTGGTTATGTGGTTTTTTTTTCCACTAAAGGTTTGCTGGGCTCTACTGCGGTACCCAATAACCACCAGATCTAGATTAGAGGGATGTAGCAACAAAAGTTCCTGTTACAATCCTACCAAGTGACTCTCTAGAGGGTCTGTCTACCAAGTGATGCATGGTTAGCATTTCAGCTTGCTTCAGTCTTTTTAAAAGACTTAGCTATTAGAGAGAGAGAGAGAGAGAGAGAGAGAGAGAGAGAGATTGATTGATCTCATTAGTGGTTTACTCCCCAAATGCCTGCAATGACCAGGATTGGGCCAAGGCTGAAACTGGGAGCTGGGAATTCAATCCAGTTCTTGATGGGTGGCAGGTACTCATTTATCTGAGCTATCACCAATGCTTCCAAGAGTCTGCATTAGCAGAAAGCTGGAATCAGGAGCCAGTAATTAAACTCAGGTACTCTGATGCCAGACTCTGGCACCTTAACCAGCATGTTAACCACTAGACAAAACACCTGCCCCCAGGATGCTTCAATCTTTTTTTTTCTGACAGGCAGAGTGGACAGTGAGAGAGAGACAGAAAGGTCTTCCTTTTTTTTCATTGGTTCACCCCCCAGTGGCCACTCCAGTGGTGTGTTGTGGCCGGCGCACCACGCCTATCCAAAGCCAGGAGCCAGGTGCTTCCTCCTGGTCTCCCATGGGGTGCAGGGCCCAAGCACTTGGGCCATCCTCCACTGCACTCCCAGGCCACAGCAGAGAGCTGGACTGGAAGAGGAGCAACTGGGACAGAATCCAGTGCCCCGACCGGGACTAGAACCCAGGGTGCCAGCACCACAGGTGGAGGATTAGCCTAGTGAGCCACAGTGCTGGCCAGGATGCTTCAATCTTATGACACCTCCTCATGAACATAATTGCCAAACAAGAAAAGAGACAGCATGCAGAATCAAGAATCAGCTCCTTTTCTTTTAAAATATTTATTTATTTTAAAGGCAGAGAGTGTGTATGTGGGGAGAGAGTGAGAGAGCTATCTTCTACCTGCTGGTTTACTCCCCAAATGGCCACAACAGCCTGTGCTGGGCCAGGCCCAAGTCAGGAGCCAGAAACTCCATCCTGGTGTCCCATGTGGGCAGCATGGGCTCAAGTGCTTGAGTCATCATCTCCTGCTTCCTGGGTGCATTAGCAGAGAGCTGGATTGGAAGTAGAGCAGCTGGGACTTGAACTGGTGCTCCAAAATGGGATGTATGTATCCCAACCCGCGGCTTAACCTGCTGTGCCACATTTGTTCCAAGAACCAGCTCTGAAGTGCTTTCATCTGGAAGCATCAGATAGTTTTTCTGGTCATATTTTATTGGCCCAAACAAGTCATCTGGATAAACCTAATCAGCTCAAGGGACAGGGATGTCCAACCCTCCAAGGTGACAGGCAGAAGAGAAGAACCTGTATATCAGCCCGGGTCAGATGGCAGAGTGGAAAATAGAAGAAAGCTTAATAGAGAGATGATCTAGGGGCTGGCGCTGTGGTGGAGCAGGTAAAGCTGCTGCCTGCAGTGCTGGCATCCCATATGGGCACTGGTTTGAGTCCTGTCTGTTCCATTTGTGATCTGGCTCCTGGCTTTGGATCCAACTATTGTAGCCAACTGAGGGAGTGAATCAGCGGATGGAAGACCCCCCCCCCCCCGCCTCTCCTTCTCTCTCTAACTCTTTCAAATAAATAAATAAATAAATAAATCTTTTAAAAAAATAGTCAGATGATCTATAAAGAGAAATCACTGAAGAACGGTCAAGCATCCCCAGGGTTAGCAACAGTCAAGAGCTTTGACTACTCCTAGGTCTGTTCTGGGATGACAGCAAGGACCCATCAAGACCTGCATCTCTCAGAGGGAGTTCCCGACTACCATGGTGTCATGGAGGGCTCTGCAACAGGCGCTGAGGCCTTGCTTAGAGGACACAATCACTGCCAATCCAGGCCACACTTTTCTATGAGCTCGCACGTGCTCTGCTAATCAAAAGTCTATGTTTTCTATTGCTATGCTGTCTTCTTTGGATTTCAGATACTGATCTCATACTCTTCTCATGTTCTGGTTCCTTGCCAGTGCCTCCAACGGACTGAATCCAACTAGAAACCAGGGGGCAAAGGGCATGCTGGTGGGAGCTGTACAGATCAGCCTCCTCTGGCACAGATCAGCCTCCCCTGGCACAGATCAGCGAGGTGAGGGATGGAGAATGGACAGGGAAGGGTGAATGAAATCGTACAACAAGCTGTTAGCAAAGCGAGCTGTGACAAGCCTATCACATGTGTAACTTTCTCAAGGTCAGACACTGAGGAGGAGGTGGAGCCGCTGCTTGTGTCCCATTACCTTCTCATGTGTCTTGGCTTTGCGCTGCCTCTCATCGAATCCCAGGTTTTGCTTAGACTATTGGAAGCAGAACTTGCGGACTTGTCTGCTGGACTTGAATCTGATAAGACATGCACCTGGCACTGGAAGGGGTACCATATGGAGCCTGAGACTGGGCCATCCTGAGATCCAGGGCATGGCTGTGCTTTCCATGGTGTGCTCACAGGGGCTGCTAACTCTGTTGGAACGGGGTTTCTGCTGCTTTTAACTCTCACTGAAATAAAATATTTACTCGTTCTTAGAATGCCTGGTGGTCAGTCATAGCTTATTTCTGGAGACAAGTTTTAGTGTTCTGATCCTGTCCATGTGCATTAAAGAGCAGGAGTCAGATTCACTGTGCTCCTTAATGATGCCTGATTCCCTTCCCTATACGTGAATGTCACAGAAATTCAGTCTGATAATTGAGAATGTCTTTGTTAAGCGGCTTAAGATTTATCCATATTTTTAACCTGAAAAAAAGAATAGATAGGATGCAAGATTGTTCCAAACCATAGCAGATAAACAGTGAGGTAAGCACTGAATTCAATTGACTTGTTGACTTCTTGGTAAATTTGTTTCTCAGGCTGTGCGACAAATATTTTGCAGGAGAATTCACCGAGAGCCTTGTGAGTATTTGCAGGTGTACTGCTTTTTCCCAAAGCTTCCATGCCTAGGGAGAGGTTGCCTTCTTAGCTCCTTCACATTCTGGAGGACTTCAGGGAACCTTAGCAGGATGAGAACACAGGGAAGAAGTGGGTGGGAGGCAGAGGAGTGCATCTAGAGAGCTATTCCCATCGTTCTAGATCATTCTAGAAAGCATATTTTCCAGCAAACTCTTCATGATTAAACACCTGCCATGTACTATGGCTTTCAGGAAATGGGTATCAGCTCCATAGTCTACTTTCACGTTGGGTGGAGTGGCCTCTGGGGATAAGCAAAAGAAAGATAATGCAAATTGCCATTAGCTTTAAAAAATACCTGTGGAGTGAGGAGGAATAAAAATTTTTAGGAGCTTTTTATGCAGGTTGAATGAATATCTTTCAAGTGAGTTCGGGAATAATTAGAAATGAAGAATGAGAAACTTTCATTTGGAGCCCACAATAGATCATGCAAAGGTCTAAAATTCATGTCATCTTTCCTTTAGTTCTTCCCTCCCTTGAAATATGGTACAAAGAGGCAGGTGTTGTGGCATAGTGTGTTAAGCCACCGCCTGCGACACGGGCACCCTAGCTGTTCCACTTCCGATCCAACTTCCTGCTGGTAGGCCTGGGTGGGCAGTGAAGGATGGCCCAAGTGCTTGGGCCCCTGCACCTACATGGGAGACCTGGAGAAAGCTCCAGTCTCTTGGCTTTGGCTAGTCATGGCTCTGGCTGTTGTAGCCATTTGGAGAGTGAACCAGCAGATGGAAGATCTCTCTCTCTCTCTCTCTCTCTCTCTCTCTCTCTCTCTCTGAGTTTCTCTTTGTCTGTAATTCAGCCTTTCAAATAAATAAAAAAGTAAATCTTTTTATGCCGGCACCATGGCTCACTTGGCTAATCCTCCACCTGCAGCGCTGGCACCCCGGGTTCTAGTCCCAGTTGGGGCGCTGGTCCTGTCCTGGTTGCTCCTCTTCCAGTCCAGCTCTCTGCTGTGGCCCAGGAAGGCAGTAGAGGATGGCCCAAGTGCTTGGGCCCTGCACCTGCATGGGAGACCAGGAGGAAGCACCTGGCTCCTGGCTTCAGATTGGTGCAGCACGCTGGCCGTAGCGGCCACTTTGGGGGTGAACCAATGGAAAAAGGAAGACCTTTCTCTCTGTGTGTCTCTCTCTCACTGTCTAACTCTGCCTGTCAAAAAAAATATCTTTTTAAAAAAACAGTACAAAGAGAAAACTTATCTGCAATTTTGGTACTGAATAATAGCACACTAGCATCTTAAATTATGGATTTAGTGAATAAACTAGACCTAAGATTAAAGTCCAAGTTTCCTGTATTCCATGTCCAAAGATATTCACATGAATGAAGACATATTCTATTAATTCATGGAAATTCTATATTTAAGTCAGCACAAGTAATTCAGATAGAAAAATATAAGTTCATCACAACAGATTTAATAAAGGCATTTGATACAAATTAACAGTTATTTTTGATTAAACTTAAGAGGGTAGATGGATATTTCTTAAAATGATAGAAAAAAAGTCAACCTCAAACCAAAAACTGAGATCATTCTTAGTGCACAATACCAAAGGCATTCCAGTTTAAGCTAGGAACAAGATAGAAATGATCCACTAGAGCATATTTGTATTAGCCAATGCATTAAGGCAAGAAAAAGAAATAGGAAATATTATTATAAAGGGAGAATAAAACTTCTATACATCTTTCTGTTCTAAAATGTGGGAGTATTAGCCAAACAAACTATTAAATTTAATATTAGTGTTTGCAAATATGTCTGCTTACAAAATCTTCCCTCTATACTTAACTATCATCAGGATCTACCTGATGTTATACTGAAGAGCCTAACGCTGTTTTTTGACATTTAACTCCTGAAAACTTTACACTTTACTTTTTCCTGTTTCCTTTGTGCCACATCTGGGCAAGCTGCTAAGAAAGTGCCTTCCTTCTTTAAAAATACACAGATCTCATATTCCTTGCATGCTGTAGTTTTTTGCTATGATTTCAACTTGGTGAATTCAATTAGAAGCCAAAGGACAAATGTGCCCACTGATGGCAAGCTGTACAAATCAGCTGTATGTATTCAAGACATAGATCCAGGAAGTCTGGTTCTAGAGCCTTCTCTGAACCACTATATAATGTATGTACTCTTCTATGGGAGACATAGCTGACCTTGGTAGCTGTCCAAAGTTTGACTTCACATTTTAAATGAGAAAGACACACTGGTAGGTCTACCCCATGGTATCTGTGATATGCACTCATTTTCTCTTGGTGGGTAACTCATCACTTTGCACATTTAAGGGCTGGCTCATAATACATGCTTAAAATTTGGCATATCATACTAGGTCTTTTGGAAGATGAAATGGAAGCATGGAGTGTTTGAGTAAACTTGCTTAGAGTCACACATCCATGAAGAGGAAAAACCAGGGTGCATCTCCGTTCCCTTCTGATATTATAATTAACACTGGTATACTGCTTTACAACTTCAGAAGCGTGTTACACACATGGGTTTCATTTGTTAACCTCAGTGGTGCAGGAAGGTAAGTTAGTAGAAGTATAAATCCCCTATTGTCCAAATGGGGAACCTGAGATCCAGAGGGGTTGAATAATTAACCCAGGATCATACATGTGTTCACTGTGTATAAACACAGTCTTTGATATCATATTTCTTATGATACCCAAGCTGGTTTTCATGTATAAGTGCTCCTAGAAAAGTGCTCAGATCTGGAGAGGACTGGGACAACACATCTGGCTCCAAATGGGAGTGATCCAGACTCGAGTTTCCTGAGCACCTGTGTCTGTTCTATGGGTGCTCCTTTGGCTCTTAGGAAGCTCCAGGCTCTGATGATAATGCCAAGAAATGATCAAAGTCTGTAGGTACTTTCTTGACATGGTGTTTTTTTTTCTTTTTTTAAAGATTTATTTTAGGAGCTAGTGCTGTGGCGTAGCAGGAAAAACCTCTGCCTGCAGTGCCGGCATTCCATATGGGTGACAGCTCAAGTCCTTACTGTTCCACTTCCGATCCAGCTCTCTGCTATGGCCTGGGAAAGCAGTAGAATATGGCCCAGATCCTTGGGCCCCTGTACCCACGTGAGAGACCTAGGAGAAGCTCCTGGCCCCTGGCTTTGGATTGGTGCAGCTCTGGCTGTTGGGGCCATTTGGGGAGTGAACCAGTGAATGGAAGATTTCTCTCTCTCTCTTCTCTTGCTGTCTCTGCCTCTGCCTCTCTGTAACTCTCTGTCTTTCAAATAAATAAATAAATAAATCTTAAAAAAAAAAAAGCCAGGAGCTTCCTCTGGATCTCCCACACAGGTGCAGGGGTCCAAGGACTTGGGCCATTATCTGCTACTTTCCCAGGTACATTAGCAAGGAGCTGGATCGGAAGTGGAACAGTCGGGACTCAAACCTGAGCCCATCTGGGACACCCGTGGTGCAGGCCAGGGCTCTAACCCTCTGAGCGCCAGCCCCTGACCTAGTGGTTGTAATCTTGGTGTGGCTGATCTGGGGCATGCTTTGTTAGGGATGACCATGGCTGAGGAAGTTATGGCAAAGCATATTCTGCCAGAGGTGGTGGCAACAGTATTTCCCATTCTCTATGTTCTTCAGCAATGTGACTTTGCCACTTGCCTCTCAAGGATGGAGTTGATTTCTCCCTCCCCTTGACTTGGCTTCTGCTTGGGACAGAAGTGATGCCAAGGAATATGCATTCATAGCCTTTATCTGGCCTGCCAGCCTTTGCTTCCTGTCTCTCGGGAGCAGATGGTATGTAATAAGGACTCTTTCCTGAGACCACACTTCTGTGAGAACCTTCAACCACGTAGGGAGGTGTTGGAAGTTGAGACAACATATGGAGAGAGAGAAAAGCCAGAGAGCTCTTAGGGGTCAGAAAGAGGAGTGAAGAAGCTGTCTTAGAGGTGCGTCTGGGCACCCATACTGCAGGTAGCAGAGATGGATTGCCCCAGGCAAGGCTTTCCTGAATTTCTGATTTATAAAATCACGAGCAAAAGAAGAGTTTGTTTCAAGCCACTCAGTTTTGGGGTGGTTTGCTAGGTAGCTAGAGATAACTGAGACAGAAATAACTTTAGGCTGGTCTCAGTACTACACACTGAACAGTGACAACACACACCTCTGCCGGCTGTCTGCACGGACTTACTTTTCATTTGCCATAATGGAACAAAATGTGAGTAACTTTGTCATCCATGGTCATGTTCAGCTTGAAGCTTGCAGGGGCTCAGGTCTGTAGGGGTGATTTGCTTCGCCGTTAGGAAAATATACTATCCAGATAAATTACTTATATAGATCTGAGCTAAAGTTCCATGGTTTGCTTTTAACAAGAGGAAATTAGTAATTCAAGCATGCGATTACATTTGTTTAGCTCTTTGCGATTTCCAGAATGTTCTTTTGCATCTATCAGCTCCTTTGATTTTCCAGATGTACCTAAGCTGGAAGAGGTGGCGTTATTATTCTCTTTTGTTTGTAAGGGAATAGAAGTTAAAAGGTTATCTGAGTACATCTTGCTTGGATTGCAGCTAAGGCTAGAATCCACATCTTGGGTCACACCCTGATTCCCCTTGCAGTAGCTGACCCAGCTCTGAGTTGGGCATGACAAGGAATAGGTTCTGGGGGAGTTGTGCCTCTTGCTGATTTTTTCACTAGTAAGGTGGGTGTGTGTTTAATGAAACTTGCTTGTTTCCAAGACAACAGGATTCAAACAAAAACTCAATTGCTCGGGAGGAGGCAGATTTACTGTCATTTCCATCCTTTTGAAGAATTACATGTTTTGATGGGCAAAATGCCAAACATAATTAAACCGTATAGCTGCATGGAGCCTGGATGGAGCAAGAAAGCAGAAGAAAAGAAACATGTATGTATGTATATAAGTGTGGGTGGTGTTTCTGCTGTAAATCCTTCAATAGAAATCATGACAATCAGGAAAATCCAGAGATCAACACCTTATTGAAGAGAACAACAATATGGAAAGAAAAAAAAAAAAGGAGCACCTTGAAGTGGAGAGATGGCAGGTGGGAGGAGGGAAGGGAAGCTGGGATGGTTAGGGGGGATCAATCCTATGCCCACCTCCCCACCCCCCAGTCTTTTCCCTGATCCCCCAGTGGGAAGAACAGACAAAGCCATCAACTGTCACCTGAATTCCCTAGCTTGAGTCAAGTGGCTTGGGGTATTCATTTTGTTTTGATTTGCTTTTCTTGTAAGGTATCCATTTTGTTTCTGATTTTCCTTTTTTTTTTTTTTTTTTTTTTGCTGTGAAGATCAGGAGCTTTTGAGTGGAGCAGGGATGGAATATGTTGCATGTCCGATTTGATTAGTTTTTTGTTAACTTACCTTATTATAGGATGGAAAATTGGTATCTCTGGTATGTGAGAGGGAGGAGTTTCTTTTGATTTCTTCTATTTTGACCTCTAATTCTTTCAGCAGTTTTTGAATGATTATTCTATAGAAGGCTCTGCCCTAAGAATTATGGGTTCAGAAGTGAGTAAGACATGCCATTTAGTGCATTGCTTTACTTATTTAGAATTTATTTTTATTTTTGCTTGAAATGGGGAGAGAGAAAGGGAGAGGGAGAGGGTGGATGGAGAGGGAGAGAGGGAGAGAAAGAAAGAGAGAAAAAGAGAAAGAGAAAGAGAGAAAGACTTCCATTCTCTGGTTCACTCCCTAAACTCAAATGCCTGCATTGGCCGTAACTGAGCTGGGCTGAAGGTAGGAGCTCGGAATTCAATCCAGGTCTCCCACGTGATGGTAGGAATCCAACAACTTGAGCCTTCACTGTTGCCTTTTGGTGTCTGCATTGACAAGAAAATGGAATCAGAATTCTGAGTTGGAATTGAACCGAGACACTCTGATATGGGATTTTTTTTTTTTTAAGATTTACTTATATATTTGAAAGGCAGAGTTAGAGAGAGAGAGGGAGAGGGAGAGACACACCCAGAAAGAGATTTTCCATTTGCTGGTTTACTCCCCAAATGGCTGCAACCATAGCCAGGAGCCAGGAGCTTCATCCTGGTCTCCCACATGGCTCAAGCACTTGGGCCATCCTCTGCTACTTTCAATGCATTAGCAGGGAGCTGGATCAGAAGTGTAGCAGCCTGAACTTGAACCGGTGCTTAAATGGGATGCCAGTGTTGCAGGTGGCAGCTTAACCCACTATGCCGCAATGCCCATCTCAGTCTGCATGTCTTGACTAGCATCTTAACTGCTAGGCCAAATGCATACCCCTATGGCTCATTTTAAATGTAGCTATCTGCCTGATCTTCACAGCTGAATAGTGGGAATTGCCATAGCTCTCTTGTGAGCTAGAGTGACTGTGCAGTGTATGGCTTTCATGCTACATTCACTTATTCATGTAGTTGACAAATAATTATTGGCAGCAATAGTCAGCCCCTACATGTCCTGCCTTCCCTCTGTGTCCTTGCTGTGTGTTCCATAAATCTAGCTCAAGCAAACAAATAAACAACAACAACAATTACCTCTTACTAAGAATCAGGCATTCTACTAGTGGTGTTTTGAAAAGTGAACAGCAGCAATACATGTAATAGAGAATATTAAAATAACTCTATAAACCAATAAGAAAAAAATTATTAAACTACCAAGTGGATAAATGATATGGATGTGGGATTCACAGTAGAGAAAAATGTAAAAGGTTAAAGAACATTTGATAATATGTCTACCCTCAATCAGCTAGTGAGGACATGGAGACTCAAATCAGCCCCTTGTTTTTACCTAAGTGTGGCAAGAATGAAAAGTTGCTAACACTGAGAGCTGTTGAGTTGTGGGAAAAGAATTCCTCTTTGTACCTGTAGTGGAAATGGTAGAGTGATATCTGACTTTGGGGCAGGGGTGGGGAGCAATTTGATATTAACCCATTAAGGTGGAACATGTCCCCGTCTTCTGCCTTCACATATCCCTGGTAGGCCTCTGCTATAGAGAAACTGGCAAACATTTATGGGAGAGTGCAGAGAGAGTTTGCCAGTATCATTGAGACAAGTTGGGAACAATTGAACTCTTCATTTTCAGGGAGTGGCTGGATAGGAAATGGAATATTTATATGGTGAGATAAAAAAAAAAGAGGACCGAAATGAAAGATCTCTGCGAGTGAGATCCCAGTAGAAAGAACAGGCCATCAAAGGAGGTACCTTTCTCTGAAGGGAGGAGAGAACTTCCACTTTGACTATGACCTTGTTTAAATGAGATCGAAGTCAGCGAACTCAAGAGGCTTCCATAGCCTTGGAAACTCATGACTAGAGCCTAGGGAGATTTCTGACGCCATAAACAAGAGTGTCAAATTGTTAAGTCAACAACAGGAGTCACCGTGTACTTACTCCTCATGTGGGATCTCTGCCCTTAATGTGTTGTCCAATGTGAATTAATGCTATAACTAGTACTCAAACAGTATTTTACACTTTATGTTCTATGTGGGTGCAAACTGATGAAATCTTTACTTAATATATACTAAATTGATCTCCTGTATATAAAGATAATTGAAAATGAATCTTGATGTGAAAGGAAGGGGAGAGGGAGTGGGAGATGGGATGCGGGTGGGAGGGAAGTTATGGGGGGGAAAAAGCCATTGTAATCCATAAACTGTACTTTGGAAAATTATATTTACTAAATAAAATTTTTTTAAAAAGAAATATATAGAAGTTCAGAGGGAAAAATTAGAACTTTGCACATCAACTTGGATTGATCTCAAAATATGCATTGAAAAGTAAAAAGAGCAGGTTGTAGGTTTAGAGGTACTAGGACCATTTACGTGGAAAGGAAAGAGAAATCTCACACACACACACACACACACACACACACTCACACTCATTATCATGTGCTTTCTGTGGCGGAGGTGAACCGCCTGGTGAAGACACATGGGGGATTATAGCAGTGGTTCCTTCTTAGTGTCCAGTGGTGGGGGAGACTGAAGGCCTCCCGGGGTTCAGCTATACCTGCTGTTATATATTTTAGGTCACCATTTCACTGTGTAACTTATTAAACTGAGAGATTAATTTGAGAACAGCAGTGGACAAGACACAAGCCCTATCTTTGAGGAACTTGATGACAGGCGATGGCTTTGTCCAAGGGCAGGGCTAGGATTAGAGTTCTGATTTCCTAGTCCGATGATCTGTCTCTGAGATACACGATGCGTTTTACCACCTATAAAGAGTCTCCTGTTCTCTGACTTGCTTTCTGCAGGGTGATAGCTTTTCCCAGTTGTGATAAAGGTAAAGGAATTTTACTTCTTTCTTGGGGGGGGTCTATAGGGTATGTGGAAATGGCATTTGATAACGGATTTTTATATTAAGAAATGAATAGATGCCAACAATATAATTTTTGTATAAGATACACAGGACAATAATATGATGACCATACATAGGAACCTACCACTAGTAGAAGGAATAGAAGGCTTATACATTTGCAAAAGCGAAACCAGGGAGACTATTAGGACTGTCCCATCCAAGGTGACATAAAATCTGAAGGGGTTGGAATATTCTCTCCCAGTCTGCATTAGTATCATTTCCGCTGCTCCCTAGCAGCCAAATAAATTAAACAAATGGCCCTATTTGGAAAATGGGAATCTTCTTTTGTGCTAAATGGCCAGCCAGTGATTTATCTGAGCTGCTCCTACAGGGCGAGGAGTCACATAGAGGTCTCAGAGTTGTGGCTGGAGGTAAATAGAGTGTCTAAGTGTGTTTGGTAAACAATAACACAAACTACAGAAAATATACAGCACGGAGGAAGCTAAATGTACATTTGCTGTCTGGGAACTAATTGGACATTTATAGTTTGGGGATAACTAGTTCAGAGCTGGAGGAAGAGTCTTGTTTTAGTTCATGAAAGTGTTGGTGGTGTTTGGGCACTCAATGGGGGAATTACAAATAATGCAGCCATCTAAGTTGTCCAGTCTTGAAGTTCCTCAAGTCTTAATCTGAAAAGAGATTTAAGCAGGAATTAGTTAACAATTTACCCCAAATAATGATGAGAGTGAGAAAGAACGAGAGAAGGGGAGGGGAGGGGAGGGAAGGGAAGGGGAGGGAAAGGAGGAGAGGGGAGGGAAGGGCAGGGCAGGGAGGGGAAGAAAGGTCATGGGAGGAGAGGGGACGAAAACAGGCAGATGGAATGGATGAAGTTTATTGCCACGGCTTGATCTTTCATGCTTCTCTAAGACATCAGGGGTCACCAGCTTTACTCACATGGCACAAAAGCCTCACCGTAGCATGGTGCCTTTATTTTATTTATTTATTTATTTATTTATTTATTTTTTTGACAGGCAGAGTGGACAGTGAGAGAGAGAGACAGAGAGAAAGGTCTTCCTTTGCCGTTGGTTCACCCTCCAATGGCCGCCGCGGCCGGCGCAGCATGGTGCCTTTATAAAATGGCACATGTTTATTCCACAGAAAGGCTAGAAAATGGTTGCCCTTCACTGGAGGAGATCAGAACTAAAAGGGATGACCAGTGAATCCCAAGTAGCTTCTCGCAGCCATTTGGATACCCCCAGAAGCTGTTGCTCCCCAAATCCCAATTCCCTCTCTGCAGACAGAGCTGAGAAACCCCAGATCCTTGACCTGCTTCATAGCGGGCAGGGTTACTGGATAGAGCACAGGATGTGACATTTGGGAAATATTTACACTCAAAAAAAATTTTTTACCTGAAATTCAAACTTAATGTGGTGTAGTTTTTAAATTTCTGAATATGGAAACCCCATGTTCTTGAAATGTGCAGTCTTTGCTCCTTTCCAAACCCCTCCCTAATTCTGGTCAAGTCAAAGTTCCACCCCCAACAAGAACCCTGATTCTTCAGAAGGACCTGAGTTAGGTGACAATCTTCCTTCTTTGTGACGCATGGTCTAGTTCACAGGAGAAAAAGAATGTAATTCTACCCTTTCTACCTACCCCGAGCCCTCTTTCCCTGTGTTTGGGAAACACCGCAACATTTCAGAGAATTTCTGCTGCCTACTGGCCAAGACAGCCTTTCAGTGTCTTCCTACAGGAGAGGTTAGAATGAGACCTCTGAGGATCTCCCAGTGCAGGAACATCTGGGATAAAGAAGGAATCAGTACAATCTTAGCTCTGAGTCGTGCAGTGTCAAGAGGGGCATGGCAGGAAGAATCCGTTCTGAGAACAAAACACCACCATGCTCATAGCCTATCCCAAGCACACCAGGAGTTCAGAAGGAGGGCGAAGTGTTTCTCTGCAGCTCCCATTGGGCTGTTTTTCTGGTCAATCGTGTGAGTCTTGGAGGAAGCCTGGAAAGTCCATCCCCTTTGTTTTCCCAGGGAGACCTCTTATCTCTCCCATCACGGGAGGACAACAGATGGCCACTGCTACACCTGAAGATGAAGATGAAGACAGAGCTTGGGAAATGCAACCTAGTGGGGGAAAATCCTACTCACTGCTTGCTTCTGTACAGCTCATGACTTAAGGGTGAGTTTTACATGTATTAAAATTATTCATTTATTTGAAAACTATACACACAGAGAGAGAGAGAGAGAGAGAGATTGTTCATCCACTCCTTCACTCCCCAAGTGCCTGCAGTAGCCAGGACTGGGCCAGGGCAAAGCCAAGAGCCAGGAATTCCATCCAGGTCTCCCATGTGGGTAGCAGGAACCTTAGTACTTGACCCAGCACCTGCTGCCTCCCAGGGGGTGCATTAACAGGAAGCTAGAGTCATTAGCAGAGCCAGGACTCGAACCCAGGCCCTTGATAAGGGGTATTGTCATCTCAAACAGCACCTTAGCTGCAGCACCAAATGCGTACCCCTAACTGTATGCTTGATGGGTGAAGTATATGGTATGTAAATTTATATTCCAAAAAGTTGTGTTTAAAAAGACAATTGGATGTGTAACACAACAATAAGCATGTGTTGTGGTGTTGATAACTTATGCAGAAGTAAAATGTATTGCAACAGTAGCATGAAGGATGAGAGGGTGGCACATGGAAGCATCCTGCTGTAAGGTTTTTATATTTTCATGAAGTAGAATAATGGTAAAGATGTATAGTACAATATGACCCTTGGAGTAATTATACAAATCAAGTGAAATATTGACAATTTGAAAAAAGTAAACATCTGTTTCCAGCACAACTCAGGTTCTTCGGAGTTAAGTTTTGTTCTGGAAGGTGTTTTTCTCCTGAATTACCTTCTGCAACTGTTCAGGAAACACTGCGCTATTGTGTATTAAGGCAGGGTTTCCCAACAAGTATGTCAGAGCTCACTGGTCTGCCTTCACTCATTTAAGGCTAAAGAAAATGTTATCGAATGGATAATTTTGTTTATCCGTTCATCTGTTGATGGCTCGGTTGATTGTCTCTTAAGGAAGTTAAGGAACAAAGAAAAAAATGCTTCAATATACTTGCCCATGTGTTTGTCGTGTATCATTTCTTTGTATAGAACTGAATTTCCATCTGGCACTCTTTCTTTCACCCTGAAGAATTTCCTTTTAACATTTCTAAATCCATTGTAGATAATTGGGGACCAATGATCTCAAACCAGGAAATGTCTTGATTTTTTTCCCCTTCATTTGGAGGAATACTTTGCTTGATATAGAATTCTAGGTTGATAGTTTATAAAGACATTCTACTGTGTTCTGGGTTGCCTTGTTTCCAATGATATCAGTAGTAATCTCTACTGTGTTTCTCTTATATGTAATGCATCTTATTTCCTCCACTTTAAAATTTTCTCTTTGTCTTTAGTTTTCAACAGTTGGCTGTGATGTGAATAGTTAAAGTCTTCTTTTCTTCTTAAAGATTTATTTATTTATTGGGAAGTCAGAATTACAGAGAGAGAAGGAGACGCACAGAAGGCAGAGTTAGAGAGAGAGAGGAGGAGACCCATAGAGAGAAAAATCTCCCATCTGCTGGTTCACTCCTCAGATGAACTGGCCCCTCGCAGTGCTGGGCCAGGTCACTGCCAGGATCTGGGAGTAAGGAGCTATTCCCAGTCTCCCATGTGGGTGCAGGGGCCCAAGCACTTGGGTCATCAGCTGCTGCTTTTCCCAGGCAGTTGGCAGGAAGCTGGATCAGAAGTGGAAAGGCTGGGCAAGAACAAGCTCCCATATGGGATGCTGGCATTGCACCAATAGTTATAGTTTCATTTCTTTTCTTTTTAACACAGCTTGCAGCATGGTGAGGTTTATTTAGAAAGTGAGAAGAATACACAGGTCTATCAGGGCTTCATTTAGGGAGAGTGAACCAGGAAAGGTAAAAAGAGGAATTTCATACCCTGCTCTGGTCGCCTTGGGTCCGCAGGTGAAGACAGAGGAAAGAAGCCCTTCCCCAGGCTTCCAGTTAGCTTCATAAAGGCAGTGGTTACTAGTGCTGCCCCGGGTCCCAGGTAAGGGGAGGTGTGCTTTGGGAAGGGGTCATCTGATTGATGATAGGATTCCATGGGGAAGGGGTAGGTGTGGCCTCCAGCTCAGGGACTTAATGTAGCTCCTTGACTTTGTCCACTTCCTACCCACCTCAGAGATTTCTGACCCTTAATCTTAAGGGTATGCTGAAGGGTGTAGACTCATCGTATCATCTGTAACTACTTCCTGCTGATCGTGGATGCAGGTCCTGCCTGTCCTGGGTCCTGAAACCTCTTCCTATCTCATCTAATAAATCCTCAGTTTTCTTTGTGCTTATCCTGCTTGGGGGTTGTAGAGTTTATTGGATCTGTTGGTTGTTATGTTATTTAAAACCAATTTTATGTTATATTTTGTTTCATTTATTTAAAATTCTTTTTAAAGATGTTCATTTTATTTGAAAGGCAGAGAGAGAGAGAGAGAGAGAGAATATCTTCCATCTGCTGGTTCACTCCCCAAATGTCCCCAGTAGTTGGGGCTGAGACAGCGGAAGCCAGGAGCCTGGAACTCAGTCAGTCTCCCATGGGTGTGTCAGGGACTCAAGTGCTTAAATTATTGTCTGCTTCTTCCCAGGGTGTGCATGAGCAAGAAGCTGGACTAGAAGTGGAGGGGCGAGGACCTGAACTAGGCTCTCCTATTTGGGATGCGGATGTCCCAAGTGGCAACTTTGCTGTTGTGCTAAATACCTGTCGATGTAATACTTTCAGCATATTTTATATACATATATATGAAACCCCATTCTCATTCCTCTCTTTCTATAAGTCCAAAAACATGTATATCAGATTACTCGACAGTGTGCCATGGGTCACTGAGGCTCCCTTCTTTTCTTTTCAGTCTTTCTTTCTGTGCCTCATTCTAGCTGTTTTTGTCCCATCTTGAAGTTCATTTATCCTTTCTTCTTTTTTTTTTAAATTGTACACTTGTGTGGGGAATAGTATAGTACTTCATTGCATGTACACATTATGTAGTGATCAAATCATTATAGTTAGCTTTTTCATATATATATGCAGTAGTATTTTTTAAAGATTTATTTATTTATTTGGAAGTCAGAGCAACACAGAGAGAAAAAGAAAGGCAGCGAGAGAGAGAGAGAGAGAGAGAGAGAGAGAGAGAGAGGTCTTCCATTTGCTGGTTCACTCCCTAGTTGGCTGCAAAGGCTGGAGCTGTGCCGATCCAAAGCCAGGAGCCAGGAGCTTCTTCTGGGTCTCACATGCAGGTGTAGGGGCCCAAGGACTTGGACCATCTTCTACTGCTTTGCCAGGCCATAGCAGAGAGCTGGATCAGAAGTGGAGGAGCCGGAACTTGAACTGGCACCCACATTGGATGCCAGCACTGCAGACCAGGGCCCTAACCTTCTGTGCCACAGTGCCAGCCCCCAGTAGTTGTTTCAAAGTCCTTGTCTGCTAATTCCAACATCTGTTTTATCCCTAGGTCTGTTTCTACGGTCTCCCCACCCTCCACTCCATGCACTTAAGAGCAGAGTACATCTATGGGACAGCTGCCTTTCAGATGCTGGAACTCAAAGACTGTTTTTAGATTTATTTATTTGAAAGACAGAGTTATAGATAGATAGATAGATAGATAGAGTTCTTCTATTGGCTGGTTCACTCCCCAAATGGTTGCAATGGACAGTGTTGGACCAGGCTGAAAGCTGGCAGCCAGAAACCCCATCCAGGTCTCCCAGGTGGGTGACAAGGGACAAAGCACTCAGGCCATCTTCTGCCTTCCCAGGTGCATTAGCAGGGAGCTGGATTGGAAGTGGAGCTGCTGGGATGTGAACCTGTGCTCATATGGGATGCTGGCGCCATAGGCAGCTGCTAAACCTGCTGTGCCACAAGGCTGGCCCTGAACCAGAGATTTGCTATTGATGGCAATGTGGCTTCCTTTTCTAACTTACCCTTTCTGTGTGTAGCACTGGTTGCACACCTCTGGAAGACTGCAGCTATATTTTAGCTACTAATTTTTATTTATCTTTTAAGAGATTTATTTATTATTTGTTTAAAGGCAGAATTACAGACGGGGAAGGAGAGACAAAGAGAGACAGGTGTCTATCTACTATCTGCTGGCTAACTCCCTATATGGTTGCAAACAGCCATGGCTGGGCCAGGTTGAAGCCAGGAACCAGGAGTCAGGAGCTTCATCCAGGTCTCCCATGTAGATGCAAGGGCCCGAGCACTTGGGCCATCTTCTGCTGCTTTCCCAGGCACATTGGCAGGGAACCGGGTTGGAAGTGGAGCAGCTGGGTATTGAGCTGGAACCTATATGGGATGCTAGTGTCACATGCTGCAGCTTTACCCCCTGTGCCACAATGCAGATTCCTTAGCTCCTGATTTTTAAAGGTTGCTTTTCATTTCAGAGACAATCTAAAAGCATTAATGTAAGATGATTTTAACTCCTCTGGCCACCGTGTTATAAGTGAGAACTGCTAGTCTATGTTAGATGTTCATTTGCACTGGTGATATGAGGTTTCTTAAAGTCACAGACTCAGTTTAACTGTAGCTCTTGGTTCCTGGCACTGGGGACTGTGAGGACTTCTGTTTCTCTGTAAGAGGGATTTGTGTGTTATATGAGTTTGAGGAACTCGAACAGTTTGTACTTTGCACTTTACAGTAAGGGAGCGGTCATCAGACTGTAGCTCACTGTCCAAATTTGTCCCGTGCCATATGTTTTTGTATGACCTACCAGCTGAGAATTGCTTTTACATTTTTAAAAGGTTGTTGAAAAGAAAGAAAGAGAAAGGAAAAGACTGAAGAAGAGGAAGGAAAAGGCTATGTGAGAGAGATTTCACGTGGCTCACAAAGTCCCAAGCATTTGCTACCTGGGTTTTTATGGAGAATTTGGTTGAGCTCTGTAATACAAGCCTGGAGGGCAGGGGTGCCTCTGGCAAGGCAGAACTGGGACTCAAAGCGCTGGTCCGCGTCTTGTCTCGGGCTCACAGAGGCGAGCGCAGTAGCACAGCCTGTTTTTGTCTTCGTTGAGCCTTTGCGTCTCCACCAATGCCGTGAGTAACGGTTGGTGCCTGTGGTGTGGCACTGCTTTTTGCTGTGAAAATGGCCAGAGAAGCGTGTACCTCCTTCCCCAGCACGCTGCACCCGAAGGTGCAGTGCACCTGCTCCACAGAGGAGCTTGTCTCCTGCTGAGAGAGACAGGCCGTGCAGAGCTGCCCGTGTGCACAGGCAGCCGGCTGAGCCCCCGTGGCCGTCTTGGGAAAAGGCTCCTCTCTCATTCTCTTCGCCCGCTGGAGAGGACTTGCATTAGCGATAGAGCAGCAGTGAATATGGTTTTCCTGCCCGGTGATCCTTCGACTCTTCTCCCAGGCCCTCGGGACGGCCCTGTGGGCTGGTGGATGTTTTATGTTTGGTGCTGGTCGCGAGCAGCGCCATTCGTTATCCGCGTGCCTTTCAGACTGTCTGTCAGCTTTCTTGGGGCCATAAATAAGTGACTGTGGATCTCCTGAGATCGAAAGTCTTCTCTTTCTGTGTAATGGCCTGGTGGAAAGGGGCTGAAATATAGCTCTCCCCTAGTATTCCTTTATCATCCCGCTGTTCCATATTTAAGTGCTATTATCTGGAAGTCATTCTTCTCAGCAAAAATTTGAAAGAAAGTTGCTTACAAAGGCATCCAGTGAGGGGGACAACTTGGGTAGAATCAAAATGGGAGAGAGATTGAATTCCAGGTTAAATCCCCAGTCTGCCTCCCCTGGAACAGAGGCACATGGATGAGCATGCAAAGTGAAACGTGGGTAAACAGGCAGGAATGTACAGTGTGCAATGGATATTGAAGGATGATCTTGTCATGCATGCTAAACAGATATTTTTATGAGTTTAAATTTAATTAACATCTGGAAATTAACAAGGCTAGGAGGAAGGGCAATGTGTTTTTAAGTGATGGCGATGGATAGGTACTGTTCGGTGCATATAGATAAATGAAGCTTTAATTTGTAATGCATAATGAGCCAGGTGCCTATAAAATAATTTGGTTTTCAAGTCGCTATCACAGAACAAAGCAATAGAACCATCCAGGGTCTTTGGTTGAATGTTTGGTTAGATCAGTTTTGAGGATGGATATTGATTTGTATTGCTCAAGTTGAATAATGGAACCTTATATCGTTGTCATACTCTGTTTCTTCCTTAGGAGTTGGGGTGTAATAAGTTTCTGGTTTTACATCTTTTGTACATTTGCCTTAAATGTATACATAAGTGTGTATGGGGCCAGAGCAGACTCCTAGAAGGAGGGGCATGGGTTTCTGTATCCCTATTCCAGTGTCATTTATGACTTAAAGCATTTGTATTTTGGTGATCTTTTTTTGGAGTAGTGTTTCAGAAACTAACTTTAGGCTTATGATAGAAGAAAGCGTTCTGTTCAGTTTGAAAAAGATATAGTTTCTTTCTTTGGCCATTCACAATGTGGAACTCTCTAGAGCCTCAGTCAAGCCTGCTCGTTGCATCCGAAGCAACACTAAATGTGGGTTGCAGTCAGGGCGCTGTGGCAGGAGAGCTGCAGGGTTTGGGTTGAAGTCAAAGGCAGTCCTCCTGGTGGGGTCTGTTTTCCTGAGGACGTGGCCTTTGTGCTGGGTACAGCAGGAGTGGCCTTGGGCAGAAGTAGAGGTCAGAGTCCACTGCAGTGTCTTCACTTATATGGGGAATGCATTCGTGTTCTATCATTTTCTTTCTCTTATTTATCCCCAGGGAAGTAGTACATAGGGGCCTGGGAGCGTTTGAGTAGGCCATATATTCCACAGTTCATCAAATTCTTAATAATGTGACGGAATACCTGAGATACTCTATTAGGGGAGAGGTTGCTTTAGGCTGGAGGTTTTGGGGGTCACAGTCCAAGTCTGGGCTGTCCAGTTCGTTCAGCCTCTGGTCGTGGTGTTCTTGCTGACAGGGTTCTGAGGCAGCACAGAGCAGCACAGGGCAAGAAACATCACCACAATTCTACCGCGAGGGCTCCACCCTAGTAACCTAATCTGACCTAATGGCTTCCCAAAAGTCCCACCCCTAAACAGTATAATTGGAGTAAGTTCCTGCCCTTTAGTACCATTAGCACAAGACTTTGGGGTCTAAGCATTTAATATATAAGCCTTTGGGGGGCACCCAAATTAATGTCCAATCCATAGTCCATGAAGCTTGGTAACTCCTGTAGCTCTCTAGGAGCATGGAACTCAGCAGCTTGGATAGAACTCTAGGTCTGTGAAAGGACGTATGGGAAATCATGTGGTGAGTGTGCTGAGTGTGCTGAGCCACTTCTAAACCTGGCTCTGCACTCCTGCCTCTCCAGAGAGCTTTGAAAGATTCAGATTCCAGGCCCCACTCCTGGACATTCTGATTTTGTCATTCTGCAGATCTAGGAATCGATGTTTTAAGAAAAGCAGGCCAGTGGGTTCTGATGGGTAGTTGACTTTGGAAGTCTCTGAGCTAATACAAGCTGAGTCTATCAGTGGGGATGCACTTAAATCTTCCCAGTATATGGAGATGGTAAATGCCAGATGACACATACAGTCATGAACTTGGACGCTAGGACCATTTTACCATCTTTGGGCCTTCATTGTCTCATTTGGGCCTTTTTTCTTTTAAGATTTATTTATTTATTTGAAAGTCAGAGTTACACAGAGAGAGAAGGAGAGGCAGGTGGAGAGAGAGAGAGAGAGAGAGAGAGAGAGAGAGGTAGGTCTTCCATTGCTGGTTCACTCCCCAGTTGGCCAAAATGGCTGGAGCTGTGCCGATCTGAAGCCAGGAGCCAAGAGCTTCTTCCGGGTCTCCCACACTGGTGCAGGGGCCCAAGGACTTGGGCCATCTTCTACTGCTTTCCCAGGCCACAGCAGAGAGCTGGATCAGAAGAGGAGCAGTTGGGACTTGAACTGGTGCCCATATGGAATGCTGGCACCTCAGGCGGCAGCTTTACCTGCTACGCCAGAGTGCCGGCCCCTTGTTTGGATCTTTTAAAAGCACACACTCTGGCTTGCTTCTGCTTGCTGCTGTGGGAAACCTCCTGCATCTGAGCCACGTGTTGGGGGTAGGATGCAGTGAGGCTCCTGTGCTCTGGCACTAGGTTCTGCGCCAGGCAACCTAATTAAGAGTAGATGTGGGCCGGCGCCGCGGCTCACTAGGCTAATCTTCCGCCTAGCGGCGCCGGCACACCGGGTTCTAGTCCCGGTTGGGGCGCCGGATTCTGTCCCGGTTGCCCCTCTTCCAGGCCAGCCCTCTGCTGTGGCCAGGGAGTGCAGTGGAGGATGGCCCAGGTGCTTGGGCCCTGCACCCCATGGGAGACCAGGAAAAAGCACCTGGCTCCTGGCTCCTGCCATCGGATCAGCGCGCTGGCCGCGGCGGCCATTGGAGGGTGAACCAACGGCAAAGGAAGACCTTTCTCTCTGTCTCTCTCTCTCACTGTCCACTCTGCCTGTCAAAAAAAAAAAAAAAAAAAAAAAAAAAAAAACAAACAAACATAAAAAAAAAAAAAAAAGAGTAGATACGTGCGATGCAGCCTCAGCTGGGTGTTGCACAGGCGGGACCTTGTGGGGCACCAGGGATGCAGGCAGCTGCCCTGCCAGCCTGGGTGCTGAGGTCAAGGCCATAAAGAATGCACCTTGGAGAAGGCGAGGGTTAGGTGGTGACTGGGAAATGTTTTAAAATGGGTTCAACTCTCACAGAATCCTGGAGGAAAACAAATTTTGTGGCTTTGTTTTTGGCACTGCTTCTGAAGCTTCGTGGTGGAGGATTTGGGATGAATTTCTAAGGTGGGGAGCCTGCTGTTCGACTTTGGGAATTTTGAAATGTGCTCCGTGGGGGTTGGAGGCCCACAGAGGGAAGGGCGGGGAGGAGATGTCAGCTGCTGCCCAGAGCCCCCGGAATCAGGCCTGCGAGGTTTACGTGGTGTTTGTGTGTGCTTCAAACCACAGTGAGGAAGCAGGCCAATTCTTCCTCTGCGGCCTTTTGTTTGGAGATAAATTTAATCAGGGTCGTAAGGAGAGCTTCACGCTTGCACGAGAGCCTTTTGTGAACAATAGTTTCCAGCCATTTCATACTGACCTTGGCGCTTTGGTAAGAACAGCACATTTCTCAATCTGTCCCTGGCTTTGCTGAGCAGCGGTCACACTTCCTGTCCCTTTAATCGCGTCTCCCATCTGGGAAGCACGGGGCTCTCCGGAAGACACCTGTTTTCTCGCCTGTTGTTTCCCGAGCTTGGCTCTCTGGCAGCTCCTGAACAGTCATGAAGGAGGACAAGGGGGAGAGAGGGCCAGGCCTGCCCGTCCTGAGGGACAGAAAGCCCCGCGTGTCTCGGAAGAGCCCGCCGCCTCCGTGCAGGCCCACGCGAAGCTGGGCATTGCTCTTATGCTTTGTCCTTGCTCGAGGTAACTTGAGTTCTTATCATGAAGGTGGAATTCGTGGAGAAGGAAAAAAAGGATTTCGAGGAGGAATTAGAACTGGATTTAGAAGAAAAAATAACATACAAAGAGAGAAGAAAAAAAATCTTATTTAGTTAAAAAGCATCTTCTGTGTCCTTGGTTCCTGGCACCCGATGATTTAGCTGATCGTGGTTGTGCTCACGAAGGCATTTCACGGAACGGCTGTGTCTTAGATTAAGGGATGGCACGCTTATGGGATCCGAGCACTGGGCAGCATAATGGCTGAAGCAGAGACTGGGGGTGGAGTGGCTCAGTCTTCATTTCTGGGCATTCTCTCGGTCTTTGGGTTACAGTTCAGCAGAAATTCTTGATGAAATGGCCCCGGGCATGCGTCAGCGAGGGGTTACTGCTACATCCATCTTTCCTGGCAGCACAATTCCCTCCTGGACAACTTCCCACGGGGGTCTCAGTGGCCCCCACCTCCCCGTTCACCCACAGAGGGAGGCTGGTGTGGGAGGACTATATGCCAAGGGTCGGGCACAGACAGGGACATTGCAAACATCACTCTAGTGTGGGTGTAGGGGACAGTTCTGAGACTTTAAAAAACTCTCCAATTCATCTTGAGCTAAGTAAACCTGTTCTATTTTCACAAAGCAAAAACATTTTGCTAAATGGTTGAACATGTGACTTACAGTAATAGATTTATATTTTTATAGCTTTTTATGTACTATAATACTACTTTGCAACTTACACTTTCTTTCATCAATTCCCTTCTGTTGGACATCTCTTTTTATCTAGCTTACTATTGCTAGAAGCAGCTTAGAATAAATACAACAGGCTAAAGAGGGTTAAAATTAAAGTAAGACCTTACTCCCCCAATTCTAGAAAATGGGAAAAATGCTTTCTGTTGAATTTTTTACTTTTAAGTATTTAAACATTTATTTTAGAGGGAGAGAGAGAGGGAGAGAGAGAGGGAGAGAGAAATCTGCTGTCTGCTGGTTCACTCCCCAGACAGCTGCAATGGCCAGGGCTGGCCAGGCTGAAGCCAGGTCTTCAGCTTCTTCTGGGTCTCCCACTCAGGTGCAGGGGCCCAAGCACTTGGGCCATTTTCTGCTGCTTTCCCAGGTGCATTAGCAGAAACTGGATCATAAGTGGAGCAACCAGGACTTGAACCCAGGTCTGTATGGGATGCTGACAAGACAGGTGGCAGCTTTACCCATTGTGCCACAGTGCCTCCTTGGAGGTATGCATCTTAACCCGTAGGCTAACCACCCACTTCTGAAAAGTTTTTGTGATAAAAATTTTTATCTTAACTAAGGAAAGGAAAGAAACTCGTATGTTCAAGTACTTCAGAAATTCACAAACTTTTTATAACTTTATGTGGTTTTGTATTTTGGTAGAAATCAGAAATACATTCGAATTCCAGTAGGAGAAGTCTATTTTACACAGGTGTTCTTACTTACTGTAAGGGTGACAAATACAACAACAGGTAGGGCTGGCACTGTGGTGTAGCAGGTAAAGCTGCCGTCTGCAATGTCCGCATCCCACATGGGTACTGGTTCATGTCCTGGCTGCTCTGCTTCCGATCCAGCTCTCTGCTGTGGCCTGGGAAAGCAGTAGAAGATGGCCCAAGTCCTTGGGCCCCTGCACCTGCCTGTGAGACCTGGAAGAAGCTCCTGGCTCCTGGCTTTGGATCGGCGCAGCTCTGGCCATTGCAGCCATCTGGGGAGTGGACCAGCAGATGGAAGACCTCTCTCTCTCTCTCTCTCTCTCTCTCTCTCTCTAGATCTGCCTTTCAAATAAATAAGTAAATATTTATATATATAAAACCCCCCCCCCCAAAAAAAAAAAAAAACAAATACAACAGGTGACTTTGTAGGATCTTTAAGTAGAATGAAGGGAGGAACTTTGTTGGGGGAGGGGAGGGGGGAAGGTTATCTACTGCTGGCTTCCTGCATGTCCCTGTGAAGATTCCCTCCATTTCTCCCTGAGTGCTGGGTAGAGCAACAGAACAGTTTTGTCCTGTTCATGACGATTATGCGTCAAAGGATAATTCAGTTTTTTCCCCAACAAATATGCACTCTGTTTCTGGCCTGTGCTGGGAACTTGGGATTCAAAGATGAATCAAGAGCCACCTCAAACGCTGCCTCTTCTGTGACATCTTCTAGGAAGCCGCCAGGGTCCCGTGGGACAATTTTATGTACAGCACTAACTACACGCTTTCACAATTATTTGCTCATGGATTTGTGGATGGCAGGCTTCCCTAAGGAAATCCTTAAAAACGCTTAATGTTTACTGAATGAATGAACTCATTCCTGAAGGGTAATTATGAATGGAGAGAAAGGAAGGGGAACGGCCCGGGTCCATTGTTTCATGGAGATGGGATGAGGACTTGAAGATGCAATGAGGTGCTTGTCACTCCTGCCCTGTGTTCTGCTCTGTCATTGATTTTGGCCAACCTGCTGTGTATATACTGAAGCTTCCTGCCACATCCAATCCCTACACAGAGGTAGCTGTGGAGTCTTTCTCACAGAGGGGATTTCCAGAGCTGGTGTTGTGCTGTCATAGGTTAAGCGGCTGCCTGTGATGCTGGTATTTTTTATGGGTGCCAGTTTGAGCTCCAGTTACTCCCTGCTAATGCACCTGGTAAAGCAACAGAAGCTGGTCCAAGTCCTTGGGCCCTTGCACTCATGTGGGAGACCTGGAAGAAGCTCCTGGCTCCTGGCTTTGGCCTGGCCCAGCCCTGGCTGGTGCTGCCATCAGGAGGGTGAACCAGCAGACGGAAGACCTCTCTCTTTCTCTCTCTCTCTCTCTCTCCTTCCCTCCCTCCCTCCCTCCTCTCTCCACCCCCCAACTCTGACTTTCAAATAAACAACATAAATCTTTTTTTTTTTTTTAACTTTTATTTAATGAATATACGTTTCCAAAGTACGAATAATGGATTACTATGGCTTCCCCCCCATACCGTCCCTCCCACCCACAACCCTCCCCTTTCCCACTCCCTCTCCCCTTCCATTCACATCAAGATTCATTTTCGATTATCTTAATATACAGAAGATCAGCTTAGTATACATTAAGTAAGGATTTCAACAGTTTGCTCCCACACAGAAACATAAAGTGAAAAATAATAGATGATTTTTTTTAATGATGATGAAATCAGATCAGACCTATTGTCATGTTTAATCCCAGTGAGAGTCAAGTTGGGAGTTGATAGTTTCTTTTCTTTTTTTTTTTTCTTTTTTTTTTTTCTTTTTTTTTTTTTTACAGAGGATCAGTTTAGTATGCATTAAGTAAAGATTTCAACAGTTTGCACCCCCATAGAAACACAAAGTGAAATATATTATTTGAGTACTCATTATAGCATTAAATCTCAATGCACAGCACATTAAGGACAGAGATCCTACATGAGGAGTAAGTGCACAGTGACTCCTGTTGTTGACTTTACCAATTGACACTCCTGTCTATGGCATCAGTAATCTCCCTATGCTCCAGTCATGAGTTTCCAAGGCTATGGAAGCCCCTTGAGTTCTCCGACTCTTATCTTGTTTAGACAAGGTCATAGTCAAAGTGGAGGTTCTCTCCTCCCTTCAGAGAAAGGTACCTCCTTCTTTGAAGACCTGTTCTTTCCACTGAGATCTCACTCACAGAGATCTTTTGCCAGAGTGTCTTGGCTTTCCATGCCTGAAATACTCTCATGGGCTTTTCAGCCAGATCTGAATGCCTTTAGGGCTGATTCTGAGGCCAGAGTGCTATTTAGGGCATCTGCCATTCTATGAGTCTGCTGAGTATCTCACTTCCCATGTTGGATCACTCTCCCCTTTATTTATTCTATCGGTTAGTGTTAGCAGGTACTAGACTTGCTTATGTGCTCCCTTTGACTCTTAGTCCTTTCATTATGATCAATTGCGAACTGAAATTGATCACTTGGACTAGTGAGATGGCATTGGTACATGCCACCTTGATGGGATTAAATTGGAGTCCCCTGGTATGTTTCTAACTCTACCATTTGGGGCAAGTCAGCTTGAGCATGTCCCAAATTATATATCTCTTCCCTCTCTTATTCCTACTCTTATGTTTAACAGGGATCACATTTCAGTTAAATTTCAACACTTAAGAATAACTGTGTATTAATTACAGAATTGAATCAGTCATATTAAGTAGAACAGACAAAAAAACTACTAAGAGGGATAATGTATTAAGTTGTTCATTAACAGTCAGGGCTATGCTGATCAAGTCACCGTTTCCCATAGTGTCCCTTTCACTTCAACAAGTTTCCTTTTTGGTGTTCAGTCAGTTGTCACCGATCAGGGAGAACATATGGTATTTGTCCCTTTGGGACTGGCTTATTTCACTCAGCATGATGTGTTCCAGATTCCTCCATTTTGTTGCAAATGACTGGATTTCGTTGTTTCTTACTGCAGTATAGTATTCTAAAGAGTACATATCCCATAATTTCTTTATCCAGTCTACCGTTGATGGGCATTTAGGTCGGTTCCAGGTCTTAGCTATTGTGAATTGTGCTGCAATAAACATTAGGCTGCAGACCTCTTTTTTGTTTGCCAATTTAAATTCCTTTGGGTAAATTCCAAGGAGTGGGATGGCTGGGTCGAACGGTAGGGTTATCTTCAGGTTTCTGAGGAATCTCCAGACTGATTTCCATAGTGGCTTAACCAGTTTGCATTCCCACCAACAGTGGGTTAGTGTCCCTTTTTCCCCACATCCTCGCCAGCATCTGTTGTTGGTAGATTTCTGAATGTGAGCCATTCTAACCGGGGTGAGGTGGAACCTCATTGTGGTTTTGATTTGCATTTCTCTGATTGCTAATGACCTTGAACATTTTTTCATGTGCCTGTTGGCCATTTGGATTTCCTCTTTTGAAAAATGTCTATTGAGGTCCTTGGCCCATCTCTTAATTGGGTTGTTGGTTTTGTTTTTGTGGAGTTTCTTGATCTCTTTGTAGATTCTGGTTATTAACCCTTTATCTGTTGCATAGTTTGCAAATATTTTTTCCCATTCTGACGGTTGTCTCTTCACTCTCCTGACTGTTTCTTTTGCAGTACAGAAACTTCTCAATTTGATGCAATCCCAATAGTTAATTTTGGCTTTGACTGCCTGTGCCTCCCGGGTCTTTTCCAGAAACTCTTTGCCTGTGCCAATATCTTGAAGGGTTTCTCCAATGTTCTCTAGTAACTTGATGGTGTCAGGTCGTAGATTTAGGTCTTTAATCCATGTTGAGTGGATTTTTGTGTAAGGTGTAAGGTAGGGGTCTTGCTTCATGATTCTGCACGTGGAAATCCAATTTTCCCAGCACCATTTATTGAATAGACTGTCCTTGCTCAAGGAATTAGTTTTAGATCCTTGATCAAATATAAGTTGGCTGTAGATGTTTGGGTTGATTTCTGGTATTTCAATTCTGTTCCATTGGTCTATCCTTCTGTTTCTGTACCAGTACCATGCTGTTTTGATTACAACTGCCCTGTAGTATGTCCTGAAATCTGGTATTGTGATGCCTCCGGCTTTGTTTTTGTTGTACAAGATTGCTTTAGCTATTCGAGGTCTCTTGTGCCTCCATATAAATTTCAGCACCAATTTTTCCAGATCTGAGAAGAAGGTCTTCGGTATCTTGATTGGTATTGCATTGAATCTATAAATTGCTTTTGGGAGAATGGACATTTTGATGATATTGATTCTTCCAATCCATGAGCATGGAAGATTTTTCCATTTCTTGGTATCCTCTTCTATTTCTTTCTTTAAGGTTTTGTAATTTTCATCGTAGAGATCTTTAACATCCTTGGTTAAGTTTATTCCAAGGTATTTGATTGTTTTTGTAGCTATTGTGAATGGGATTGATCTTAGAATTTCTTCCTCAGCCATGGCATTGTCTGTGTATACAAAGGCTGTTGATTTTTGTGCATTGATTTTATACCCTGCTACTTTGCCAAACTCTTCTATGAGTTCCAATAGTCTCTTGGTAGAGTTCTTTGGGTCCCCTAAATAAAGAATTATGTCATCTGCAAAGAGGGATAGTTTGAGTTCTTCCTTCCCAATTTGTATCCCTTTAATTTCTTTTTCTTGCCTAATAGCTCTGGCTAGAACCTCCAGAACTATATTGAATAGCAGTGGTGAGAGTGGACATCCCTGTCTGGTCCCAGATCTCAGTGGAAATGCTTCCAACTTTTCCCCATTCAATAGGATGTTGGCTGTGGGTTTTTCATAGATTGCTTTGATTGTATTGAGGAATGTTCCTTCCAAACCCAGTTTGCTTAGAGTTTTCATCATGAACGGGTGTTGTATTTTATCAAATGCTTTCTCGGCATCTATTGAGAGAATCATATGGTTTTTCTTCTGCAGTCTGTTAATGTGGTGTATCACATTGATTGTCTTGCGCACATTAAACCATCCCTGCATACCAGGGATAAATCCCACTTGGTCTGGGTGGATGATCTTTCTGATGTGTTGTTGCATTCTATTGGCGAGAATTTTATTGAGGATTTTTGCATCTATGTTCATCAGGGATATTGGTCTGTAATTCTCTTTCAGTGCTGCATCTTTTCCCGGCTTAGGAATTAAGGTGATGCTGGCTTCATAGAAAGAATTTGGGAGGATTCCCTCTTCTTCGATTGTTCTGAATAGTTTGAGAAGAATTGGAGTTAGTTCTTCTTTAAATGTCTGGTAGAATTCAGCAGTGAATCCATCTGGTCCTGGGCTTTTCTTTGTTGGGAGGGCCTTTATTACTGTTTCAATTTCTGTCTCAGTTATGGGTCTGTTTAGGTTTTCGATGTCTTCCTGGTTCAATTTAGGTAGGTTGCATGTGTCCAGGAATCTATCCATTTCTGATAGGTTTCCCTGTTTGCTGGCATACAAGTCCTTGTAGTAATTTCTGATGATTCTTTTTATTTCTGTGGTGTCTGTTGTTACATTTCCTTTTTCATCTCTGATTTTATTGATTTGGGTCTTTTCTCTTCTTTTTTTAGTTAGTTGGGCCAATGGGGTGTCAATTTTGTTTATTTTTTCAAAAAACCAGCTCCTCGTTTGGCTGATTTTTTGTAATGTTTTTCTTGATTCAATCCTGTTGATTTCTTCTCTGATTTTAATTATTTCTCTTCTCCTACTAGATTTGGGTCTGGTTTGCTGTAGGTTTTCTAGATCCTTGAGGTGAATAGAAAGCTCATCTATTTGGTGCCTTTCCAATTTCTTGATGTAGGCACCTATTGATATAAACTTTCCTCTTAACACTGCTTTTGCTGCGTCCCATAAGTTTTGGTATGTTGTGCTGTTATCCTCATTTACTTCCAGAAAGTTTTTGATTTCTCTTTTGATTTCTTCTATGACCCATTGTTCATTCAGGAGCATGTTGTTCAATCTCCATGTGTTTGCGTATGCTCTAGGGATTCCTGAGTTGTTCATTTCCAACTTCATTCCTTTATGGTCTGAGAAGCTGCATGGTATGATTCTAATTCTTTTGAATTTGCTGAGACTTGCTTTATGGCCTAGTATGTGGTCAATCCTAGAGAAGGTTCCATGTACTGCTGAGAAGAATGTATAATCTTTAGCTGTAGGATTGAAAGTTCTGTATATATCTGTTAGATCCATTTGGGCTATAGTGTCGTTTAAATCTACTGTATCCTTGTTGATCTTCTGTCCTATTGATCTGTCTATTTCTGAGAGTGGAGTATTGAAGTCCCCCAGTACTATTGTATTGGGGTCTAAGTCTCCCTTTAAGTCCGTTAACAAATCTTTTAGATAAACCGGTGCCCTGTAGTTAGGTGCATATACATTGATAATTGTTATATCTTCCTGTTGAATTGATCCCTTAATCATTATGTAGTGTCCCTCTTTGTCTCTCTTAATGGTTTTTGTGGTAAAGTTTATGGTGTCTGATATTAAGATGGCTACGCCCGCTCTTTTTTCATTTCTGTTGGCATGGTATATCTTTTTCCAGCCTTTCACTTTCAGTCTGTATGGATCTTTGTTGGAAAGATGTGTTTCTTGTAAGCAGCAAATAGATGGGTTTTGTTTTTTAACCCAATCAGCCAAACGGTGTCTTTTAACTGGACAGTTCAGGCCATTCACGTTCAATGTGACTAATGATAAGTGGTAACTTTGCCCTGCCATTTGCCAAAGATAAGTTCTAATATATGCTTTGAATTCCCTGTGATCTTTTGCTGTGAGCTTTCCTTCCTTGGTTTCCTTCCTTTACCTTCTTTCATATTGATGACCGTGTTTCTTTGTTTCTGTGTGTAACACATCTTTAAGCATCTTTTGTAGGGCTGGACGAGTGGCAACAAATTCTTTCAATTTCTGTTTGTTATGAAAAGTCTTTATTTCACCTTCATTCACAAATGATAGCTTTGCAGGATATAATATTCTGGGCTGGCAGTTGTTCTCTCTTAGTACCTGGGCTATATCTTGCCATTCCCTCCTAGCTTGTAGAGTTTCTGATGAGAAGTCAGCTGTGAGTCTGATTGGAGATCCTCTGAGAGTAATCTGACGTTTCTCTCTTGCACATTTTAGGATCTTTTCTTTATGTTTCACTGTGGAGAGTTTAATTACAACGTGCCGTGGTGAGGGTCTCTTTTGGTCGTGTTTATTAGGGGTTCTGTGAGCTTCCTGTACTAGGATTTCTCTGTCCTTCTCCAAACCTGGGAAATTTTCTGCTAATATCTCACTAAAAAGGCCTTCTAATCCTTTCTCCCTCTCCATGCCTTCAGGAACTCCTAGAACCCGAATGTTGGGTTTTTTAATAGTATCCTGAAGATTCCCGACAATATGTTTCAGATTTCTAATTTCCTCTTCTTTTCTTTGGTCTGACTGTATCCTTTCCTGTTCTCTGTCTTCTAAGTCCGAAATTCTCTCTTCTGCTTCTCCCATTCTGTTTGTAAGGCTCTCTATTGTGTTTTTCATTTGATCTATTGAATTCTTCACTTCAGTCACTATCCCAGTTTCCTGTTGTACTAGTTGTTTCGTTTCATTTTGATTCCTCCTTAATATTTCATTTTCACGAGAGAGATTTTCTATCTTGTCCATTAAGGATTTCTGTAGTTCAAGAATTTGTTTTTGAGAACTTCTTAATGTTCTTATCAATTTTTTGAGATCTGCTTCTTGCATTTCTTCTATGTCATCATCCTCATAATCTTGAATTGGGGTGTCTTTTTCATTTGAGGGCTTCATGGTGACTTCCTTGTTTTTATTACCTTGGTTTTTGCGTTTGTTATTTGTCATATTGGAGATATTTGGTTTCTTCACTGTGGTGCTTTTTCTTGTTATACTATGACTCTAGATTAAGTGGACTATCTGTTTTTGATGGAGCCTTAGGGCTTGAGATGGGTGTGGCCTGAGAGCTCTGTTTGGTGTGCCAAAGGTGACACTCCCAGGTTAGGCGTGGTAAACCTCTCTCTCTCTCTCTCTCTCTCTCTTTTTTTTTGATTCAACAGGGAAGTTATTCTGCACAGCTGAACAAAGTTGGAGGTAGTTAGCAGGCAAATGATATGCCCACAGGAGCCAGAGATCAGAAGCTCTTTCCCAAGGACCACACAGGGAATCTGTTCGGCCCTTAGAGTGGGCTCAAATTCTCCTTCAGTCCCACTGGGTTGCCAAAGTTATGGAATTGTAGCGTCTCTGGAGAGTGCTCACGTGAATTCCGTGAGTTCTCTCCCCCCCCGTCTCTTTTTTCACAGTCTCAGTTCAGTAGCACCATAAATTTACTAAGTCCTAATCTCATGTTAATTCGCCCCGCCCAGAGTCAGGTTTTACTGCTAGGCTCAGGGCCGGTGCAGACCTGAGGTCGCTCTGCTTATGACGTATGTCCAAGATGGCGCCTGCTCTTTGTCTTGCTCGCCCTTGAGAGGTGAGCGGAGAGAGAGAAACCCGTGTCCATACCAGTCACCTTTTTTTTTTCCCTCTCTCTCTCTTCCAGTTAGCTTGGTGAAGTCCCCCCCGCCCCGGGGGTCGTTCCCTCTAGTCTCCTCTCTCCGCTTGCCTGCCGGTGTCTCGGGTTATTGAGGTTCGGCTCACCTCGCGTTCCAGCGCTGGTGTGTTGAGTCTGCCGCTGATGTCCCGAACTGTGGGCTCCCACGCTCTCCACGCAGGTCTGCTCCCCTTCCAGCGCCGATGTGTGGACTCGGAGCCCTGGACTTCCCAAGTCTCCCCGCTGTTGCACTCCCCTTCGAGCACTTGCGCGCAGACCCTGCAGCTTGCGCAGCTCAGTCCCTCGGCTCGGCTTCCGCGGCTCAGTCCCGCGGCTCGGTCCTGCGGTTCGGCTTTCGCGCGCGGTGGGCGACCTTGTTCTCCCAGTAGGTCCTCCGATTCACGTCCACTGGATCCAGAAGAGTTTTGTCTGCAATATTTTCCTGGTTCTTTTTTCTGAGGCTACCGTAACTCCCCTTTTATTAAACTAAATTTTCCCGGACTATCGGTGCGCGCCCTCACTATTCCGCCATCTTGGCTCCGCCCCATAAATCTTAAAAAATAAAACAAAAAAGGGGATTTCCTGAAAAGCCGAAAATATAATGAGTAGGTATTTGGGAAAACTTAGTTGGTGACAAGCAAACTGTAGATTTCTGTCTTCTGACATAAGACAGAAGCCCTTGTCATTTCTGTTTCTCCAACATTTGACCTCCAAGACATGCAGGAATTTCTTGTGCTTTCCACAGAAATTGCAAAAATCCCTTAAGGGAACCAGTTATACTGAAGACTCTGGTCTCAGAGCTGGTGGTTGTCCTTGGATACCCATCCTTCTCCTCCTTCACCACCATAGAAACCCAGGTGTCTAGTCTGGCATATGGCTGTCCAGAACAGAGACTGATCCCCTGACTTCCTTCTGGCTGTGTGGACCCGAGGCTCTGGCTAATGGAGATCGGTGGAAGTGATGTGCAACTCACAGGAGATGTCCTTAAAGGGAGCGTGAGTTCTGTTTTTCCTGTTCTCCTTCCTGTTGGCAGGAAGATAGATGGGATGGCTTCACTCCAGCAGCGATTGTGGGTCATTGGGTAACTTTAGCACTGGAATCCAGCTATGGGGCAATGGCAAGATAGGAGAAGCCTGGATCCTTGAAAGTATGAGCCCCATTCCAGCTCTGGACCTGCCAATCTCTATGCATTTTCAAAGTGAGACTAACTTGTTTAAGCCATACTTGTTTTGGGCTTAACTAATACAGCAACTGTGAGTCAAAGGAAGTATTTTGATGATTTCCTTCAACTAGGAATGTCACAGGTATGTCACTGTAGAGGCTGCTGGGACTTTGCACATGTGTGCCCTGAACCCAGAACTTCCTCTGAGAGCTTGGGGAGAGTCAGGGTCATCTGAAGACCTGCACTCTGACCAGAAGTATGTGGCTCTGGTGATGGCGAGAACTTCACTTGGGGAGGACCGTAGTATAGGAGAGTATGGGAGATATATACAAATATCTATCTATCTATCTATCTATCTATCTATCGATGTTCCATCTTCTGTTTCACTCAAACAGTGAATGAAAGATTTTGTGACACAAATGCCCACAATGGCTGGAGCTAGTCCAGGCTGAAGCCAGGATTCCAGAACTCTTTCCAGGTTTTCCACTTGGGTAGTGGGACCCAAACACTAGGGTAATTTTCCACCACTTTCCCAGGTACATTAGCAAGGAGCTGGATTGGAAACAGAGCAGCTGCGACTCCAACTGGCCACCTCATATGAGATGCTGGCATTGTAAGCGGTGGCTTAACCCACTGTGCCACAACACAACACTGGCCCCTGTCAACAGTTTTTGTGATTTGAATTCTGGCTTATGTGAGGATTTATCAAATATCAGATACTAAGAATGTGTCAGCAAGTGGCACATAACTGAAAATGTGGTGAATATTATTATTCAAATATCTTAGGTGTTACAGGATTTCATAACCCAAGGTTTATAAAATTCTTGCTTTTATGACTAGTAGCAAGGCATTGATTAATGCTATCTAAATGAACCCCCAGAGACACAAATATAAGAGCTAAAAACAAAAGCTCCCAGTATAAAAATTTCTTTCAATGCCTAAGATATTTTTGCTCAACAATAAGTGTAAAGTGACGGCTTCTCCCTTTTATGGAAAACCAGAAATAAATCTCCATCATTGAATAAGACTTTAAATAGCTGTTCTGGGTCAGGATAGTTAATCTTAGAAAACAGAACCATGAAAGCTAATTTTAACAAAAAGGAATCTGTTACAGAGTATTATCAGCTTCTGGGAGTGGTGCAGCCCAGTGAAACCCTGACCATATCAGGTAATGGGACTCATGGAAACCTGACTAGAGAGTTCATCTCCATCGCCTGTCACCTGTGACCCGGGCTTGGACTGGAACCTCAGTGACATCGCCCTGGAGAGCACAGCCACACTGCCTGTATGCTTGTGGCATCCTCCAGTCCCCATGGTCCACGTAGGCCCCTAAATCTTAAGTGATGCTTTGTCACTTACATGCACTAGGGGCAAGGAAACGTAGCTTTGAAGGTTTCCAGGCTATAGAACAGGGGGTGCCTTAGCCTGGGTTTCCCCAGAATGCAGAGCCCAAGACAAGGGCTTGCAAGTGGGTAGTTTATTTTCAGAAGCAATTGTAGGGATAAAGAGTTGAAGGCTGGGAAAAATGTGAAGCCAGAAATGACGGTATTAGTTTAAGCTGGACAAGCTGAAGTTTTCCTGCCATCAATGGAAAGTTACATTGAGAGTTACATGTTATTCAGTAGGGAAATAAATCCAACTGAGTCGTGAGGAGGAACTAATTGTAAAACCCATACCTGCTGGAGACTGCAGTGGGGGAGAGCTGTGAGGTGCTGAATGCCATGGTCTGGAAGAGAATGTAGGGACTGGGCTAGGATGTGGACCGTGAGAAGCAAAAGAATGGGGCACCAAGAATCTAATTTCCAGCCTTAGTGACTACATCTGCAGGCAGGCAGGAGGGGTGAGGTGGTGCTTGGTGTTTGGGAAATTGGTAGCGTCTTCCACTGAGATCCAGAACCTTGGAGAAGGCAGAGTCATGGGGTGGGGGCAGGAAGGGTGATGGGTTCATCCTGTGCATGCTGAGCTCTGGCTCCCCGTGGAGGTCCCTGGTAAACGACTGGGGATGTGAGTCTGGTGGCAGGAGAGAGAGCATGCTGGGAATAGTGACTTACAAATGATTAACATCTGTTGCTGTGGATTTGTTCTGAGAGGAGCACAGTGGGAGCAAGAGGCGTGGAGTCACCAACAAACCCCGGGAGTCGGGTGAAAGCAGGCCTGAGGCAAGCAACCTGCAGACTCATTTATTTCAGTTGCTACAACAGCTTATATAGCCAAGGCAGCCAATCTGGTCAAGGGACAATCTATGCCCTAACCAATCACACCCTGTTGCCAGGCAGGCTCTGTTGTCATGTGGTTTCCGAAACCATCCAATCACAGCCTGTTGCCAGGCAGTTTCTGTTGCCAGTGGCCATCTTGGCGTGGCCTTCTCATTCCACCACACACAGACACTGGGAGTCAGGTAAAAGTGGGCCAGAGGTGAGCAGCTCGCAGACTCATTTATTTCAGTTGGTACAGCAGCTTATATAGCCGAGGCAGCCCATCTGGTCAAGGGGTGGTTTATGCCCTAACCAATCACTGCCTGTTGCCAGGTGGGTTCTGAAGCCATCCAATCACAGCCTGTTGCCAGGCAGGCTCTGTTGCCAGGTGGGTTTCGAAGCCATTCCTGAATAACTGACGCTCATTTGACAGTGGCCATCTTGGCACAGCCTTCTCATTCCATCACAAACATCCAAGGGAAGAGCAAAGGAAAAGGAACCAGCAAAAGACTGAGGATTCCTGCAAGTCCTTTCCGGATGAGCAGGAGATTGTAGGCACGTCTCTGACCTGCTTCCTCTCGGGGGCCAGCATTGCCAACTCTGAGCCCCTGAGCTTCTGTGTCCCCAACTCCCTCTCATTCCTCCAGGTTCCTGAAGACAAGCATCCGGGCTGCCATGTTCCTTTTTTTTTCTTTTTTTAAAATCAGGTAGAGTGGACAGTGAGAGAGAGAGACAGAGAGAAAGGTCTTCCTTTTTGCCGTTGGTTTACCCTCCAACTGCCATGTTTCTTGTTTGTTTATTCTTGGCATAAACTTTACTTGCCCAATATGGGATTGTAAGATGACCAAACCCTGAAGGTTTACAGACCTTGGGCAGCGTGTGTGGTTCTGATTTTCACTCTCCGTTCCCAACTCCCTTGCTGAGGTAGGAACTGGAAATCCCTTGAGTTGCCTGCCTCCTGCTTTCATCCCCTAGGAAGAGGATACCAACCTGTCTCTTTCCTTCCCGCCCTTCTGCTCAGAGAAACATGT